>NC_136908.1:15852948-15910448 GCF_949606895.1 Notothenia rossii
TTCTGCCCTTTGATCTTGTGTAGCTTGACCAAGTTTAATTACCAAATCCTGACACACACATTCTCCCCAATGAATAACGCTCTGCCCTGTGCATACACATATAACTTAACAGTATGGTTTGTCTGGTTCTTCTTATGAGACTACATCAACAGATACATTGTTTGATATGTTGTCATTTTACTGTAAGTCCAAATCTCTGCTATGCATTTTCTTTTTCAAGGTTTCACACAGTAACATGTAATCACACTGAAGCTGTTCTCACACTGTAAAGTATTTTTCAAAACAAAAAGTCACAAAGCCTTTTATTCACACTGAACTTTCACTATGCTGTTGGGTATGCCAGAGAACCCTCGAGCAAGTAAAACGCTGCACACCTTTCTTTCTGTTGTTTGTTAAAGGAATTATTTAAACCATGTAAATCATGGTGACAGGTAACCTAGACTTTAATCAGTTTGTACACTTCTGCGGTCTTAATTAATACATTTATAGTAGAGAGGAATTCATATGCCTTTTTTTATGATGGATATTAATGTTTATGCTATTAATACTATCTTCCAAGTTTGAAAAAGAAAATGCATTATGATGCATGAAGTACCTGCTTCTCAATATGGAGGATTTGCAACTTAAGCTTAGTCTTTTGTGAGTGCAAACTGAACAGATTTAGATTTTGGGCAGTTGGTCTGATGGAAAAGTAATCTTAATGCTTTAATAAGTTAAATGAATTGATCATTTAACTCAAATAGAAGCACACTGAATCAGAAAAAAAACAAATAAACTGTGATGGGCAAAGACCTTCTGTATATCAGAATACTTTGGAAAACGTATATCTCTATGTAAATATTGTTATCACTTTGGAATGACAGTTTCTGGCATATTTTTAACTAGGCTAATGTTGTTCCCTTATATCTGACAGCAGTGATTGTTAAACCAGAAAGGTTTGAGTACAAGGCTCCAACTATGAGGCAAGGCAGGAAATAAATGAAGTGACAGACTTAGATGATTGAGAGTAAAAACAGATTAGTTAAGTACAAAATAAGAACGTCACACTCACACCTAGAAATGACTCACTCACACTGGGAATGTGCCCATTCTTGGACTTTGAATGTAATGCCAGACATATTACAAATATACTGTAAGTAGTCGGCAAGATGACAGATATATTACACAGACCTTAACAACGTTAGAAGAGCAAGCGGTACCCAAAGTATAAAAAAAGTTGAAGGTAGGAGCAAATACTTCTTAATAGACATAAATGGACCAGTTTGACAGGAAACAGAAGCCTTGTACCATATTTTGCAGGACGGACCAGCAAAAATGTCCGAGGCCTTGAATGGAGAGATATTATTTTAGGACCACAATATATGTGACTTGTATCTGGAATAGAACCAGGGGCAAAAGAAGAGGTATGTTTAACAATTTCAATTCTTTGCTTGTGAAGCTAGAGTTTTCCCAAGAGGATACACTGGAGATTCTTAGGGTGGCGCACTGGGAGAAATGGCGGGGCATGGATGGAACGAAAAAGGAAACTATAAACAATTCAATTTCAGATGGTTCCTTGACAAAACAATTATAATTACCAAAATCCGTAATATTACTTTGTTTCAGCTAAAATGTATTCATAATTTCCACTTTACACCCAACACTGACGTTGATGCGAATTACCCTACGAAACATTATTCAATGTCAACATGTTTCAAGGTGGTTGGTTTTGATGCAGCGGCAGTCCTGTCATGGTGTAGCTTGGGAGAGGCAGATGGACCAGAGAGAGACACGTAAACAGGACAACAGTTGGGTCAGCAGACAGCCAGAGACAGGTGATCAGAAACAGATGCTCAGGTGGACAGCCAGTTAGAGGGACAGACAGACGGAGGGACTGAGTGAGGAAAGAGACACGCTGACAGAGGAGACGTTTGGGTGCAAAGGAGGCGTCCTGCTGTTCACTCTGAGACAGACGACTTAGAGGGACAGAGCTGAGCTTATACACCCCCTGTGATTGTCAAGTCTGAGGCATCACGGCGGCTCAGGAGAGATTTGGGAGGAATTTTTGGGGGGGTAGCATGTGGTGCTGTTGAATGGGTTGGGATCCAGGGACATTATATCCCCTTTCAACTGCCCATCAAACCGAGGACTGTTGAGTGATTATTTTATGAA
The DNA here is from genome assembly GCF_949606895.1 of Notothenia rossii. Taxonomy (NCBI): domain Eukaryota; kingdom Metazoa; phylum Chordata; class Actinopteri; order Perciformes; family Nototheniidae; genus Notothenia; species Notothenia rossii. The sequence continues at coordinate 15,855,100 of NC_136908.1, forward strand.
ACCCTGAAAAATAGCTAGCTCAATAATAATAATAATAAATACAATTTATATAGCGCTTCTCATCTGCCAAGACAAATGCTGAAGCGCTTGGGTTTGAGTCAACGAAAACTGGAGGGCAACACTAAAACAAAATATGCTTTCATTTCTTTTCCTGTGCAACAGAGCTTCATGGGAATGGAAATGTCTCCTCTAGGAAAATACGTGACAGTCATGTGTTTAAACTTCAGAGAAGATGACACATGACTTAACTGCCATGTGACCTTTCAGTTTTTTACAACGCAGAAGTGTGACTGCCGTGAGTTGTTGAAATCAGACTATTGCAGAAAGAGGTTTTTGAAATATGAGAACACGGCCAGTGGGCCTGAAAGGGTATATTAAGCTCTCCTTTTCAGATGTCGAGTTCATGTTCTTGTAACCAGCTCACTGAATCTTGAGCATCCGGTAAGAGAGAGAGAGAGAGAGAGAGAGAGAGAGCGAGATGAGGGCAAGAGACAGGGAGGAAGATGAAAGAAAATATGAGCAGGGTAGAGGAGAATTGAGTCAGTAAGATAGAGATTGATGACAGATAGGAAGATGAGAAAAGGCTTACAGGCAGAGAGAGTAGGGCAGTAATCCCCCCCCAAAAAACAGGAGAAAAAGAGGGAGTAGGCTGAGATAAAGATGAAGAGGTGAGGGGAGGATGCAGCGTGACCTTCCCCAGCGTCCGCTTTCAAGGACAAAGTGTCATCTGTTAACTGTATCTATTCCCAGATGGCTTATCTGCAGTAAACTAGTGTCCAAAAAAAATGATATTCATTGCTTCTCATCCCACCTTATCAGTTTAACAAACACTCCTTTGGGGATAGAAACGTCCACCCAGACTTTTGTCCACATTGTTTGGACTTGGTTACGCTGAGGCCAGCTTTTATCCATGTAATAAAAACAAGTACCTTTCTTCTCCTGATATAGTGTACTGGTTCTTGCCAACATAATCTACATGCAGTAAAACCAAGGCTCTTTTTGGGAGCTATGAAGGGAAAAATAAACGTCACCACAAGCTGCTGCTTAGTTTGCATACATTTGATTAATGTTAATGTTCCGCTGATGTTTAAAGGGGGATTATATTCAAAACACCAAAAGTGTACAGCTATCCTGGGCATAAATATTCCAGCTCATATCCAGCTCTTGCCTTGGCAACCACGAAAACATAAACAAAATACACTAATTCTATTTGTAAGCCTCAAGCATTTCTGGGGTTACTTTATACTTTACCGTGAAGAATTTACGTAACTCTCCATTACAAAGTTTTCATTTTCCTGTTCTGAACTTTAATGGAATTTCTGCTGAGATAATATTCAGCCAAAGAGTACTGCAGTTGTTAGTGTCTTTAAATGACTCTTGTTTTTGTTACTAGACAGTCTCTACAAATGTTTCAAGCATCGGAGTCATTTTCTTGAAATATGTAAAACCTTCCAAAAATCATTGGCTTTAAGATAAAGAATGTATAAGTACATTTAAAGTTGTGGTACAATAGTGACGCACTGATCGACCGTTTATTATTGTCCTGATATCATTGATGAGAAACTACTTAATGTGGATCAGGCTGGCCGACGAAAACTTTATGTGACTATTTAGCTCGGTAAGAGTCCAAAAGGATTTGGTTGGTTCATCTGTGAGTAAGAAATGTGTCTCTTTATTTAGGGTCTTATAAAGCTATCTTTAATCCACACAATTAGTTTTCTAAATTCTAAAAATGTTTAAAGCATTCCTTTTGTTGGAAATATGGGAAGCCAAAAGGGTGCGTACATGAACAAAGTGGTTCAAATGGTCATCCCAGAACACATAAATTACAGACGATTTCAGCCATAGAGCTCCACCTGAGTGATTGTTTCATTTTGAGATACGACTGAGAGCTAAATTGTGTTTTATTGCTGAAGTCACATGACAATTTAGTGGTGAAAGTGGTTTCTGTAACCAGACTTGGTTTAATCTAAAACACATAATTTAATTGTCCTATAAAGGGTATTAAATTATGGTTGTATTAAATCTGGAGACAAGTTCAAGGACTAAACTTCAACACTCAAGAAGGAAATATGGGTTTTATTTCCGTCTTTATATGTAAACCTAGCTCTAAGGATAAAATATGTCTACCTGGCAACAGCAGAGCAATAGTGGCGTTGGCGTGCTAGCCTGCAGTAAAGCACAGGCACATGTAATCAGCGGCTAATAACACGGTGGGAGTCACTGCCCCACCGTAAATCAATGGGCAAAATAATTGCTAATACACTGGTTATCGATTAGCGTGCCCGCCATGCTCTCATTTTCTGGGGTGACCGCGGCTAAGCGCTAAAGCAGTGACAAGGGTAAAGTGTTATTTCTCAAAAAAGGCACAGAGACAGACAGCTGGGCAGGAAAAAATGACTACATGGCCTCGGCAGTAATTCTTAATTGACACCTGTCAGAGCAATGGCAGCAGTCACAGCTGTTGCAGGAGAACGTCTACCAGAGTCCTGTTCATCTGTCACTTTTAATACCTTTTCTTCACAGCCCATCTTCCTCTCCCTCTGTTGTCTTCTTCCCCCTCACCCACACCCTCTCTTACCCACCCAGATGTTCAAGGCTGGTTAACAGAAGCAGCTCAGGGGCTGGGTCGTACGGGGCCTCCGGTGCAACTCATTCACCTCAATGCTGTTTTCTAACGTTTAGCTGCTGGATCAAAGACAGTTTTTTCACTCTTAGCTTCGTGGACTGAGCTCTGGACTTAAGTATAAGCAATAAAAGAGAACAAGAGATTCAATAAAAACGAGAAGCCTACTGAGAAGTAATCTAACCTCGCTGAGACTGTTATGGCGGCCATTTATCTCCAGCTTTATCTCTAGTATGTTCACCATGTTTACTCCAACAGGCGCCGCCTCAGTGGTCATTTCTAATAGATCAAGGGTAGCACATATTATATATTATTATTATCAGTTACTTCTGAGATCACTCACAGCGAAATGCAGAAACAAATATCAAAATCTAAGCAGTCTTTTTTCCTAGTCTGGCTTTTGACAAATTCAAATCACAGCAGCCAGCTCTGGTTAACTCTGTCTCTCCAATACTGGCGTCAGTCTGGCCTACAGAGCGTTAATCATGAAGGACGCACACAATACATACGGATACACCAATGTTTCATGGCACTGGAATGTAAAACTAAAAACTAAAAGTGCATTTATATTAAAGTACTTAGATGTCAGATATACAAGATTTCTGTATTGTAACAACACACACTCAAGACTGGAGGCTCCCCTGAGTACACACTGACCTCTGAGTGTACCCTGGACCTCCCGTCTTCTTGCCTTAAATCATCACTCCGCATTTTTCTCTCTCTCTTCTGCACCTTTTTTTTTAGCCTTATTCTCTTTGTCCTTTTCTAGGCTTCTACCCTTTCTTATCCTAAATACCTAAAACGAGCTGCACAGATTAGTCAAACAGCAGACAAATAATTGTCAGCTTCTCAAATGTGAGGATCCGACGCCTTTCTTTTTTTATACATACATGATACATGATACATGCCTTTCTTTTTTTTATACATGTAAAGAGATATAACCCCTTTGGGTAACATGTTTATCTATTATTTAAGATTATAATTATGAAAATAATTATGAATTGCAGCCCTAACCATACACCCTGATGGCCAGAATGAAGGCCCACAGTTACATTGGATTGGTGGAATCCATTATGTTTGTGTTGGATACAAAGGGAAGTAATTCAGCTAGTGTAAATGTATGAAGCAATTCAAAGAATGAATCTTAAAAACCCTGTCTGTAATTTCAGCCTCTCCTCTGCTCACCCAACTGCCTCTTTCACTCAATCAGCACCAACACTTTGTTTTGCATCTGGAGCCGTTAACCCCTCAAGGATAAGTCATTCCACTATCGTTATTATTTTACATCCCCAATGTACATCATGGCTTTTTGTTGTGCAGCTGTTTTGAATCGAAGCCAAGATATCTTTGCGAATGGAAAACAGACACTGAAAACCAGAGGCAATCAAAAAAATGCAGGATGTGTTTAAGAGTGGGGACGCTAGTGAGTTTTATTACTGTAAAAATGACCTTGTTTTCTTTACTTCATTGTCAAGGCTCCTCGTGTCGTGCTTGAGTGAAAATCCAGGTTTTCCTGCTTCCTCTGAACCTCATCAAGCTCTGGGATAGTTTTACCTCGGGGCTGCAACGCTGAATGCCTTTACATCGTCACCCTGCTGGCAAGCCTAATCCCCACATATTTTCAATCCAACCCTCTCTTTTCCATAAGAGCAGTCATCGATCTTCATTTGTCACTTAACCTCCATGAAGATGAGGACAGAGAGTGTAGTTGTGCGAGTGTGCGCATTAGTGTGTGTCTTTGATTTCCTGAAGGCCTACAGGCTCTGACACCACATGCAAATGAAACGTAGCGGAGTGTGGGATAGCAAATATATCCACTGACTCCTTCAGTCAATGTCACCTGTTAATGACACTTTACATACACTGCCTTATCAGAGGATCAGTATGTCACACACACACACACACACACACACACACACACACACACACACACACACACACACACACACACACACACACACACACACACACACACACACACACACACACACACACACACACACACACACACACACACACACACACACACACACACACACACACACACACACACACACACACACACACACACACACACACACACACACACACACACACACACACACACACACACACACACACACACACACTTTTTCACTTCACAAATAATATTTTTTTTTCTCACAGCACAGCTTCAACTCCTGACAAATGCCATTAAATACTTTATCAGAAACATCCCGATAAACCAACACAAGGTTCCAAGGCGATGGCTTCTTAGTTGACAGGTGCCGTGAGCTCAATTTCTGCAGGAGAAATACAATTCAAAGTAACAACAACAGCAAAATGAATGAATGCTGCTTCGCTTAGAACTTTGTTCCTGTTCTGTCAAACAAACCAAAAGGCTGTTACCAGAAAGATCAGAGGGAAAGTATTCGGAACATCTTTCACATCCAATGGAAGCCAGCTATTGCTTTTCTATTGAAAACTACCTGTAATGCATACTAGTATACAACAATATGCAGTCATATTTCATCTACTTAGCATAGGTGTACATCCAGACTTGAGACTGCCAGCATCAATACCCTGTTTACACGGGTGTTTGTGTCCAGCACGGGCACACATTGTGATTTGTCACGTCCCACTGCTGATGATTGTACACTGAAATATCTGGGTGTATGAAAAGTAGCTTACACAAAGTTGATTATATCAAGGCAGCTTGCCGACTTGACACATTGCTGAATTTGTAAGCATTAATCGGTGGGGCCCTGTCACTGATCCGTCAGCTACCTGGATAATTAGGGACCACGGCTAACGATGCCGTCGGGAAGAAGGGAAGCTCAACTTCTCCCCCGCCCACAAGTCATAATTAAGAGACTCCTGCTGCATTGAGGTAGTTATATTGCGCTGTAAAGGGGGTTCTGCCGCTGATGTCAGTTGTGAAGCTCATAAGGCAAGGCACTGTCTCTGCATCCTCTTTCACATTGTGTCTTCAATCTGGACAAATGTTGCTGAGCGCTTTAATTAAACACATGCCGAGCAAAGCTATACAGACAGATCATTAAAGTGTAGCACCGGTGTCCTTTTATTGGAGACACTGAATCATACATATTAAAGAAATGAACAGCATCAACAGTCTCTGTAACCTGATTTATGTTTAGGGCGCTAAACTTTTTAATTAGTAGCATCATTGTGTGAGTGGCCAAACCCAGCCAGTAGCCTAACATTTCTATCGAGAGGAGACAAAGGCAAACTAATTACGCTCTTTAGCTATGAAAGAACACATTTCCACATGTTAATGTTTGAAAATATCACAGCATGTCACTTTCTCTCCCTTCATGACCTGAAATAATTCTGTCAGTGTAGAAGCTGCTCTCTCTTTTGTCACTGGAGATAAGAATCGTGCAGGAGTAAATATTTCCAAATGTGTACACTTAAGAGTGAAAGGAAACCGAGTAGATTTTACATTCCCTGAATAATCAACGTGAGAAAAGTAATTATAAATATGTCTATCCCATAAACTAACCAGTATCTTGGTCCTTCCCACTGTGGATTGGTCACATACTGTTTGCCCCGCCTCTTCCTATGTCTCAGGATTGTTATGCAGGATAGGTGATAAAAAAAAACATTTTTTTAAAGATAGACCTTTTTAACTCCTGGAATAAATTCAACACAGTGTCACACTGTAATCACACTGACATGTTGAATGATTAGTTGACAGATTCATTACTTAGAGTGACAGTGCTTGATTTAAGATATTGTGGCTGGCAACTAAAAGCGGGAGTAGACATGCAGAAATACCATTAATTTTCCGACAGCAATCAAAACAGTGACCTCAGTATCAAGGCAAATACAGAGTTATGGCTTCTTTGTTTATCTTGTTCACCACATTTCGCATCTTAAACTGAACTAATTACTGCCTATCTATGTAATACGCACAATACATTTGTCATACATGCTAATGCAACCAAAGTCAACAGTCCGATATCATGCAGTTAAAATAGGTGGTTAGTGAAATGTCAGAATAAATAAATAAAATGTAACCCGATATTAATCAGAGAAGCAGAGAATGCTTTTGGAAGATAAAGAATGTAAATGATTTGTAAAGAGTTAAATAATATCAAATGTATCACAAAAAGAGAGAAACAAAACTCGCTTAGAGACACAATACTGTTTATCCTTTACATTTCTCCTCTTTTTACATTTGAATCCTTATCATAATAACGTAATATGACTGCATTGTTTCCCTTGAGGTCCATTAAGAAATACCTCACAGCACAACAGTACTTCTGTGAGAGGAGACACGGGGAAAAATGGAAAATGACGACAAATGACTGCAGCAAAAGTCTCTGCTGCTCAAATTGCACTGCACTGAACTCAACTGCCAAAACTAACAGATGCAGTAATGTGGTTCCAAATGAAAGAACACTGATGTATTGTCACTGGTCATAAACTAGATAGGGTACAGCGCCATTACAGGGTCTAAAATCATCACTGTGACTGATGAAACAGAGCCCATTTGAAATGGCATACAAAGAGCCATTGAAGCCTCTCTTTCTCTCTCTCTCTCTGAGGAGCGTATGCAACATTTTATTTTAGTACAAGTGACAAATCCAGGTTGTGGAAATATCCGGTAATGTATTGTAAAAATAGGCCGTGTTTAAAAAGGTGTGTACACCATTTCACTAGAGGAAGAAATCGCACACACTTCAGTATAGGTGTTATAGTTTTTTAGATTGACCATATGTCATGTGCTGGAAATAACATAGAGACAAAGCCTGCCAAGTTGGGATTGACCATTACTGCCTGTGATGTATGTGTCTGTCACAAAAACAGACAATTAAATCAATATTCAAAAGCTGAGCCGGAATGGGGCCACTTCAGAGCTTGGCTGACTGAGTGACCAGAAGAGGCTGAAAAACAGGAAACGCTTTTTTTTGTATCGTTCTGTTTTGTGGATTTCACCAGTGGCAGAGGTATAAACCGACACTATTCACTTCCAGGCTTGTTCTTCAAACACATTTCTCTCTATCCATCACTAAAGCCTGGCGTCAATTAGAAATTACAGCCCCACCGAGTTCAAAGTCTTTCTGTCACAACCTTGATTAAGTCTGCTTAACCTCACATTTCCAGCGCCTGCTTAACATTCTACAGCTGTTTTATTCGGCTTTGGTCATTACTGCACAAACTTCAAAGGCTCCTCTTTTCCCCGTCATTTGAAAAACCCATGTCAATCACTCACATCGCCCAGGGACATCAAATGGATGCAGGCAAACATGCCATTCTACCTCAGAACAGTTCATGTCTGATAAACTTAACGAAAACATTAGGCCCGAGTGCCAGAAGGCAAAATGTGGGAGCTATAACAGATATTGTGGCATAGAAAATATGTAATTATTGACTTTTGCTGAGATTCTTTCTCCTAAATAAAAGCTTCAATACAAATGAGTGGTTCACTTAACACTTTTGGTGCCTGTTGTTACAGATGCCCATCTGAAACACACCTAAACACTTAAATGTTGACTAGCTTATGATACACAATAGTGATTTTACATACTTTACCAATCTTAAAATTGTGTTTTGATGTATATAATCTTGCTGTTGCATCCTGTCTATAACATTTATGACATTCAAAACACAGCTTTCACTGAGAGATACACGCAGAGGTCAGGTCAAGAGCTTAAAGTGACCATTAGAGATAACCTCCCCTCTTCACCCTGCAGTGTTTTGGGACTACTCCTGTTTGAGATGTTTTTCTGTGATCTCGCTACGCCCCAGCACCCCTCCTCCCTTGTTCCCTCCCCCTTGGGTATTAATCGCAAAGTATTTATCCCGCTTGAGAACTTTTCTTTCAATTTGTCTTTTCTTTGCTCCTCGGTGGGGGCAAAAAGTTATCCTTTGAGGGAGTCCAGCTGCCGGGGCGCATGCGTGTCTCTATGGTGAACGATTTACTGATGTTTATCAGGAATGAATAGATCAAAGGCAGTCGCATGACAGGCGATCAATCAAGCATCAAATCAAGGATGGCAATCCCTGAGCGGAACACAAGCTAAAAATACGCTACTTTCTTTTTTTTTCTTACTGGCACCAACACATCAAACACGTTAGCCTGTAAAAATGAGATAAGATGAGCTTTGTTTGGGGAACTTGGATGCTGGCAACCTAGTGGAGGATCAGCTTTAAAGCGTTGAAAGTGAAGTGCATTCATTTCTCAAGAGGCACAATTGGCACCGAGGCATGGCAAGCCTTAGATAAGTAACAATGAACTTATTATAGGCTGGTAAAAGGTTGGAAAATTATACATACGGACATTTAGCTGAATCGACTCGAGTTTACCGTGTATAACGTGTGCTGTTATCCTCGTGCTGTGTCCTGCATTAGGCCTGTTCGCTGTGTGTAAACTTGTGTCCGTACTGGATGTGCTTCCTGGCTGTTTCTGGTGACTGTAGGAGAATGAAGTGCGTGTGTTTCTTACCTGCTGACCGCCGCGGTGCTTGCTGCTTTCTCCTCGGCATGCTGCTGCAAGACTTTCCGCCTGACTTTTCATGCAGAGATAAAAATCGCGGACAAGCTGAAGAGGAAAAAAACAAAAATGAGGAAATCAAAGCCAGCAGCGTTTCCTTCAGTTCTTCAGCGGATGTTAGAATGAAAGTGTAGATCCCTCGCAGGGTGAATAAGTCTTTTTTTTTATCGATGCGAGTGGAGAGTTATTCTCTTCTGATCATTTTATAATCGGTATGTCCGGTGGGAAAATTAAAAACATAGATCGTTTAAAGCGAAAGGGAGCTCGTCCGTTAACTTCTGCCGATCACAGAAACTCATCGCAGGCTGCTGTCGGTAAAAACTGGCGGAAAGCTCCGTGCGGATCTCAGTCTATCGTGGGGGGATATGGACAGCTGCCGGAGATCCTCGCCGCGTTCCCATCAAAAAAAGGTTTACACCCCTCACCGGACTATTTCATACCTCGGTTCAAGGGAAAAGTGAAGAAAAACGGGAGATCCTCTTCTGGCGTTTTAACTCACTCGGTGGTGGAGTCCAAACTGCGCCGTAGTGTTCCGCTTCCTCCGTCCAGGTGCTAGCTCCGGGCTCCGTATAGTCTTTAGGAGGAAATCAGAGGAAAAGGAGGAAAGAGTGACACGTTAGCCTGGCTGGGTGTGTGTCAATCAGTCAAGTGTGTGTGTGTGTGAGGAGAAAACCCGCAGCAGCGATCAGCTCACACCCCGTCTCTCTGAAAACACCCCCTGGATAATGAAATACTCACATATACGCCGTCCGTCCGATTGTCAACACGGACACTTGACGAATTTTTCAGAAAGTCATCCCAAAACACATCGAGCAGGCCCGCCCTCTGAGCCGCAGACTTACTGTTGTTATTGTTTCCGGTTTTTTAATTTATTATTGTTTATTCTAACGAGCGTCCCTGGATATTGTCCGCAGTGAAATGTGCGCACGTTGGTGATGCGCCGAGCGTTCAGACAGCTCCCACTGATAGACAGACACATCCAGCTGCCTTTCCGGCCTCTCCTTTACTCCACCCCTCCAGAAGCGTCACCCTGACAGTCAGAGCCCACCTGTCAATCCGAGGCTCTAATTGTTCACTGGGATGGCTTTCATTTCTACGCCTCTGTCTCTGCTCATAAAGGAGGTGCGTCCTGCTCCCGGACATGCGTGTGGCCGATTTGTAAACTAAAACAACACAATGACACTCAAAAAGTTGACGTGCAGCCAGTGTGGGAGAGATATATATATATATAAACATTAAAAAGAGATTTGGTAAAATAGTTCCTGAGCATGCTCTTATCCAGTTAGTAAATGTATTAGATTAGGACTGCGATCTAACGACGACAATGCAAATACTGCCTTTTCAATTGCAAAACATATACAAATACAATTTCCATAAAAAAATCGCTTAAATCAAAAACTAGACTTTGATGATCCGGCAAATGGAGGATAATATTATAAAGCAAAGTAAAATCAGGCCTGACTGATAGTTTGGATTATAACTTGAAATAACCAAATACTTAATGTAAATAGTGAAACTCCTGACAATGACATTATATAAAAACACGATACTAATAAAAGTGTTTCCTTGAATGACACCGAATTTTGGACACTGTTTTTCTCTGACTCGGGGGATGATAAAAGATGCAAGATAAAATAAGGAGTTTCCCTTGTTCAGACAGTCTTAAATTTGAAGTGCAAATCCCCTCTTAGCTCACCTCCAAAGTTTGCTAGAAATGTGCAGATTTTTCGGTGACCTCTTTAGCGGGACAAAGGAGGCTGCAGATCGATTCGTTACACCTTTTTAGCGAGGCTTGTGGTGAAGGGGAGGGGCTCTGAATCCACAAGAGGCTCCATTAATAGCCTACACTCCTTCCTAACTATTACCCACCGTAAAGTGTTTATAAAGGGCACACAAGTAGGCTAATGTTACCTCCAATGAGACAGCGTGATTTATCCGTTTAATGCTGGACAGGATAGTGGAGCAAAGAGAAGGGAAACACGTCTAAAGTTTGTATTTATTTCTGAGTGAGAGAAACACAATGTGAATTGGATGGAATGGGAGTTGCGATCTTCTTCCGCGTGCGGCCACCCATAGGACTTTAGGACATGACTTGGCGAGCCACACCGGCTCCATTCCGGGATAGAACCGGGGGTTTGGACCGGATCTTTGACCAGAAACCGGATTACAAACTCTCTGCAGTCCTGCTTTAACTGACTCTGGTGAGTTTCCAAATATACTCTCCACTACCTGACGCTTTCTCAGTGAACAGGTAATACACGGTGAGTGTCTCCTCCTCATTACGCACAGCAGTCAAGCTCCTCTGAACATCTCTGCGTCTTTACGCTCGGTTTTCTGAGCGACTGCCAGTTTGTAAAAGCTGATCATATGCGCAGAGAGGAGGTCTGAGGTCGCCTGTTATGAGGTAAAAGAAATACTAAGGACCGCCCCAACATCTGTCTGTCCCTGCCTGTCAACGCGGCCTGCATGCTGATTGATGGAGCCGACTTACGTCACTAATATCTCCATCCCAAAGAATAACGACAGACAGACAGACAGACAGACAGAAGAGCTGCAGCTAACAAGATATTGTCTAAGAGGTGCTTTAAATGCATTTAAAATGTAAGCCTTATTCAGACTTATTACATTTAAGAATAATTTCTTATATTAAACACAATACAACAGAAACCTAATCTATGTTAACATCTTAAAAAAAACAAGGTTCAATATCAATGCCTTTATCTGCAGCCTTTGCTGGCTCATTTAGAATAATACTCTTGTTGAATATTTTCTGTGAGGTATATTACAATTTCTGTGAGGTATATTCAGTGTGGTTTAGAGATTGCACCCCCAAAACTAAATCAGTAAAGGTTGGCTTTGATTACATCAGGGAGACAAATGCATTACAGCTTAACATTTTCATTTCAAATTATGTTTTACTAGTTGTACTGATACCAAGCAATATAAAAGTAGAAGAAGAAAAACAAGATGTTTCATCGACCCTTTCAATAAAATCATACTGTTTGAATTCTGAACTATTTTCCAATTTTCAGTGCTCATAATGATCTTTGTTTAGGTTAGTGAATAAAAACATTCAATAAAACAAACCCACCATCGTAACAATATACAATACAAGCTAGACATTGAAATATGTTTTTATATTTTGTGGTGTTGGTTTAGTGAGTATTATATTAAGGTTTTATGTTTTTAAGTATCAGAGAGGTATCCCAGCAGAGAAACCAATGCAGGATCTGATCCTGGGCCAGCAGGGGGGGACATGTGGCTCAAGAGGCAGGGGTACTAACCATATCTGCTCTGAAATGTCTGCACATAAACAGGACGTAGTCAGATTACGATATATGCTCAAATGTTCTTGTTAAAATAACTCAATGTATTAATATCATACATGTTCTGTCTTTGTAGCACATTCCTTTCACAGTGTATTTCAAAAATGTTAACAGTATTTTGCTCATTTTCATTCAGATTATCTCTTTTTCGTTGACCCTCGCCTGTTTAGATGGAATATATAAAATACTATAAAAGTAAAAACATGTTGTATATCCATGTGTCATTTGATGTATTTGATCTTCGTACATTTATTTTCATAAAATTCCACTGCTCCTGCCTGAAAGTCACAGATTCAAACGTTACAGTTTAAATAAAAGAATCCTATACTGCTCTTAAATGTGTAATTCAACAAGTATATTTTCTACTTTCTTGTTTATATCTAGTCTTTACATTTTTATTGTACAATGCCATGTCTTTTTATGCTTCTGCAACACAACATTGTGGGAGCAATAAAGTACTTCTTATCTTACCTTAATAACCTGTTATTACCTAATATGAACGATGTGACTTAAGATATGTTTTATCATCTCCCAAACACACGGTCATGATCCAAATTGCTTGCTGCAGAAGCTACATTGCTTGAGATGCAGCCATCCGTGTCCGTATGCATGTATGACAAAAACCCAACGCACAAACAGTTGTCTCCCCCCCCCCCAACTTGTATGAAGCCCCTCTTCAACATACTGTAGCACGGTGACAGCGTGATGACATGTTGTCCTGTTTCCTGCTCTTCTGTAACAAGCGTGTAGTCGTCATGTACATTTTACATACGTTATTCCCTACTTACTTTTGTCTCGTCTTTGTTTTTTTCCCTAGGTCTGACGTGACCATCTACAAAGAGAAGCTTATTCCAAGATCTGCTGGATCCTACTGAAAGGAGCTCTGCAGGTTGTCAAAGGAGGTGAGGGACTTTGTTTGAAAAAGTTTAGAAGCTTAAACTGATATGAGCAAATCATAACAAAGATGTATTATTTTTATCTCAATACTGTAACATTGTGTGGTTTCCGAATAGGACTAAAACCACATGTTTTTCACATGATATGGAAACATCTTCACAAGTTATGGAAACATTTACTCATCCATTTGAGGAAATAATATTTGAAGTGTTTTAGTAAGTGAGTCAATTCTTTAATTATATCCATTTGTCTATTATAAAATGTTGTCAACTATAGCGACTATGAATGTCCCAGAATAAAAAAATACTGTAGACATTTTCATTTGACTTCTTTCTGTTTTCCACCTAAGAAATCTGAAAATGATTTGTTAAATGTTCTGATCAGTTTAAAAAAACAAAACAAATAAAAAAGATTGCCTTAAGTTTTGTGTGTCTACATTTTCTTGAAAGCTGTTCTGGCTGCCGGTTGAACATGCGACACAAAATATATGCGGTCTAAAAATATCTGAAAACACAACCTTCTTTCTCTTCTCTTCATCATCTGCACTACTACCTCCATCCTTCTCCTCACAGTTTGAACAACAACAGCATCAGTACCACACCGAACATCACATGATCTGGTTTTTGAAATTGAACTGATTCCACAATAAAATGATAGAAAATGTGCCGGAGCCACACACTGCAGCAAAAATATAATTCATTAAGCATCCTTATTTTCCATCAGTTTTAGTGGAACTGTATGCTATGCAGTAAATATAAGTGTTTGTGCTGACAAAGAATGGAGGTTAATTTTGGAGATTAAATCCAGTGAAGGTATATTTTGAATTATCTTGCAAAGCATATCAACAAAAACCATCATGACATAACGCAAGAATTTAAAGCCTACCTCTTAATATTCATAAATAATTAAAAGTGTATTTGCAGATTTTGGCCTGTGGCTAAATACCCGAGCTATTTTGCAGCCGTAAGCTTCTGATGTCAAAAGATATGCGCACTGCTGGAATTCAAATACTGCAAATTTGCTGTCAGAGGTGTAACGTGGTGTTTAACATCTCTGCAATATGCTTTTTGATGAACCTGCTCTTTTTAGTTGTATAGGAATCTGCCACAGCGCTGGACATCTAAACTTATTCTTAGTGGACTGAAAGGGAGTCATTTTTTCCCTTCGTGTCACTCAAATAAGTTAACATTCGGAAATGACGAAGGCTTACAGTTTATGATAATGCCTCTTTTCATAATCTTGAGTAATCTTCAATCAATGATGGGTCCTATCAGATTCCAGACACTCATTGACAGCCTGAATATAAGAATATATAATAAAAAATTAATAAAGAAAAGGCTCTAACTTTGACATGAGCTATATCTCCACATCTATCAGATAAGACTGCATAATTAAAATGCCAAGTGTGAGTATGGAGAAAGGGGGGGTTGATATTTTATAGAGATTTACTTTTCCACGACTTGTTTTAATGTGTAGTCTTAAAATACAATGTGTTGCTGTAGTTTTGACAATGCAATTAAAGGTTTGTAATCCCCACCTGAGCTTTTTCTGATTGTGTCACTTTGGACGAAGGATGTGATGAAATGCCGTGCAGCGGTGACAGATGCAGGTTTATTAAAGGATCCGAGTCTCGCAGGGATTCCAGATGTTATTTTATAGCAACAAGAAAGCTGTGAGGAGGGGAAGCAACTTCAGCCTGTTTACACGAACTATGAAATAATCGTTCAGCAGAATATATACAGTACAGAACATCAGGAAGCACAGGCTTTTAAACACGAGCTGCAATTCATACCACCACAGGCAGAACTCGGAGATTTCCTGCTTCCTGGATGGAAACAGCCTTGCTCAAAAAAATCCTCCCCAACTCGGCTAAATAAAGTGACATATTTCACGTTTCCAAATACCAGCCTTTTTCACACACACACACACACACACACACACACACACACACACACACACACACACACACACACACACACACACACACACACACACACACACACACACACACACACACACACACACACACACACACACACACACACACACACACACACACACACACACACACACACACACACACACACACACACACACACTCCTTCCCTCTCCTCCTCCTTTCCCTTTTGTTTTCCTTGACACGTGCACTCCAATTAGCATTTTTCAGCCATTAAGGAGGAAAAGAAGCAGCCAAATGTTTGTCTCACGAAGCTCCTTTTCCGACAAGACTCTCTGAGCCCTTGTGAAAAAAAATACAACATTCAGATTGACTCAATATTATCCTCGATGTTAACATGATCTTCTTCACTTTAAAAAAGCTTTGTCTGGGACACTGATGTGACAACGCGACCAATAGCGTTTATAAGAGCAGTTGTCTGTCTGCATTTTGAACAATTAAAATGATTTATATTACTTTCTATGAGAGAACGCAAGCAGAAAGTAATATTTTCTTTTTTAAAATTCATCCTATAATCAGTAAATATTTCCATTTCTTTCACATAGAGGAATACATTTCCCCTTTATGACTTCTTCACACAAGGAGCTCCCTATAACCCTTTTTGTGGGAACACGAGAGTCTCTTGAAGATTACATGCTGTAAACTATATCCTAACCTTCATACAGTAAGACTAGCAGTCTTACCAGTGCAGTTGAGCTTTTGTGTTATCATTCTTCTTACACGTCAAATAAGTGCGTTCTAATCTTCAGCTTTATTCTTACATTTAAATCTGCGAATCTCAAATTGCTCAGATCTATTGCTGCAGGGTTTTAGCTGCAAAAATGTGTCATTGCTGCTGGTGTACTGTACATTAGGGGGAGAAAACGCTCTTAAAAAGGTGCTTTCCTGACATTAAAATGACTTGTGTGCACAGCGCATGTCGATCCGTGCAGTTTGAGGCATATATTTATGAATAGGAACCTTTAATTAGGGCTTGTGTTTCCTCCCTAGTCACATTGAGGGATGGTCCTCGCCGACATTCATTAATGATAATCACCAAGAGCGATGGCATAGCTACAGGCCAAGTCTCCGGGGACCCGACACTTGAAAAGAAGCATTAAATTACACAGAGGGACTCTTTAATTGCAAAAAGGAAAATATATAGCCATCATTGTTAAATATGATCTTTTGTAAGCCTTTACTGGTTCAAGGATTTGTCTAAGGGATTTTTATCCTCAAACTCTTTCAAAGGAATCTAGTGCCACATATCTGCTATAATACGCATCAAGGCCATCTTTTAAAAAACAATTATTTTAACCACTTTTGCTTTTCTTTAATGCAAATCGAGCAAAGACTGTGAATATATGACTATTTTTTACATTTGCATTTTGATGTGAATTCAGATTCGACACGGAATTCAAAAGCAAGTCGCATAATAAAACTGTTCAAAATTGAACAACGGATTCTCGATGCAGAGAAGGACTGTCTGATATTAAGCACACTCACATGGGACCGGTGCAAAACAGATATTATTATCCGTATTTACCACATCCTTAAAAATATACAGAACTATCATTACTCAATGCAGGGTTTGCAGCATTGGAAGTAAACATTTGTTGGTCTCAGGCCAATGTGATGGTTCTGTTTGCTGCTCTCTTGAAGATTGAATCAGTTTTAAGTTCCATCAGTATACAGACATTGGGTAAAGGAAGTTCTGAAGCATATTTTGTAAAAAAGCTTCAGTATTCCAATAAGGGGCCAATTCTGAAATGCTTTTGATCAAAACATAAAGGCAGATACTGTACATTGACTTGTAACATACCTTTTTTATTTGAATGTATCTATTTATGTATTGCTATTGTCTCTTCTCTCTACATGTTTTACCGATTGCTTATTTGATTTATTTACAATTATGAATATGTCTTTTTTCTGCAGTTTGAACTCTCTTCTGGCTTAATTGTCCTCAGTGAATCTTTTCGCACATTGTACATACTGATACACACTTAATGGAACGATGTGCATGAACACACACACTGACGCATGCATACACACATTTATACTCACACACACCCCAAACTCATGACCTAATTGCTCAGTCTCACTCAACTAATTAATCACAGCTGACTTAACATGGTGACAAGGTTAGGTAGGTGACATTCTCCAAAAGTCTGTATTTCTGCCTCCTCTCTCTCTCTCTCTCTCTCTAACCCCCTCTACAGCCTCCCTCCTTCTTTCTTTTTTTCCATCATTATTTTCTATTTGTTTCTTCACCTTATTATTTCGTTGTCTTTTCCATTTTTCTATCTCTCAAACTTATTTTCTTCCGTTTCATTCCTTCCTTCCCTCCTTCTCCCCCTATCAGATCACCTGAAGCTACAATTCAAATTGAGAGCATAACTTGGCCCACAATCTATTTTTACCTGTGATTAGGTGGGGGGGGGGGGGGGGGGGGGGTTGCAGAGGTGAGAGTGGGCATGCTGGGAAAGAAGGAGGGTTAGGGGCGGGGTCACAATGCTCCATTAATCAAAAAGAATGACACTCATGTCGTCCCTGACAACCATCCTGACAACCGTACGTCTGTTCCCCTCCTCCATCCCACTCAAATAGGACAACTTTAGTGATGGTGGGGGGGGCTGAAGACAGAAGAGAATGAGAGAGGGGGGTGTGCGAACTTTATTAATCAAGCATTGCAGATTAATTGTTATGAAGTGTCACCCGTAAATTCTCCATTTGGATTTAATAATCTTGGAGGTAGACTTAACAATCCCTGTCGTGATTTGAGTTTTATTGAAGAGGCTGCGGAGAGAGAGGGAGAGAGAGGGAGAGACAGAGAGGGAGAGACAGAGAGGGAGAGAGATGCAGTGACACAAATAGCTTCTCAGCGGACAGTCCCTCTCCGCATGACAGTTATGAAATACAATTATCAGCCAGATCTGCTTAAGAATTCATCAACTGCACCCCTGCCTTCCAAAGAGAGAGGAGGAAAAAAAAATCCTACATACAAAGCAAGTCTTAACTGATAAGACTTCTCTTTTCCCCGCAGCCCTTAAACTATCATTTCAATTTTTCTCTGTCTCCGACATGTTAAGTCACTGTAAAGGTATGGTGCGCATATTGCTTTGAATGGCCTATGTGCATTACATTAAAGCATAAATCATGAGGTAATCAGGGAATATGGTAAATGACACACCACATGCAAATCAGCCAGAGAGTGAGTAGTTTGTTTGAAATGTATTAGCTGTTGGTTTACATCAGGGTCAATAATAGCAGTTAATCTACGCGAGCAGAGAAAACCTACTGTCAGTGGATCGTACGACACCCTGTCAGCTCTCAAAAGTAACGGAATCATAAAACGCAAATGATTTCAATCAATTGTCGTCTAATTGCAGTCATATCTTCTGAAATGACCGAAGAACAGCCACAATGTAGGTTGACAGTATGCATATAATTAGCATAGCTTTGCATATTGCAATGCCATTAATGTTCGTTTTATTGGAGGCTTGGGTTTTCCTGCTTTTTCTGCACGCTGTTACTGTCTTAGGAAAAAGGACATCCGATTGTTATAGAGATGGTTTAACTTAAGTATCATTAAGACAATCACAAAACGGGGCTAATTTCCTCCTCAAAGTGCAGCATCTGTGTTTGTTTGTATCTGAGAACACTATTTTGTCTGATCCAGGAAAGCTATTTCCAAAGAACAGTAATCTATCCAGTGAGGATTGGTTGACAAAAGACAGATCTGAGGGATAGAAAACGACTCTGTCTTTGTTCAGAATAATAATGGAAAGTCTTTATGTGACCATTTTTGGGAGAAGCTTGTTAAACATGTGCCTTTAACTACACGTTCCCCTCCGCCAGATATCATCCTGATCAATGACGCCTCGGCTCGGTGAGAAATGACGATGGCTGGAGCCGCGGTAAATGTTTTAGCTATCAACACTGCTTCATCCCCCGTCACCAAACACCACGGCCAATCCTTCACTGACACCACACCGCGGCCTCAGCCTGGTTAAAGCCAAGCCCATCTTCTCCCATCAGTAATTGCAGCTGTCTGCTCGTGATGTGTGACTTGTGAACCATTCCTTCATCTGTTTTCCTGAGTCTGGAGCACTAATTCAATGAGATGGTGGAAAAATATTCAAATAATGTTGTGACACTTTCACACTACAGGAGGCCGGACCACCGGCAACCCCTTGGTGGGTTTACAGGCACTGTAATAATGTGATGAAGACCAGAGAGAGCAACGCAGATTAGTACAGCTACCATGTTAACTCTTTAGGTCACACCATCAGGATTAAGTATGTAAGACTTGATAAAAAGAGCATGATTACACATTACTCCTGTCAATGAATGCAAAGTGGTTTGACTGACATGAAGCGTTTGATGGAAGAACTGCATTAGGGAGTTCTATAAATGTGTTTATATTGTTTTGTCTATTAACTTGTAGGCTACCTCATATCTCTGTGGACATTAGTTATCAAACCACTTGTGCCGTGATTAACAAATATGACCTCAGCATGGTTATTAACTTCATTTGGGTTTTTAATACAAAAAAACAACGTATTGATTGTTTGAATCAATCCATACAACTGTTATTAGTAGACCCGCCAGAAAAACGCGGGCAAAATTCCTTGATTATGCGATTAAACATGCAGGGTTTTTATGTGATTTTATGCGGTGAAATTGCGGGAAGTTGCGAAATATGCAAAGTTGCGAAATATGCTAAATATGCGGGAAAAAAGAATAACAATTTTTTAAAATATTGGGCTGTCTTATTTATTCTCTCTCACACACAACCTGCCACTAACGTTAAACCCCTTTACTATTCAATTAAACACATTCAATGTTTATTTATTGTAAAAGCAATTTGGCTATTTTAATCTCACACACACACACACACACACCCCCCCTCCACACACACACACACACACTTCTCCGCCTCATTCTGTTTTCATTTACTCGTTCATTATCTGACCAGCTTCAATCTTGTAGGCTACTCACTTCGTTTCTTGTAGCCCTCGAAAGGGTTTTGGAGGTTGATCCCTCGGTGAACGTGAGTTGTTTGGCTTTCTTGTCCGCAGCAGCAGAAAGCATTTTCGAATGTATGAATGAATCAAAGTTGTTCGTCACCGTCAATTTTCTCTTATGCTCCAACACACAGTTGCACGGGGTGCAGAATAGTTACCCCCCACTTTTTGCCCGGTCTTTAGTAGAAATGTTCGTCGGTAATTGAGATGGATTCGATTTCTTCATCTTGGTGTTTTCTCTATCGTGTGAGCTCCACACGTTCACTCTATACAGTGTTGTTTACATTCTGTGATGCGCGAGCTGATGACGTCAAGACGAGTTAACCTTTTTTTTTCTCAACTTTGTGTGGAAAAATGCGGGGATTATGCGGTCTTTTGATAAATATGCGGCCTTTTAAAAATCTTCGCCATTTGCTGATTATGCGGTAAATTCTGCGATCGCAGAATCGCGTTTTTCTGGAGGGTCTATAATAGGAATGTTTCTATTCTCTGCAGGGTTTCATTTTACACATACAAAACAACTGCATTGAGTTGCAATGAAAACTAAACACATTGCATGACATTGTAATGCCAGTTGAGGGGAAAACATTAAATACTCAACCTCTAGTTTTTTCAAAACAGTATATGTTGATGTTGAAGTGTCCAAGTCTGGTTACATTGTCACTGAGCAACAAAGTAAATAAAACAAAAACAATTTCCAACGCAAATCAACATTGGATGACTCGATCACTGTATGTGGTTATTACTGTAACCATATGGGCAAAGCTGACACATTTATTCTAAAACAGATCCCTGACCCAGTCCTATTTTTCGTCAAGCTTAAAAAACTCTCAGAATGGTTATGTTAGATAATTTAAATTATGTTTTCCAAAGTGATTTGTAAACGTTTCGGAAAGAGACTAATTTAAGCAATTCTTTGAAAAAAATGGTTTTCACAAACAACCCATAATTGTAATTTATTTGTAAATAAAGGCCCACGCTGAAAACCAATTTCACTTTGGCATGATAACGCTTAACATTTAATCAATAAATCAAATATGTTATCTTGTCAATCACTGTTGGGAACACTTATTTACATTTCATTTTGCCGTCATAAATGTGTTTATAAAACATGCTTGTCCATTTTAGAAATGATTGCCTTCCACAGTTCTGCCTCATTACACCTGCAAATGGAGCACATTGAAATTATTTGAACAGCATGATGCATGTTTCTACTGGATAGAAAAAAGAGTAGATCTAACCCTCCCCCCCTGCCCCCTCCGTTCATTGCGTCTGCCCCAGTGGTCAAGGACACCCGTATCAGTGGACGTCAGGGTAGGCCCCATCCATCAGAGGACTATGGGTAATGGAATCAACCGGTGACAATGATCATCAGCACTGCAAACAATGGCCCATAAACATCTCTTGACAAGTGGTCAAATGCGAGAAAGGCGAGGTGGGGGGTTGGGCGAGGGTTTGAGGGATTGTATGTGAGCATGTGTGTGTGTGTGTGTGTGTGTGTGTGTGTGTGTGTGTGTGTGTGTGTGTGTGTGTGTGTGTGTGTGTGTGTGTGTGTGTGTGTGTGTGTGTGTGTGTGTGTGTGTGTGTGTGTGTGTGTGTGTGTGTGTGTGTGTGTGTGTGTGTGTGTGTGTGTGTGTGTGTGAGTCAGTCAGACAGAGAGAGAGAGGCTGTAACACGAGGTGAAGCAGCAGAGAAATGGTGAGGAAGATATCTCCCCGGGGATGATGCGGTGAGCCAACACGCTACCTCTGAAAACAAATGTCCCCTGTGGGTCGGAGTTCAGACATGCCTCAGCTCATTTTGAGAGTTCGCTTTCCCTACTTTCTCTCTATCTTCCTTTTTCCCCATTCCTTTAAGATGACTTTTTATCTGAGTTTTCTTTTATCAGACCACTAGCAGCAATGAGGACAAGGGATAACTGCCAGAGGAAGATTTATAAACACACCTATGCCTGCTTTTTTTTAATGCCATTAAATATAGGAAATTGCCCGGATAAGACACTTTAAGTTCAAGCTTAAAATTGCCTGCTCCTGCCAGAATACTCTAAGTAGAATGTGTCCAATAATTGTTTCTCCCATCCAGTGCTGAATGAAACCCAATTAGAGAGAAGTTGAAGATTTCAAAGAAAGCAAAAAGGAGTTCTTTCTTTACGTTAAGTTTCCATCGCAAGAAGTAGTTGTTGCTTTTGTCAAGCTGGGTGTTTCGTCACTTCATTTCTTTGTCAGCTAGTTTCCATCACTGCAGCTCTCTCTCACACACGTTTACACGCACACGCACTCGTTTAATTAGCCATCATTTGTCTCAGCTTGCCTCTTTTCCGCTGTTTATCCAAACGGCAGGAATGTCACTGGCCAATTAGTGCAATGAAATAGTTTAACCCTTCCTAACACTTTGAACAGTGCAAACCAAATGGGATATTTGCACCAAGGACTTATGTGTTGCATCGCACGTGTGTGTGTGTTTGTATTACTTTTAATATAGTATATTTTAATATTGTTTTAATATTGTCTGCTTATCTGTATCATTGTGTTGCATTGTTGGAGAAGCCTGTGACCTAAGATTATCAACGACATAATTACTCTGTAGCTATGTTAGTTTGACAATAAAGAACCTTGTGTGTGTGTGTGTGTGTGTGTGTGAGTGTGAGTGTGAGTGTGAGTGTGAGTGTGAGTGTGTGTGTGTGTGTGTGTGTGTGTGTGTGTGTGTGTGTGTGTGTGTGTGTGTGTGTGTGTGTGTGTGTGTGTGTGTGTGTGTTGAAGTGTAAGAAAAAGGGTTCAAACTAAAGAAAACTGAATGACACAGCAGGTGTTATTTTGTTGTTTGTCTCCTTTATTAGGTTAAAACTATTTGTATAATTTTATTTTAGGCTCATCACACAAACGATGGCTTTGTTATTGGCACATAACATGTGTCTTAGTGTGATAAGGAGAATCATTATTTTATGTTTTGTCATTACTGGCAGACTAAATTGACCCTAAGATTGGCTCACTCTTCAAAAATCCAGGGCAACAGCTGGATAACGGGTGCCATAGAGATTTACTAATTGTCTTCAAGGCTGAAATTAATAATTGGCAAAGCTTCTGCTGAAGTGCACATCTAAGTACTCTTTGTCGTTCGCTTGAATCTTAAGAAAAAAAACGGCAAAAGGCAGCTGAGACGATATCATTAACAGTCTCTCCAAATTGAAACAGTCATCAAGAGTGTCTTTAAATGTCTCTGGGAGCTTTTTGTTGAGTGCAAATGACACCTCGCTCATTTTGCTGGTGGCTACATGACTGATGTGTTGAATAAGACAGTCCGTTTTGACGCGTTTGAAGGCCGAGGGTTTGAAGTATATGATTCTGAAGTGCCAGCATATGCTTAGTGAGATAAGTAATTTGACACACAGACATCACAGCCTGCAAATCTTTCGTCTGGCTGCCTTGAGTGTCCACGTCGGACGCTTTTTCAAGAACACTTTACAACTGTCACAACTGACTGTCAGCGCGCAAATGACACACGCAAACGAGCTCATCTTGAACACAGATTAAGACAGCTGTCATATCAAAAAAAATATAGAAATTCATCCGGACTAAAAATACCATCAATTTGATCTCAGGCGTTTTAAATATTAATTTGCTATTTAAGAACCGAACAATCTTCCTTTATAGCGTCAGTTTGTTCATTAGAGTAATTAAATTAACTAATCATCCTCGGGAGAGATGCAAGATTTAAAGCAGGAGTCATTGAAAGCAACACAGCAATAACACAGATGCTCATGATGGAAATGCTTCATGTTTCTCTCTCTCTGAATAAGACAATTGACTGAGCAACACCAAGACACACTACTATAGTCATAAAGACAGTGTATATACTGTATATATGCTTACACATGAACACACACACATACACACATTCACACACACACACACACACAGCGGGGGGGGGGGGGGTCAGAGCTGCAAACGAAGTCGCTGACATTGTGGCACTTCTTTGGCAGCGGTGTGCAGGTGTTGTCTGCACACAGGCGTCTGAATAAATGGATCTGAAATGATTTACCTAGGGTATCTGCCACCTGAGCACCCACACATGCACCGCTCCCCCCCCCCCCCCCCACACACACACACACACACACACACACACACACACACACACACACACACACACACACACACACACACACACACACACACACACACACACACACACACACACACACACACACACACACACACACACACACACACACACACACACACACACACACACACACACACAATACTCCCCTCCCTTCCCGTTGTTCCTACATACAGAGACGCTGACGCAGAGACTCACCAACACCAAGAGGGAACAGAGAGAAATCTGGCAGAGCAGCATCCCATTGTGTCGTCCTGAGTCACATCACCTGACAAATACACAGATATAGCAATGAGAGTTTTATCGTACAGTTTATACTCTCATTGTGTGATTTACACCTATTTGTTTTGGGATATAATGGATAATATGACTGAGGTCACACCTGCAATAGCCCACTCCCTGACCTCAGCTTCTACAGTGAAGTCTGCAGCATTATGGGCTGGAATATCCCCTCCTGCATGCTAACAACAAGAGACATCTCTACAGAGGCTCAGGGCGAGACATCCGGATCACAGCGGCTGGTGTCTCCTCCAGCCAGCTGCAATCATCCTGCAGAAGAGTACATTTCTGCTTTTGTGATGAAAATGCAGTGTTTGCGAGTTCATAAATACAATGTGCATTTGTACCTTTTTTGGTCATTGTTCCTTTTTACATTCTCAAAGGATTGTAGGACTATGGTGATGCCAATAGAGAGGTGCAGTGACGTGTCCTAAAACCCGGAAGTAAGCTGCGCTCGAGTTCCCTCGACAAAAAAGCAATGGGATTTCTCCATAGGATTTTGGAAAATAGCTGGAGATAAGGTCTGTGGAAAACAAACCTGTTTGATAAATGCACGTTTTGTTCAGCCGGATAATATCCACATGTCTACCCTACTTTTATAATTTTTCGAATCATAAATCTAATCGATAGATTTATGATTCGAAAAACATTTTGTAGCTTTGTAAGTCACAAGGGCATGCAATTTCCCAACATTTTCTGAAAGAGTTCAAGCTAATTTAACTTTGACCCCGAATACTAGTACCCACCCAAAGTAATGATGTTATATATTTAAATGTAAAACCTTATTTTTCACTCAACTCTTCTGTCCAATTCTACTGTGATTTAATTTAAACGACATCTCAAGCATGGCAGAAAAAATCCGAGAGGATAGGTGCACCTGGTTTGGAAATGGATACTGTGATTGATTTTATTCTAACATCGTAAGTATCGAATCCTGTTACCGCTAACTCATGCACACATTTTGGATCAGTTCAGCGAGTCAAATACATAATGAATGAGGAGTAGTAATTGAAGTGAAATAAAATGATTATCAGGCTGCTATCATCTCGTTTAACTGCTGATTCATTCTGTGCATTATACTATGAAACCTGTTACATGGTTTGTAATTAGAACATCTCGTGAATGTTCACCTTATTTATCTCTGGTATTGAGATTATATTTGACTCAATAAGAGGAACGACCGATAAAAAGTATGAGAAGAAGAAATGTGGCCATGTATACAGAGGGATAGCAGTTTGACTGTCCACCTCTGATGGGAGACAAGTCCTCGGCAGATGGGCCAAAAAGTTGACACTGACACAAAGGAGAAAAACAACAAAGTCAAGAGGTGAAAAACGGAGGCATCAGAGAGATACATCATCATCCCACCTCTCTGACACTCTGTAGGGCTTGACCTTACCAGGCTGCCGGGTTGTCAAAGTGGCGTAATCCAGTATCAGGCAGACCTGCTCCGCTCAGAGAACACGCACAGCCGGCTGATACATGTGCATAAAAAGGGTTTCTAAATGGCCATTTCACCTTTCTTCCATCTTCAGTTGAGAGTTGTTTTTCACACAGACAGCGCCCTGAAGATATGGGTTAAAGACAAAGGGAGGAATGAGATAACTTGACTACAACGCAGAACTAGACAAACTTAAATCACATAAACGAAAAAAGGCTATACATGTTTTAATTTGCTTCTAGGTCACGTATTAAGAAAAAAAGGAGTATTACTTAAGTGTTAAATGGCATATATTTTAGATTAAAGGCTCTCATGGAAAAAGCATATGGTTTTGTTGAATCAAATTCTATGCCAAAGATTGTAGAAGCCTATAATGTAAGAATTGCACCTCCCTTATGTACTGCCCGCTCACACAGGTTATTTCATTAACTCATGCACTGTGATCACAGAAAACCTTGTATCATAATTACACACCCTCCATTTTTTTCATACAGAAGTATTAATTCCACTGCAATTCACAAAGTCCAATTTAAAAGTAGCGACATGAATATCATTAAAGCCGTATATTAAAAATAGTATTGACCTTTCCGTGGATGTGTAAGTGGACATCAAACCCAACTTTTTAAAGTCTCACCAATGTAGAGTGCTATTAACATATGCCGGTCTTAATAAATTATCTCTCTCACATCATAAAAAAAAATTAAGCACAACTCTACGATTTTATGAGCCTGTAAAGGTGAAGGCCATGCATATTAAGTTTTTCATGCACCGTGAACTTTTGAGGCATGCTACAATAGGTTATATAATTAATTTCTGCAGGGATCCCAGAGCTATATATTTTCTACGGTTTCCTCACTCTGATGGTTCCTTGGTGTTGGAGAATGTAAAACTCAATCTCCATTATTATCTTTCAGTAGGGTTCAAAGTTCAACATTACTGACTCCAACACAGTAAATAAACCTGGGAATAGATAAGATGATAAATATTAAGATACAAATCAAATTGTAATCAAATCTTTCGGAAGGCAAATTATGCAAATGGTTGATTTTCACTAGAAACTATTCTGTTTTCAATGATATTTGCAGTATGGAACAAACAGGGCTGTGTAAGAGTTTATTGTGTTCACCAATGAAAATATACTACACTTGTCAGTCTTGCAAATGTTTACCGACACATTTGATCTAATTGCACTTAAATGTGTGATACACAGGAGCAGGTTATTTGCGCAGAGCCTCGTCACATTGTGGTTGTTTACAGAATGCAATCATCTGGTTTACTGATGGAGTTAATTTAAACCTGCACGACATCCTCTGCTTGCATGAGAAAGTGAAATCATTTTTGCTTCGTTTCTTGTGATAATTGGTTTCTGCGGAACTTATTCACATCTTAACATCACTTGCTCTTCTCATCTTTTTCTCACAAAGATTTGTTATGTGAGGTGACAACTTTCAGACTCAAGACTAATTCGAGTTGTTTAACAAGGTCCTAAATCCAGCTCGCACCTAACAAGGTGATTATGATTTTTAATTCAAATGTGTTATCAGTTTAGTGCTACTTTGTTTTTTTAAAGATATTTTTGGGCCAGAGAGTGGCTTTATTGATAGATGCAGTGTTGAAAGGGGGGGGGGGGGGGGGGGGGACAATGCCTAATAGTAACGTGGGTCAGAGTCGAACCTGTGTACTGGGCAGCGGAGACAATATGGCTGCCAACTCCAACCACCTAGTTGTCGAGCAGACTGAATTTAGAGCTAATTTGATAATAAATACTGTATCTGTGATAACAGGGCTCAAAACACCAACAATAAACCAACATCTTGATCCCATGCAACATTAGTCTAAAAGTCTACATTTCAAACATCAGCAGACCCGGTAAAGTCAGTTTGCATCAGGCTATACCCTCTTAATTACACAGGAGCCCTTTCCCATCACAAAACCATCCAGTTAAGTTTGGTTGAAAGGGTACAGTGTACCAACAGACCAGAGGCCTTTTGTTCTCTAAGCCTTGGTACCCTGTTGTGATTTCCATTTCAGTCACAGTGTGTAAAACTTGCTAATTTGATAAGCTCCTTCTCTTCTTCACTCATTCTCTCTCTCACATGCTCCCCGTTTCAAACTGCAGCAATGAGCGCAGAGCTGGTGCTTGGCTTAATCTACGTCATTAAAAAAAAGTCTTTTAAGTTTAAGCTCAGATGCTTTTTCTGCACCTCCTGCTGAGAACGATATATGTTGTAAGCCAGCTAGTTATTTGCTACATCTTAATAGTGACGCTTTTAGATCAATTAATAAAGTGCAATTTCAAAATGTAGTTATCATTTTAGTTTGTCTTGAAAAGTAGTGTCTGATCCCACTTTACAGGCATCTCTTACCTTGATTACTTCAATAGTGAAGAAGCATTAGTCTGTTGATAACAGAGAAGATTGTATCAGGAGGAGCTCATTTTAAAAAAGATTTATAAACAGATTTAGGGATATCTTGTCTTGATAACCTGCCACCACATTGAAGAGTGGATTCCAAGGATTATAATCTAAACAATGAGATGATGTGGTATTACGTTGGCATTCACAGGATTTGGGATCAAATATGAATAGATTAGATGTATTTTGTGTCTTTTCAAAGAGCTTAACCTGTGCATATTAATGTGTTCACAATTGGTGACACACCTACGAATAAGTCAATGAGTACATTCTTGAAGGTCTTGGTCAAATAAGTCAGGTGTGAAGTCTTACCACATTCAGATATTTTCCATGTCTCTCTACCCACTATTACCAGCTCTACAACACGGACAAAACCGAACACAGGTAAGGTTGCACTCTGGAATGATCCCCGGCAGCTGAACGCTGTCAACAGACGAAGCCAACATTTTGATGTTCTTGACCCCTTCCCAACTGTTTCGAGTCAACACCAATATTGCTTGTTGTTGCCACTCAACACATGACAGCTGAATGGACACGGAGGGAAAGTTTGGTTCTGTTTCTCGCTCTTCCTTATCTGCCACTTACAAGAGAAAAAACAAGCAAATCCAATGCACTCGGGTGGTAAAACGACACGCAACAATAGCATCCAGCGATAGCACTGTCAAACAACGCCATCTCTCTCGGATGTTAAAAGCTTTAAGAGCTGAGGCCTCTGTGACATCCGTAGCCTCTGCATGTCAAATATGGTTGAAGACTTGAGAGCAGGCCTCTGTTTTAAAAATACCGTGTGTGGGTGTGTGCACGCACATCTCCAAGCGGCAAAAGTGACATTTGAGGGGCACTTTACAGAAGCCGCCGGTTGCTAGGAATCTTCTGTATCACCTAAAGAGCCTTTGTCAGTCATTGGAAAGCTGTCACCTTTCGGGGGGCCGATACGGTAGGGGGAGCCGGCTGACAGCTAGGAATTAATGAGAGGTGTATGACAGCAGACCTCGGTGCTCTTGTGTATGGGTGTGTGTTGAGAGTGTGTCCACGTGTGTGTGAGTGAGGTCCTTTGTCTCAAGAGGATGAACCACCTTCTTTTGTCGTCGTGATGCGGGAAGAATAGGAAGAGCGAGACGGAAAGAAGACTCAGGAGATTTCTTAGCATTTTGACACAGATAAACCTTTTAGATTGGAGTTTTTTGTTTGTCATCTTCCTGTTTAAGTGCCTGATTTGTTGGCTTAATGAAAGCACCAGACAACACAGCAATCCCATTTCCATAGGCAGTCCCTCACAGCCATGCTGATGTGCGATTCTCATAATAAACACCTGTGCACACTCTGACAGGGATGCAACAGTGTCAGAAGCAATCAACCAACATGTTTTCACCTCTGTTCCCTCCCCCCCTGGTTGCATGAGACCACAAGTACAGAACAACTGAAGAGGCTCTCCAGCATGGTGCCAAATTACATTCTCTCCGACTAACATGTGCGTGTCCGTCTGCTTTTGTGTGTGTGTGCACGTTGATGTAATAATCTGCGTTCCCTTCGACATTACACAGTTCTCCATCGCAGTAAATGAGTTCTGTCAATGTTTCTGCATCTCAATTACACAACTGAAATAATAGGCAGCGGCGTGGCGGAGGAGGAGGAGGAGGAGGAGGAGGAGGAGGAGGAGGAGGAGGAGGCAGCTCAGCCGCAGAGCAGGCAGATCAAAGACTCCGTCAATGACACTTCTTCTCACTCAGTAAGGTGAAGCTTGGCCATCACTTTTTTTAAATGTTATGTTTTTAAATGTCTTAAAAAGTCATTTGAGGGTATGAAGAGAAGACAGCGTTCATCTTTAATGTGAATCAACCAATCATGTTTATGACTGTTATTCATCGGAGGCTAATTTAAATCTCTGCATTTAAGTTATTGCAGTGAAAGGTTGTAGAGGAGACCACAATGCAAACTCTTGTAGCTACAGATAAAAAGATCCATGATGTTGAGAAAATATGTATTACAGTATATGAGGCCTTTGCACACCCATAATACGATATGGACGTTTTTGACTTTGGGATATTTGTAAAGCTCTCATGAGAGCCGTTACTCAAGTCCTAAATTGTGGTAAAATCCTAAAAATCGTCACCTAGTTTTGCGGTTTCTGGAAAGAAGTTTGAATAAATCAAAAGAGTTTGACGAGCAACACAAGAAAAACAAATATAATAGTGTGGACTATGATCTGTTTGATCGTTTTTAGAATGTGGCTTGTTATAAGAACTACATTTTCTTGTGGTGATTAATAGTGACACCATTGATATCACAGATCATGCAGGCACAATGCAATTTTCAAACTAATGGCAAATAGTGGTTAATACGCAATCAGTAATAGTTCACACGTGCTAGTTGAAGCTAAATGTTAGCTTTGGATGAACTTTCAAATAATGTTTGCCAGAGCCACAACGGATTACATGAAAGACAACACTAATACATGGCTGCACTTTAGACAACAGATTTTCACTGGAACATTTAGGTTTTCTTATAGACAGTGAAAGCTTAAACATGCTTAAAGACATAATTGTCTTGCTAACAGTATTGGCTGAATGATACTTTCAGCTAAATATACGAGTCTGAGTTTTATTCTCTCAAACAGACCAGAGATAAACAGTTAAAATCAAAATGTCTTTTTGAAATCTGTCGACCAAAGTCAGCAGGCCTGAAAAACAAACCCAAGGACGAGGAAAGAGAATCAGAGGAGAAGGTGTTTAGATGTGGGTGTGTGTTTTCACGGGAGTGAGTACATTCTGATAGGAAGATGTTGATTTAAATAACTGACTCTCTAAGGATCTGACATAAAACTGGAAAAAGAAGAAAGAGATGGAAGAAAAACTGAAAAAAACAGCCTTCACCGAGTGAGTTTATCAGCTTGGCACCTGCTACTGGAACATTCTTGATGAACCAAAGGTTGTCTTCATTAAGCGCATTAATATTCATGACGCATGGTAATTTTGACACAGAAAAGGTCTTGGTAACCTTTTCGCGTGTGAGGAAATTTTTTTACTTCTCAAGGAAATTACAGTCCAGCAATGACTTAATTAATGCTCGCTTTCTTGGCCACGGTTTGAGGGCCTGTCAGTTTGGTGCAGCGCTGGCTGTCAGGCACGCCGAGGGCTCGGGGAGAGAAGGATTGAAGGAGGGGAGGAAGACAGGAGGAGAGAGGAGAGGAGAAGAGAGAGCAGACAGATGAAGTCAACATGCACTTGTCTTACCCCAGAACATGGTAATAGGTTTACCTTTTGCCTTTTAGAGTTCTTTTTTTCTCCCTCTCACAATTTATTTTGCCCTTTTACCCTTTGCGAGTCTCCGACTTTTTGATTTACGAGAACCAGTAGTTGACCCAAAAAGATTAGAAATAATTCACATATGAGTGTTCTATTTGAGATTAAAAAATATTACATATGCAGCAGTGTTGCCATTTGTAAATGAAATTAATCTACCACTTGATATTTCTTCTTCAATATATACCCACCATTAGAGACTTGTGTGCTATGTTGCCGTTATAACTGACTTGAGGATCTATTGAATGAAACCTCTGTAGAAATGTTTCATGCTTGACAATTTTACAACAATATTCATTTCCCCTCTTTCAACCTACCCCCACACACACATACACACACACACACACACACACACTGTTTCCAATATAGTGAATCATGGCATGTCCTGCTCTAACATTGGGCAGTAAAAAATGTGAACATAAGGTAGCATTTCCTTTATCATGTCCCATAAAAATAGCAATTTGCCCAAGCCCTTGTAGCACAATATGGAAGGCGGTGTGTTTGGATGATAATGTTGAGATGACAGATCGCTCCATACAGGGAGGTTTCTCTGCTGTCTGCCCGCACCGTGCAATAAATCGCAGAGGAAGACCAAAAGAGAAAGAGAGAGAGAGAGAGGGAGGGAGGGAGGGAGTCGGACATGAGAGAGGAGGGAGGGACAATGAGAGAAGATGAGCTGGGGTCAGCGATGTTGTGGAGGGTAAACCCACCGACAGTCAGTTGAATATTTGTACGGAAAATAAAACATTACCAAGACCTATAAAGACACAAATACCTGCACACAAGAACAAAATACTCTTATCTGTATTAGAAACATCAAGAAATAGTCTGATAATGTGCATTTGTTGTGTTGTTGTTCTGCTGTTGTTCATGAGATTAACACATCCGACTTTCCTTCCATTAATGAACTGAAAACACAGATTTCTGCCTCGCAACATCTCCCATTTGAGCCTTATTAAATAAACACATTGAGTCCACAGACATGCTGCTACATGTTACAGTTGATCATGAGCATTGTTTAGTTGACATGAATATATTGTCACTGTGTAAATATTTCGCTGATACCTTAATGAATTTATCTATTTCAAACAAATGCCTCTGGCTCCACTGTGCATTTGTGGATGTGACAGTTTGTTGAATATGTAAATGCTGGTGAGTCAGATGCTGAGACTGATAAAGTAGCTCTGTCGATGCGTGTGTGAGTTACACTTTTTTTTTTTTTTTTTGCTCAAGATGTGTGTGTCTCTTCTGCTGTGCTTTGTTGCTTTGATCACGTTCACTCGGCTCATCGCTCACTGCAAAACCTGCCTCAAGGAGTGTGTGTGTGTACTTGTGTAAACAACTGTGTTCTAACTCCAAATGTATTTGTGTCAGAGCTTTAAACTAAAAGTACATACCTCTACCTAGGTTGCTGTGGTCTGTTCAAATCCACTTCCACAGCATTTAACAAAAGCGTATAGTTGTGTGTTTCTCAAGTGATACACGTAGTTTGTGGTATTTCCTCTCCACTTTCACAGATGGAGATGACTTGAAATCTTTTCAACTTCCAAGTTCTACCGATGCGGTTTTATGCAACTGAAAGCAAGATGAGGTCGCTTGTATCCAAATGAGTGTTTAACATCGTCACCCTTTTATTGGACAAGTGTTGTCAAACTGCACAGGACACACTGCATGCTGCTTTCCACATGCTTTTTAGCCCAATGACATTTGTTTTTAAATTAATTCCATCCTAATAAAATGATTGAAGATATTCTCTAACTCTCTTTTTCCCTTGTGTTAACTAGTCTTCTCATCTCCGCCATGCACGTGATGGTAATGGTGATGATGCTCATTCATTACTACATACAGTTTGTAGGTACAGCAATGATCATTTCCATCAGTGAAGAGAACTTTCTTTTCTTTCTTAACCACCAAATGTAAGAAGCCAAAGCAATAGCCTCAGCAGTTCACACAAACTGTTACGACACAATGGCTACATCCCTACAAACACCTACTGTTTATGGGACAGATTCAGATCATTAGCTATAGAGTTACAGGCTCGTGATGACAAATAACACCGAATGACAAGTGCAGGGTCTGCCTTTGTGCCTTTTTTAAAACGTGATACTCAACCCTTCATCTGTCCTACCCACTCTCTTCCTCCCTCTCCATCCCTCTTTCCCTCTCTCTCTGTTTGTATCTGTCTGCCATTAGGCAGATAGTTGCCGGTCTCATCTGTATCATGTCTCCGACCGTCCCCATAGGAGCACCACACAGTTGCTTGCTTAAGGATTCAGGAGCCACAGCCCCGTCCCATTCAGCTATCCCATGGATCAAACTGACACTTGGTCAGCATCAGCACATTATGAACTATGGCCACCTGCCACTGCAGACACATTGTTCCCTCTGTAGTAATGTGAAGAATATAGAGGGGACGGGCGAACTCAGGCTGCTGACAGCTTATTCTCTCTCTTATCTCCTCTGTGGTGTACGCCTGTGAAAAGTGGACGGTGGGACTGCATTGAGATGCGAGGCTGTGAATCATCCTATAGGCATGGCTTACTTTTCCTGTGTCCTGACCTTTACCCAGGATTCAAACGTTTTATATGGAGCGGAGGTTACTTGTGCTGTCCTTCAAAAATACAAGTTAAAAAAAGTGAGACGAACTGTTCACAAAGAACAGGCCATCTTTAAAAGGAAGCCAGGGTCAAAGCTTTTTTACATTCATTGTGATGTTTCTTCAATTTCATAATACACTCTGCTCTCTACAGAAATGCAAGATAGTAATAACCATCTTGCTGATGTAGAAGAAGTAACTGATCCAGATTCAGACCCAAATAGGACTCCAGCTTGCATCTGGCTGCCCCCAATCATTCAATCAGCCCAACACATAAAGTAAAGACTTAAAGTAACATATTGTAATACTGCTGCACCTTCCAACCCCTGTGAACACAGTTTCTTTGGATTTTCATCATAACGATGCAATCTCCAGTGAAGTAGATTAAAGAAATGAACTCATTTTCAAAGATAAATCGGACCAACACACATATAATTCATTTCTTTTATTTCCTATCTTTCAAAAAGCGAACACACGTTGAGCCAGACGGATGTGTTCCTGCCTCCAGTGAAAATAAAGAGGTTTATCTGGTCTGGCCACAGCTCCCTTTAGGGCGTCTCACTCCTCTTCAGACCCCGGATCCCATTGACACCCTTCATGTACGACCAGGTGGCACCCGTCCACTGAATAATGAAACAGGTGATTAAAGTGAATGATGTCCGGCCATTTAATCTCTCAGGTCTCTTCTTTAATGCCGCCATTAGGCTCTCGTGTCCAAACTTAGCTCATCAAATTGCTTCATTTATGGTGAACTGGCAGCGTGCAGTATATTGAGCTAAGATTGAGAAGCACTTCACATCATCCACGTTTAGATTTACACTTACGGATTAATCTGACAGTAAAACTCCAGTGTCTGACCACAGCCTGCCGTTTATACACTGGAGGAGAGCATGTTTTCAATGCACACCTCAGCCTGTACAGATAAGTGCTATTATCTTCTTAGTCAATCCAACTATACACCATCATTGTTGTTGTGTTTAAGCTGGAGAGTAGTTTGAAAATATATGTGCTTACCTAAAACATCATGTGTTCCTTAGCTGCCGAAAAAAACTGAATGGACAGTCATTTGACAATATTTCACATGTCAGCATCAACTATGAACTATAAACTTAGCAGGCAGCTTAATTAAACCCGTAACAATAAAGGGTACCTATTCTATATACATGTTATGATGTTATTTATGCATGCACATCTGTGGCAAAAAGGAATAACCATCTGTGTATCATGATTTGGCTTTAAATGCTTTAAAGGCCATCCACACCAAGACCTATAACAATAATTATAACGATTGCCAAAGGATAACAGTCTCCATTTCAGATATGTTGGAACCCCAATATATTGATGGCCTACTCTACTTTGCAAAAGTGGGACAGGGATATGAATAATAATGGCAGAAAACAGTTTTAAAAAAGCAGATTCTGCGCCAAACAAATGTGCATGAAGAGTGGTTAGAAGCTGTTTCAATATATATAATTCAGTGCTAAATTATAATTTTACTAATCCAAACTACTCTGTGGATTTGAATTTTCCATCAGTGTTACTTTTATTCATCAAATGTATCTGACAGTGATCACAACAATATCATTTTATAGTTGTTGTATGATGAGATTTCAACCCTTTTGCTCAGATAGTTGTCCCAACAACGAATCAAACTGTAAATATTAGAACTCAAATTAGTCTCAACGAGTCTACCGCAACTCTTATATTGCACTGTATGTCTCACTCTTGTGTTATTAGTGCTGAAATGTTGCTGTAATTTTATATTTGCCAGTAACCCAACTGATTTCTTTTTAGAGAGAAGACCAACAACATCTCACATGGTCTCTGGAGCAGGGGCACTGCACGCTGCCACATGGTGACACACTGTCACCTGGCATGTCAGCCCTGTCTATCAAATGTGGGGCCTAAGTGGAGGGGGGACCCAAACGTGTCACTAACAGTCGGGCATTACAGACAGCTAGATGTGCTAATGGCCCAGCTAATGCAGTGGTATTCACAGGTGGGTTGACCACACATGCATACAGTAGGCATGCATGAAGTGATCCCTACACTCACTCCCACTCATTCTGTCATTCAGTCAAATCTGAGGTACAAGGATATTCACTCAGACATTAACACACAAAATGGGGAAAGGGGTAAAGACACTTAGATAGGGCAGGCCCACTCAGAAGAACATAGACACTTAGATGTTTTTAAAAGAAAAATGGTAAGGACGACAAGTCAACCAATTCTTTTTAAGAAGTTCTGTGGTCTTCTCTCTTTGTTTTTCTGACAATCAAAAAAATAGCACACGGTATACTCGAGAGAAGAGATGGAACATTTCCTCCATACATTGATAGGTGGATAGACAGTGAAAGTAAAACGCCATTCATTGGCTATCCCAGCTTCTGAAATGGGAGGATTTGCTGCCTTTCTCCATTTAATGTTAAAGTACATTTACTAGCTTTTTTGTTTTTGGAATGCTGGTCAGATAAAATAAGACATCACCTTGGACTCTGGGATTTATCTTTTTGCAATGTTCTCACAACTTAAGTATAAATCAATTCATTGGAAAAAACACGGACAGAAAAATCAATGATAAAAATAATGATTACTCACAGCCCTACTTGACGGTTAACCTTCTAAACGTGTGAATGAAGACTTTAGTGTAGTAGAATAATCTTTGGGCTATTTTCCACAGGTCTATCCCTCCCCAGGCAGAGCTGGTGTGCAATATGTAAGTATGTGTTAACCTATAGCAGAAATACTGGACCACAAAGCAATATTTTCTGACTGCATTTGGCATCCATCAGTCTGTGTTTTTCTAAATTGGGGTTTTCTATTTTGTTGTGTTTTAAAATGTTTTTACATCATGTATGAGGGTTTTCCGTCTGTGGCTATAAGTATGGTTTTATTGTCTCATGCTTTTACATTAGATTATTTTTGTCCTATCGGTTTTGTCTAAATGTATTTATGCTGCTTTTTTATATATTTATTGATGTACAGCACTTTGGTCAACTCTGTTGTTTTTAAATTAGCTATACAAATAAAGTTGGATTGGATCTAAAGCTTTGCTATACTTGGTAAATCTACCTGTACAAAAATATCTCATCATCATGTTTGAAGGTAAAAGTCATAGCTGGCATGCTCCGACAGCAAAATGCCTCACATGACTTACGCATTTAACTCTTGTCTCAACATAATAGTTACCCCATGCTGCTTCTGCTCTAAATACAGCTTGTTCTCGGTCAGCGTGCCTGGTTAAGTGGAGATGAAGACAACTTCCCTGCCAGGTCCTGAAGATCAAGACTTGACATCTGAGTATTTGTAACAAGGCTCTACCCACGGCATCTCTCTGTGGGACACTGTACACTCTCGTGGAACGACGTTAACACTGATGCAAGGCTTTGAAAGCATCAATTAGCACTCCTGGTGGTCTGCACTGTTACCTTCCCCATTCTCTTCTTTAACTTCCCCTTGGGAATAGCTGCTAAGGGATACAATTAATTTTTTGACACAAAAATGAAAGTGTTAATTCACCTGTGATAATTAGAGCTATTCTTACCGCATGTTGATGAATGTAAAAATGCAGTGTTTATTTATTAATTCATTTCCGCGCTGCCGTCAGAATGAGAGCTCTCATAATTGTGTGATCTCGACTTAAGAAAGAAGTCTCAAAGGAAATAGATTATAGACCTGCCCGGCGGTAATGAAACATTGTCAGAAAATGTTCAGAAAAGTTACAGCATCTTTACTTTGATGTTGCTTTTTTAAACACCCGTCTGAAGAGTGTTTGATGGTAAGGCTGGTTTTGAAGAAGTATCAAGGATTTTATGAATTCTGTGAAGCGCGCTGGTGAGATGTATAACAGCCTTTACATTTTAGGTTTCCTCTTTGAGAACATATTACAGTATGAATATATGCCGATGAGAAAAGGCTATTTCAAAATGAGACCGTAAGGAGTACAAGTTATGTGGACTACTTTAGTTTTGTATTATATGACACCTTAAGAAAACATTTAACACTAAAATATAGTTTATCTTTAGACTTATAAAGCACAATGAAAACTCAACAATGCAAAATCCAAAAAGAAGTCGTCATATTTAAAAAGGATTGCAGTTTATCGTGGCTGTATTTTCTAAAATTCGTACTTTCGCCAACATTAAAACCGATGGAACTTTACCAAACCATTGCTCAAATCTAAATAAAGAACATACCTTTGTTTATAAAAGAATTGTCTAACCTTGGTGACCCCCCATTTTCCCAAATCTACCAGTCTACTGTCAGCAGACAGCTGTTAATATGAAGCAACTAAACTGAAGAAGCTGTAACCTACATGTGTATGATAAACAATGCATCAAATGTAGAAGGGGCTGCTTGTTGTGATGAACCTACAGAGATGCAGGTTTAACACAGAATGAAGATGCAAATGACAAGAAAGAGCGTAGAAGTGAAAGTGCGATTAGTTGTACGGAAAGTTGCATGAAAAGAAGTTCACAGAAACCCTTTTAGAAATGTTGATTTATTTTCACCAGGAGCCTCCAGTTCAGTAAGCCAATCAGGGCCATATAAAACCAGATCAGACCACTTACCCTAGGCTTTGGTGGCATGGTTTGATTGCATATAAACACAAAATGCTATTGCTAAAGCATAATACAATACACCAATAGAGGAAGACATACTGTTCATCTCCTTATCAGCACACATCTCTGTGTCCACTGAACACATGTCCATATTTCAAATGTATTACACTTCCCTGCTTTTCCTACAAAAAACACAAACAAAAGCACCGACCAACAATACTCTGTTAGAAATCCCTTCATGGTAACAAATCAACCTTCCCAAAGAGTGGTCTTAAAGACCTTTTGACTCAGTCAGCCGAGACAATCACTGTCCAGCCGGGCCCGTCCCGCTCCATCTTGCCTGGCAGGCACATAAAGGCAGCCATCTTAAATCACGTCTCACAGCGCACATCTAATGACTACTGAGCCCCTGCATATTTCAACATTAATTCATTAGAGGCGGGGATTGGGGAGGGGGAGTGCGCTCTAGGAAGGGGGGGGGGGGGGGGAGGATCGGAGGCAGCAGGGAGAATCCTCGGCGCACTCTGATTAAGGCCGTTATGTTTTATAGAAGCCATTTTTCAATGCCTCCTCTGACAGCACTTGATGTTATTAAATTGCAGGCTTCAAGGAACGACTGAGAGAGGGAGACAGAGAGTGCGAGGGAAGGAAAGAGAGAGAGAGATCATGGGAGTAAGAAAAGGGGGAAAGACAGATGGAGGCTGGAGAGAGAGAGAGAGAGAGAGAGAGAGAAAGAACGATTAACAATAGCGAGGAGACAGGTTGCCAGGTCTCCTTTGGCTGCTGATAAAGTGAACTTCTCGTGATTTGTTTATGTGTTACCTGTGGTTTCTGGGGTCATCTTTATCTCATAGGGAATAGATTAGTATGTGTGTGTGAGTGTGTGTTGTACTGTACATAGAATGTTGCTTTTTTCTCTCTGTCAGATGTGATACAGTGATTGAGTGAAGATAAGCTGGAGAGGACACTGGTATGTCCACTGAGCGACCTTGAATCAGATCTCTGGAGGCGTGCAGTACATTCACCTACTGTACATAAAGTTACACAATGTCTCCTTTGCCGATCTTTCCTTTCCTATTTGAAACGGAGATTTCTAATTCCCATTTATAACTTGCCAAGAAGAAGAAGAACAGAGATATTGTAGAGTATATCTAACAGAGGCAGAATTCAACCATGCTTAGAAACTTAGGTGATGGAAAGCAAGAAGCAAATTACACATATAAAATCCAATCCAAAGTCATAGTTTTCTAATGGATTCCTCTGTGAGTACCGTAAATACAAGACTAGTGGATACAGTACATCATTATTGATAAAGAATAAGATGTTGTTAAAGGGGGTTCGTTATGCTTTTTGGAGTTTTCCCTTTCCTGTGGTGTGTTTATATTGGTTTTTGTGCAAGTAAATGGTCTAAAGCAGTGGTTCCCAACCTGGGGGGGGGGGGGGCCAAAGATCACAGGGGGGGGCGCCAGGCCTCGGATGATTTGAGGCCAATACCATATTTAGACTTTTTTTTTTTTTTTATTATAGTTGTAACGCAATACATGATTGTCACTAAAAGCCTTGTCTCTACATTAATGAAATATAAAAAATAATTGATTAATGAATTAGAATACAAATTCAAGTTAGTAGCTATCATAGGCATAATAAGACAGAAATGTATAATTCTTTATTTAATAGAAATGTTTCTTCTGCCCATAAAGTGTCCAAACCAGGCTTTTCTGGATAAGCGCATTTTTAAAAAATAGTTATTGTCCATGCCGGTTTCAGTTGGATTATTTGTGACAGTTGCTCCGATCAGATCGGTCTCCTCCATTTTGTAGATTACAGTTTCTGACAGTAGTTGTAACATTTTTGAGACTTTTAAACTTGAATTACCACTGTTGCGCCCCCCCCCCCCACTTTGTGTGTGTGTGTGGGGGAGGGGGGCGCAACTTTCAACAGGAGTCATTTGGGGGGGCTCTTGGGAAAAAAGGTTGGGAACCCCTGGTCTAAAGGATAACATCCTAAAGGAGTTTCTCCCCCCGCCTCTAACACCTCCATTGGACTCCTTTGTTTACTTCCGTAACACAGTGACATCACTACATAACATTTGCGCTTATATTGGCTACCACACCAACACATTTGACGTGATAGGCAAAGAAGCAGGACATCTCTAAGTGGTTGACCAATCATAATAGAGCCGACCAGCTAACCAATCAGAGCAGACTGGGCTCTGGTTTCAGACAGAGGGTGAAAAGAGGTGCTGCAGCGCAGGCAGTATGAGAAAATAAAACATGTCACAGTGGAGGCACACAATACAAATATGAACCTGAAAATGAGCATAAGAGGCCCCTTTAAAGAGAAGCTGCAGATTTTCAACTGGCTGTTTAAATGTGTAGTGAAAAAATGTTCAGCCTTAACCAAACACCAGCAATGTTAGTGTGCATCGTACTTCAGTGGGATGTTTGAGAAGCTTTTATGGATACTTGGAGATTTGTTTTCCATGTAGATCCATGTAGACAATGAGTTGTGTTATAAAAGCTTGAATTAATAGGCAGTGGCATTTCCTCATCATCCCGAATCTCCCTCAGTTTCCAAATGGCTGCTCAGTGTCAGGCTTGTCAAGAAATTGAGTCATCACATCCTGACAGCTGTTGCTCCTCTCCCTCTCTCTCTCTCTCTCTCTCACACACACTTACATGAGCGGCATGTAGACATGTGTTACATAATCATTTATATCTAACAACACGTACATGGGTTTTTATTTTGCATTATATTAGACTCTGAGAAACAAATTGCCCTTGATAGCTTAGCTTCAATGGATACCAATCGCTACCACCAATCACATTTGGATATCTTGATAAAAATGTAACTCAATTCCAGCCTGTGTTGCTTTAAACCAATTGGTTCTTATATGTATATTCTACCCCATTGCATTATTTACATCTTTAGGAGTTTAGGTAATGCTAAAATCCTGAAGAATCTTTGGAAAAAAACGACTTGATTTTACTTCACCACAGAGAACTGTTTCTCCAGATCCTCATCCAAAAAACATTGGCACATCTTCTGAATATGTTGATGTCATAGAATGCATGCAACTGTGACAGGCGAAAAAGGTCGGCATCTGCTATACATTTATTGATAACTTCTGCAAGTTTCACTCGCGTCACCCCTTTTTGCACACAGTGCCACCTAGTAACTGTATATGATAAAACCTTCACTAACCTTGTACACATTTTCTAAAATGTTGCATTACAACTGATCTGTTAAAACACAGCGTAATACGTAGTCACTATAAGTGCAGTCGTAAAGGTTCATACACTGCACTTACAAAGACATCACACACACATGCTACAGCAGTATGTCCCTATCCCTGTTTTATCCCCGTCATCTCTGACAGTTAAACAATGTAATTGTTTGTGGCCCAACAGGGAGGTGGAGATATAAATGGTTTCCCTCCCAAAACATAATGGCCTTGGATTGTAAAGGAAGTCCATGCTTGAATCATAAATGCAAACGGATAAGACATGATGCTTTCACTGTGTGCTGTTCATTCGGAGTTTTCAGATAAATAAAAAGTGCATTAAATGTTGGAACAGGTGGTCTTGATGTTTCGTTCTGAAACAAATAATGCTCCATCAACTTTACTGTAAGTTTTACAATATATACTACGAATCCAATCACAGGAAATGGGTTTACTTCGGAACTCTTTAAGGAATTCACCAAAACTAAGATTTTAGATGCAATCAACTTTGTGCAGGAAACAAATAATAAAAAGATCAAGCTTGATGTCAAGATGATCTTTTCTTTGTTTTACAAGGCATATCCTTAAAGATGAATTAAAAAAAATCTATATATATACCGGTATCCTCATCATTTATAAAATAAAGCATTAGCTATAGGTGTCCCCTGTATTCCGTGATGCATTATTGTCCAAAAAGACACACAAAGATGAAAAACTGATCAATAAGATGGGCTGGAAGGCGAGGC
This sequence comes from Notothenia rossii, assembly GCF_949606895.1. Taxonomy (NCBI): domain Eukaryota; kingdom Metazoa; phylum Chordata; class Actinopteri; order Perciformes; family Nototheniidae; genus Notothenia; species Notothenia rossii. The sequence goes on from NC_136908.1 coordinate 15,898,090, forward strand.
AAAAGGAATGAGAACACCTGATGTGAAATCAAAGATTGAATGTTTGCACTGTTGAGAGGATAGAGAGAGAAGAAGAGAGGGGGAAATAAAAGGCAATGCAGAGTGTCGAGGAAAGAAAAGGCTCTTACAGGCTAAATGACGCTTGATTCCCTGGATATTTGGGCTCCCTCTGGGGAACATAGAGCTGTTGCCTGGCTCTGACAATTTGAGAGGCTCCTGGGGGAAACCAAAAAAAGACACTGAATAAGGCAGATGAACACACAGGCGTCTCTCTCTGTAGTGCAGACAGTCCATCCACATACCATAGAAACGTTCATATTTCAAGAACAAATATCTCTATTGAAGCCACATTCTGGTACAGAACACAAATTGGTAAAATAGCATTTGGTGGTTAAGAATTACCCTGATTATGTGCAGAAAAGAACAGCAGAATATTTGGAATGAACACATTTGAACACATGTGACAATGCCAGCATTTCAACTGAATGCCAACATTTATAAAAAGATAGTAATTCAAATATTCACCAACACTCTACAGTTTGCCAGGAAAGCGTGGTTGGAAATCAGCCGCAATCCTGTTGAAATTGCCGTCTATAGTAAACAACAAACAAACACACGCACCCAGTATGTATTCTGCAGATTACTACAGACTTGTGGACTACAAAGACATTATGTTACAGTAGACCATAAGATCTCTCTCAACATCTTACTCCTCGAGCGCCAAGTGATGTATTTCCAAGACATAGTGGTGGCGATGAAGATCAAAAGAAAGAGCCAAACCGAGTGACATACACATGCAGGATAATAAAAATTCATTGAATCTACTCCACAGGCCAAAATGGATGGTGGCAGCTAGGTCATATTGCATCTGTGCAGATGGGGTCAGGGGTCATGTAAAGTTGTATGAGAAGACAGTGTGCTTTCATGCATCATGTAGCAGATAAAGATTTTGGGGCTGGGAGAGTGGAGGTTGGGGGCCGGCGTACTGAAACAACAACCCTGCGTCTCTGGAGCCACCATCCGCCCGCCTTTATGATCACATTTGAAAAAACTCAATACAGGTGGTGTATAAATGACCACGACGACATTAGCCTTTCAGTCCTGCATTTATTTAAGTTAGGTATGCGATCATCTTTATGACGCTCCCTGTCCTGTTGGATTCCTGCTAATCCAAATCAACAATGCATCATTCCCTTCCTTTGCAGTAGCACTCACGTTGTCTTACTGATGATGCAAATCTCATCAAAATACGTGATAAATAAGTTGACTCATTCGAACATAAAATAATGCTCAGACATGTTTCTAAAGCTCCTTAGTTTTAGCAAACATTAACAAAGGTCGAAATAGTGCAGCTGTTTTTTGATTTTCTTTAGCTATTAAATATGTTTTGCGCTAGTTAGTGGTGTATCAACAGCTTCAGTACAATATATGCAGCATGAACTCAAATTGCATTATATGGATTCATGTTCAAGGTAATGGGTGATGTTCAGCCTGTGCAATTTGATGGCTCATAAATGTGTTTTAAATCATTTTTGGACAACAACGAACGTCCCTGGTAAAAAATACTTATATAGTTTTAATAAGCAATTATTTGTGGGATTTGGTCTTTTCATGGATTTTATAAAGAATACAAAAAAATTTTTTTTCCAGCCTTATCATTGAAATACACAGAGATTCTTTGGCAGCAATCCCGGAGCATTATATTTTCTGTTACTTGGCTTCCTACACCTCTGAAGCAGCTTTACATGACTTGCTAAGGCTACAGTAGTTGGTTTAGTTCTCATTATCCATCAGTCAAAAAAACACAAATATGTTTGGTGTGCTTAACATTATTCTTATCTTTAACCAGTACCAGTTGAAAACTAATAGGAAACAAATCACTGTTCTTATCATCATTTTGCTTTTCTGCTACTACTCTATAGAGAAGTAATGCATGTGCATGTGTGTGTGTTGGATGTGATGGGAAGGAGTGAGAAAGAGAGGAAGAGAGTGAGGTAGTTTACAGGCATCTGAGCTGCTGTAAAGCTATTCATTTGACTTCTCCACTTTTTATTCAAATGGCCCTGACCTATTTGTTCGATGCCAGCCCTTATTTCAGATGATCCACCAACAAGCCCCGAGCGATTATTCCAGCACAAATGGCATGGACTTGACATGGGCCCAAAAGCGTTCATATACCTCTCTGGCCCGGGGCCACAGTTTGTCATAACACAGGGAATTATGTATTATGCCTGCGCCCGGTGATGACATCACAATAGCAGGATGAAATATAAGCTCTGATATGGCTAGCTGATTGTGGAGAGCTGCGAGGGCTTTCATTAAAAACAGCATATCGCTCATAAAAAGATTAGAGCTGGACAGCTGTTTCCTGATAGTATGAGGCTTCTGTAGTGGCTTCATCATACACAGGCACACCTGAAAAATATAAAACTCTCCAACACTGGTGTGCACTTTGTTGTACTGCTGTGCAGCTTTATGGCAGTAAACAACAGAGAAAGTAACACAGCAAAACTTGTTAAAGGCTTATATTTATGAATACATATCAGTGCTAAAGATGGAACAAACACACTAGTCACTGACAAGTCACCAGGCTTTACACAAGTCAATCTTAGGCAACAGTGATGTGCTGTTTATTCTACTACATTTATTAGGTAGTGCGTTCAAAACATGATCAATAATGCATTTGCAGAAACCCCCAACACTATAAATAGTAGTAGAGCTGACCGGAACCAGATTTGAGGCTAATATTGATTTTTAACAATGCTGATAAAGAATAATCTAAATTTGGTCATTAAATCATTTATGTATAAATGAATGTACTGAGCAGGCCATTTGACAAATTAAAACAAAATTGCTACGTAAATTCCCATAAACTTATCTTTATCATTTCTATACCTATTTGTGATTTATTGGCCATTCCATATATCTCCAATGAACTCAACCTATGAACTGCCAATGTGTCAGCTGCAAAATGATGCCTCAATGTTTAAATTCTAAGAAACCTATGTAATCATTTGAATTTACCTCAAGTACATTTTCTAAAAGCTCTGTTATGTAAAAGTTAAAATGTCAGACTTTACCTTGTAATAGAGTATTTTTACATGTTATTCATTTATCTTAAAGATGGGGTATGTAATTTATTTCAGAAACACTTTTTGTTATATTCCATGGAATGTTCTTAACATCCCGATAGCAATGAATATATTAAATGCTTTGACAATAAATACATTTAAAAAATGTCATCTGTGGAAGCCGTAGCTCTGTAAAAAGCACGACCAATCATCTGAGCCGGCCCGGCTAAAATAACTGGATGGCCTACCTGCCTGTCAGCCTTCCATCTGTGCACAAACTGATCTCGTGCCCTCATTGGTCATGTGCGCGTTCGTGTGTGTTGGAGGAGGGGCTCTGTAAGGAAGTGGCAGATTATTTTCCGGTTGTGTATTTTCTAATTCTAGCGCACTTGAGCTGGTTTCTCCAAAATTACCTACCCCACCTTTAAGTAAAGGATCATAACTATTATTGTACCGGTGCAAATAATACATAAAAAGTTATAAGTCTGCTTTATAACATAGGATATGGGGTAAGCAGACATACTGCCATTGTTTTCAGTTAAATGTGTTCCCTTAACTAACTGGGTAATAACTGTGTAATTTAACACATTAGTTATATAAGTCTTTGCAGTGCATTTGTTTTTTCCCAATATTCACGTTAGTACTTCTCTCTTTGGCAATTTTCACTTCTCTTCACCCCCCTCAGTGAGAGGAACATAATGAAACAAATATTATTTGTTGTAGACAAACAAGAGGAAAACAGTAAGTGATTGTTTAAGAATAAGGGAGGTGTACAGGTGCCATTTCTAATTTGGTGGGAGAGGCCGTAGGAGGACGGCCTTGAAGAGCACAAAGCATCTGGAATCAGCCTCATACACTCGCACAACATCAAAGGCTCTTTAGCTCGCTTCATCAAAGGTGTCCTCGGTGCACGGCTCTCACTGTCTGCGAGCGCACGGTGTGTGTGTGTGTGTGTGTGTGTGTGTGTGTGTGTGTGTGTGTCACTCTGGGTATGAGTTTCAGGAAATCTTGGCATGAAAGAAAAATGTACTCACGCATCCACCTAAAGTGTTATCCTCTAACTCAACAGTGTTTACATAAGGAAATGAGAAATGTAAGAAGGAAGTCACATACGCATCTACGCTCCCACAGTTTATTTTTTCATAGGGTAAAGAAAAAACAAATCTCTTCCTTTGTGAGGGGGAATGAAGTGGAATGTGACATTTAAACACTAGTCAGTTCAAACTGTGACAGGTTTGAATGTAAATCAGTTTCAAATGTTGTCTTTCTTCATCGAGTTCAGAGCACAATAAGCCATGCTCACACAAAAGATACAAATAACAACGTCAACAAACACTGACTCACACTGGCTTTGGTGTCATTACAGTGTTTGATGAATTTGAGCATACCTCTGTGGTCAATAACAGCAGAGTCAATTTAAAGAATGCTTGTCAGTGAAAGCAACAAGAGCACAAAAAGACATTTAATCCAACATCGAATTATTTCAATGTATTGTAAAGCTGGAAACATTAAGGATTTAGGGATGAATTATGACCTTTTCTAACTACCAATCAGACTTTATCAGAACTAGTTTTCTAATATGTGATAATCGAAGCCTACATTTCAGACTTAGCTAAACATTTGAATGCTGTCAATATAGGTTCAGTATAATATTGTTAAATCTTTCACTATGTAATTCAACAGCTGTATTTGTTGTTGGGTAAGCTTACAGAAATAACTCAAATCAACATTCTGCCATGGACAGGCAACGCTAGCTGCTCATCTACATCAATAGATTATATTAACACAAACACATACGGTCAATATGTAGAATTTACAACTCGTACAATGTCACTTAAACATCACTGGGCCACTTATACATCTTAATACGTTTCTTTGACACAGGAAGCCAAGCTTTAATGTGTCATTGCTCAGGATCTCCACTGTGTTTTTCTAACATCTAATCTTCACATTATATTGTTTGCATATCGACTGTCAACTAGGATCCTGAACTTATTATATACCTCTAATAATAACTTTACAAATATTTCTTCCATTATCTTTTTTGTCAGGTTTTGAATTATATCCCTTGGACTCGGTTTATTGCATCAAACACCTCATTGGTACACTTTCCATCAGAATAGGTAAACAGGGTGAGTAAAAAAAGAGAAAAATAAATTGCCTATGTAGATAGTGGAAAACTGACCAAAAATGAGAATAGTGATAAGGCAGAGAAAGAGAAAGAAAAGCGAACGGAGACAGGAGACAGAGAGATTTGGCCATTACAGGTGCGCTCATCACGGAGCGCGGCGCATGTCGGAGAGAGAAAGGAAAGTTCCCTCCGGAAGACAATGGCTTCGGACAGGCACACAATAGCTTCATTAGAGGGTTCACATTATCAGGTCATGGGAGATAGAGGGGAAATATCAGACCGGACACATTCGAACGATGCCCGACACAGAAGCCTGCCAACTCGCCAAGCGTGAGCCTCAGCTGTGACGAAGGCTGATTTTTTTTGTTTCTAATCTGAGGCTCCTGAAGTTGGCAGTGATGGGAAATGGTGAAATAGAAAAAAGTATTTGAGGGGGGAAAGGGCCAGAGAGGGAGATTAATGGTTGCTCTACGGCCATGTTACATTCCATTGTAATACCGTGGACTTTCACTGTCCCCTTATAAATCCCTTTCTCAGCTCTGATGGAAGGTTACAGGTTGTAAACAACATAGCAGAAAGCACACGAGTGAGTTAAGTTGCATTAATAAAACCAATTTCTAAGCGGAATACCAGCCTGTTCCTTGTTGTATCCCTTATGTGAATGTTGCCTCCATAAAGGGCACACATGTCATTTCCTAGCTGTTCGAAATACAAAAAGACACCAAGCAGAGGTTTACTAGCTGCCAAAGCCTTAAGCTTGGAGAATAATTACACAGCAGGAAAACCACACACGCCGCTCACCATTAGCACCGCACGTGAACCCTCTCAGACGTGGTCTCTGTGCACAGACCCAGCTATCGATCAGACGGATCAATCCGCGGCTGCTGGTGAGCAGGCCTCTAAGTGCCCACGTCACACTTGTTCACCAGCATCAGGGGAGCTGTCAAACAACACTTACAATCAATTACCGTAATTAGCCCCGTAACCCTCATGTGGCGCTCCGGACTGTACTCAAATGTAGGAATGATAGGCAGAATAAAATAGCTGATGAGAAAAGGAAATACACATTTTTAGACAATGTGTTTCTTTGTGGGTTTTTGTTATAAAGTTACAAGTCATATTTCCCTGTTGTATATCTTTTTCATACTTCTGTGAATACATCTCAGCTGTATTTATTTAAGTTTCTCTACAAAAACTAAATTCTACAAGATGTTAAACCAAACAACATGATAATGTTATAACGTACTTACTAAGTAATAGTGACTAATAGTCATATTTACTGAATAGAGCCTGAACACATCAAACCGTAACTCAATAAAACCTTGTGCTAGCAGGACTTTGCTGCCCACCAGCTGCTAACAGCTAACAGCTAATATTGACTAGCTCTTCCTGATGATGTTACCACAGATTTGTTGTTCATAATTTAACATTATCAAAGACAAAATATAGTGCGACCTCTGGACCTGTCATTGGTGAGTTTCCTGCATCCCAAAATAATTTTACAACAACACTGACTTGCAGCTAGAGGCCATGGGTAATCTAGCTTGTAACAGATCTGGTTAACAAGGTCAGTAGTGTTGGAATCAATGTAAAGGTATTTCTGAGGCAGAATGCATTTGGTGACAATGTTCCCAGGTGGGAATAATAGAAGTATCTGTGTTCTAATGCCGACCAAAACAAGCTACATTGTCATCAACAGCAGCAGCATTAAAGTAAATTAATATCATGGTACTCTTAAACAATTACCAAATCACATTACAAATGATCTGTTTCCCTTGCCAGTTAGAGAATGTGACACTTTTAAGCTGATTAAACACCCTAACTGTGAATTCAGTTGGGACGTATCGGTGGAGTGTCCCCAGAAAATAGCCCCACTTTGACTTCCTCTCACCGTATCTTTTTCTCTCTATACTATTACTACTACTTCCAACACACACAAACAGCTTCCCCTTCATCAGGGAACACACCTTCAAGGTTGCAGCCCTCCACGGATGTGCCCATGTCATGGACAAAGAGTATTCTAATTTCAGTCAAGTGCACTCTCACCTGCATGCTGGTAATACATCTTTTTTGGTGACAAAAATAGATGTCCAATTAAAGTAGAAATTGACACAAAAATAAGTGAATGAAGAAAGAATGCCACGTCAAGGTCAACATGGCCTGTAATGAAATGGTAAACAAACTTGAGGCATTATTAGAAAGCGTAATCAAGTACTTTTTTGACTGTGTGCAACAACATCTATAGAAATTGAGCCTTATTTTCATTTTTGAAGGAGTTCAAAACAAAATGGCATTCCTGGGATTGTTGGCAAGCTCCTGCTCATTTCTTTCCAAAACTTCTGACTTGTAATCTATCAGGTCAGGCTGCACTTGAACGCAGCCTTCACCTCAAACTGAGATCACACCCAAGGCCTGAACCCTGTTCTCACAGCTGTGACTTCCTTTGTTTGCACTCATGTTACCTCTCAAATGGGTCCCTATCGGAGGTTATGTGTAACGGATGGTAGACTTTTAGTATGATGACAATGCATAAATGGAGTATGACACTCCCATCTCGGAAATGTGGGGGACACTTATCCAGTGCAAATGAGCCATTAACAGAAGTCATGTGTTAACAGGTACACCGAGCTGAAAACTAATCTTGTCTCAATCGGTCGTAAAGATGTTCAGGATGGAAACTTTGGGACGGCCCAGAAAAAGCACAGACACTTGTTGGATATAATAACTACAATGCCTGTGTATTAACAAGATATTACACAATACTTTACTTGTGCCAACTTTTCAAGCCACATGTAAAAGGTATTGTTTCACTACAATGCATTATTAAAAGGTGTATTGGTGTTGTTAGTGTTTAAATAAAGACACCTTGTCCTTTGATAAGTCTTGATATCATATTGAATACGAAGACATTTATTTAGTTTTTTCTTTATCAAAAGATCTAATGTGTTCTGTGTTAGTTATTTATTTGTAATATAATTTCTTTAAATCTAAAGTACTTTTTGGTTATTGTTATTACTAGTTTATTCTTCTTGATTGTCCTATCACGAAAGAAAAACTAAGCTAAACACATCCTTGGCTAAATAGGCAATACTTGTTAATGCGATAAGTTCTTAGTACTTTTAGGTTTTCATGGGATTAGTCGACAGTTTGAATAACCAGCCGTTTCTTGGTTTTTCCTCCAATACAGGACTTTCCCTAACAAACTAACCCTCTCTGTCACTCGATCTCGATGCTGCTTTGAAATCTCTCAGCCCTCTGTCTGCTCATCCAGTACCAGAAACACACACAGGTATTCACAGTCTAACAGACATTACACTGATTGCATGTTGCCTGAGAGACTCGAGTAAAACAGTTACAAGTTAGTCTTAAGTGAAACTCCTGGAACGATTCAATCAGTGAAGTTTATCATTCAGACAGCCTAATGCAGCAAGCCTTTTGCCATTTACTGTTCATGTCATTGGTGATATTCATCCAGTTATAAATGGAGCTGTCATGATAATGCTATGAAGGATCACGCTAACCCCCATTTACCAATCTCTTCGTCAAATCCCAAAGGGTGGAGCTTTGATTACTCCCGCAATTAGCGATGTCAACCTCCTCTACGAATTAAGTATTCAGGTTTGTGTTTTCAAACCAATTAGCCTACTCTCTTGCTATGACTTGTTGATTAATTATAGATATTTAGTTAGGAAAGGAGACATTAATTATTAATCAAAATTGAATTATGTGGCATAATTAACCACACAACTTTACTGTTTTTTTCCCCCATCTCGGCAAGTTTCCATTTATATAACCTCAGACTGTTTGTGACACGTGACAGAGCGGAGAAGAATATGTGACCTTGGCTTATGTGAAAAGGCGTTGAACGCATTAACACGGCGCTAATAGCTTTTGTGGGAGTGTTTGCTGTACTGTCAGCAAGTTGCTGTAAGTGCTCAACGTTAACACACACTCTCAAATCCAAAATCAATGGGCTTTTAGAAACCTGTTGTACTGATGCACTGGAAGACTCTATTCATCACTTGTTTATGGCTACATGCTATGAAGTGAGGTAATGGCATTTATGGGTATTTACAGATGACATGTTGAGTCCTTAAAAAATATTTATTGTGTCTGCCACTCTGCTGCTATTGTAGCCAATGTCCTTGCACAGATGATACAACAGATATCTGTTCATATATTGAAGGAAATTGTGATTTATTGCAAGGTCACAGAGGTCACAGAGTGCCTTACTAGCAAATAACAGAATGTATCATTGGCTATTGTTGCAAGAGCAGGTCTGTGTTACTTCACCGTGTAATTAGCTTTGACGGACAGGCTATTAAGTATGACGTTTTTGACTGAAAGCTATGAAATATTGATGTTGATTATCGTCCTGTTAGATGTTGCCGTGCAGATTTGCCATTGTAGCCTTAATCGTGCAGTATAAGTCCGACCAACCCTTCACAAAGGATTCCTTTGACCTGTAGAAAGCGGCAGGAGAGCGTGAAAATATCCATCATCATTGAGGCCGCATGGAAATATATACGATTGCCAGCTGGTAAAACAAGTGTGAAACAAGGCTTACACATTTCTTCTGCATCTGCTATAAAATAACTGCACCGGTAACTGCACTTTTAGCAGATTCGAACTTTGTGATTGATGTAGTTGGGGTAGTTCCACACCATCAGCACAATGCTGTAGGGGTAACATAAGGGGGAAAGACTGTGGCATTAGTTGCAGTTTTGCTCAATTTCTCTGTGTATAGCTGCATTTCATAGCACATTTCAGTAACCAAAGAAACTGTGATGAGATAAGGAGATTACCGCACTTATCATAATCACCATTGAACGCCTCTGAATTTGCATCAACATACAGTTTATTGCTCTAGGATAAGGCTTACAATAGCAGTGTGGCATATTTGCTCATAACCACAGGTAAATCTGAATGACAGCTGTAAAATGTAGCAGCTAATGGAATGCTAAATTCACTCAAGATGCCTCCGGAAATGCAGATTCACCAGGCTCCGTTACTAAATAAATTAAACGGATATCTGATAACGCTTAGAGCAGATGCAATGAGACAAAACAGTGCATGAAGGCAGCAGCCCATACCTTCATATCCAGCCTGCCTTTAATATGATAAAGTGATGGCAATTGACATTGGTGAATTATGTTGATAATATATAAATGACGGCAGTAAACTTTAGCACGTCTTATGGTGTGTAAATTAAACAGTATCCATTACATTTTTACAGCACTGTATCATAATGCACATATATACAGGGGCCATTCAAAAACTGTTATGGCAGATTTACTACTATAGTATAATGTAAACTTCAAAATGAAATTTGCTGAAAGAAAATGTACTTTTATTAACAATATGCAGTATAAAAGAGCAAAATGAAAAGTCTTCATTTACCTTACATTATTGCAAACCTTTGCAGTGAAAGACCTTGTATTTCTCCATTTATTTCATGCATAAAATGGGTACAAATCACCCTGGCTCCCATAAAGCTCAATAATTCCTGAAAAGACCAAGTTTGGTCTTTGAAACTGTCGGAGAGAGATATACCCTCTGTGTAATGAAAATGTTCGGTCAAGCCAATTAAAGCCGAGCCATTTTGTCTTTGTGTCTTCCCTTCCTCTGCAATTAATTAAATGTGGTTATAAAAGGCATATTCTTGAGGTCTGAATGGTTGCAATAGACCTCCACTGGTCATGTACTAAGGTTGAATTACAATGTTGTCAATGGCGCCATTATGTGAGATTAAGTTTGAGCTTGTCCCCTTTACAAAATGCTTTTGTACGATACCATTATGAATGCTGCATGAAAACGACTGACTCCAGTGAATGCTTCACGTTCTGAATACCATTGAAACCAAGTCACATATTTCACAATTTTTCATACATTTCCATGAAGCTTTACTTGGGCATACTGAGTTTCATATGTTTCTCTTTCTTTCATTAATCAACTTATTCTGTTCACTCTTTGCCTCTTTTATGCTCGTGGTGATTACAACTAACAGACCCCCACAGTGGTTCATTTACATTTTATACAATTAATATAAAAATGCAGACTAAAACATTGTGTCTTTTTGCTGGAATTTATCTGATTTCACAAACATAAATGCATCTACTGCAGATTGTCTTTATACTGTATGTGTAGGTACCAGTGTTTTGGAGCCCTGCACAATTTCTGCTTTCTTTACAACTTACTTATCATTTAATGCTGTACGTAAATGTATATCATAGAGGAAAGTTACGGGAAAATAGCAAAGAAACTTTTCTTTACACCAAGATACCCCTCCTCAAGTCTGCGTGAGTTTCGTGTCGACAACATAGTTGCTTCTGGAAACAGCTACAAGGTGCTGAGCTGCAATGTTTGCACTACGTTCATAAAAGCATCAGCAACATGTAAAGTGCCCTGGACGAGTATACAGTAGAGCGGGGCTGATACTGCTTTGTTTTTAGGCCAATGCCAATATATATTAGCTGATATTTGTTTAGCTATAAAAAGCAGATTTTTCAGTTTAAAAAGAAATGATAAAACTAATGTCTAAAGTTACCTAGAAATGAACTCAAATAAATACATTTTTGCCATTTCCTGCATCAATGTTTTACATACTGGCCACTTTATATACACCAATCTGAGTGATCTGTGTGACAAACTGATTAACACGGCCATGTCTAAATGCATCAGTAGGGGTCTATTAAACACAAGACAATTTCAAAGTATTGCATTGTTTATGAGTATGAGAAAGAAAAAGAGACAAATAATAATGAATGTATGATACATACAATAACGAATATACTACGTTGCCCTGTAGTGATCTCAACCGAAAATACTTAGGATAGCGCGAGAACAACCAACAATAAGCTAAAGCACTTTTTAGGGTGACAGTTGGAAAGGAAGGGTTAGTGTGCGTGACGGATAGAAAAAAAAATCATGGGCCCAAGTGGGATGATCCATGGTTCATCCTGTACAGTGAGGATATAAGGTGTCCTTGAATGTGTTCACGTAACCATCAGTGTGCCGGTTAGTCAAGGTGATGGAGTGTCTGGTCATGGATCATTGACATTTTAGGCTCTTGTCAGCAAGTCTATCCTTATAAGTTGTGTGTCCCTTTAATTTAAGCCTTTGACACAACTAATTTATATAGAGCAAGAAGGACTTTC
>NC_136908.1:15915448-16079350 GCF_949606895.1 Notothenia rossii
TCATGCTGAATAATTGCACAGACACCCCTCCACCTCCCACCCACAGTTGCTTAGCAAATCCTCCCCACAAGCCTTTGCTGCTGCTTGCTGTGGCGGGTCCCATCCACCTGCCAAGGGCTAAACACTAGTCCATCCATCACCGCACCACTTGACAAATACATTCCATAATAGAAGTTTATTTTTTATGGGAGGCTGAATCAGAGGCCTTCCCATGCATACAAAAACGTGTCAGAGTTATTTATGGGACCTGCTGAGAAGCACGATATGTCATATCAAACTCCTATTTTCCCTTTCCTAGCAGCACATCGCCTGTCAATATCACTGCAGCTATCAATAATGTGGAACACCGGCAGAGATAAAGCCCTGTGGAGCCGCGGGTCAGATAGAAGAACGTCCTCTCCTGCCGCTTGTGGAACATGCACACACACTTACACACACCGATAAGACCACAAATACACACACATATGTACACTTTCCCAGAAGGAGCTCATTGGAATATTACACAGACATTCAAATGCTCATTTCTGAAGCATTCATGTTGAAAATAGCCGAAATGAAATGTTCAAACTGACAGGCACATCCTCAGATACTTGCATGGATAAAACTGAAATATTCAAATTTGAGACAGCTTCAAGATGCTGTTGTTGGACCAGGTCTCTTATTGGTAATTTGTTTAAAAGTTAATTATACACACATTTAGAAAGCAGTTTTGCACATTTTCAGTTATAAATGCCGGCGACAGACAACATTTGGTCCCCAAAGGGTTAGGATGAATGTGAAGAAGAGCGGTTTGTTATTTTTGCACTAATGCTCATACAAAGTATCTAACATATAAAAGGTACAATGAAATTTTTTTGTATACACTTTGTGATACGTTATGGCGATTAAACCGAGCTGTACTAGCTGTGAATTACTGAAATCTCTTGCCTCATTAGATGAGACTTAGATCAAGCAAACCTTAGACTTCATCTCAAAACGATATGAAGTATTTAGCACTGCACTGTTTTACCATTGTTTGACTCACGATGCACAGTTAAAAAAGGATTACAATTGATGCGGTAGAATCAGGAGATTCAAAGATATATCTTTCCTTTTCAAAACTTGGCATCTACATTACCACAATGCAAATCACACAACACGTGTTGATATGGGAAACCCCTTTAAAATGTTTATGGTCCTTGGCAATGGGTACTAGAATGGCTTGGTTTAAAAGTTACACAAATAGTGGCAGGCTGCGCTCTGAGGGCCACGGTTGCCAAGAAGAATTCAATGCATTGACATCCTCATCTGTCTCAAGGTGTCCAAGTAAATTCATTCACTGAAGCATGCTCCAATCCCATTCCCAAATCCAAGTTGAGCAACATATTAATTGAAATCGAACGCTGTGTACCAGTTCACCTTGGACGCTCTAATGTTAACAGCAAGGTCCAATAGTGTCACTATGTTAATGATCCTGCTAGATCACTAATGAACAGCTTTGCTGAGCTCGGTACAACAGGGAACGGACATGAGGGGCAACACAGGGAAGGGCATAGGGCCCCATGTGTTTTCAGGGGGTTGGGAAAGGAATAATATGGAGATAATAAAAGAAGCATAAAGTAAAAAGTGTTCATTGCAATAACAACAAAACCATTAACATCAGCAAAAAATATAGTCATTTCTGATAATTATTGAAACATTAAGTTTGTAAACATGCCGATGTTAGCCATCAGCTCAAAGTAAACATCATTTAGAATATGTGGTGTATCACACAAATGATTGTCTGCGCTACTGTTTTACACATTTAAAAAAACGTTACCTAGTTCTTCAATTGTGACAGTTCTCTTGAGAGGTATTTGAATAATGAAGAATTTGCCCTAGTTCATACATTTAGCAAGTTTTCTGCTTATACAAGATATTTATCCTACTCATTCTATCAGTCAATTGAGACAGCATACTGTATATTACTTAAGATATGGCCATGTGGTTAACTCATCTGCATTTTAAAACATAAAACGCAAATAAAATGCTGGATTATTTATAATTGAGTTCTCAAGACGTGAGCCGTTTGTTTACTTAACCAACCGATTGACTGAAAGCTCAAACTTGAGGTATTAACTTTCCACGTATGGCCTTTGGACAATCAGCTTTTCATCATTGTGTGTATAACTGCGTTTGATTTACACTGCAGCAGGCTACAGTTGCAGAGCAGGCTGCTGGGAATCATTGCTTCTCCACACAGGGCCTGAGGGCTGTCAGTCATCTTGACAGACATGTCCTTTCAGAGTAAGAAAATGTACCAAATTGGTTTGTCAGCTTTCATCTGGGGAACCTATCAAAAAAAAGACAGAAATTAGACTCTCCAACTTGAGAACTGCCACTCACAGTGATTGGCAAGCTTTGCAGGTGACTCCATGCCAGGCAACAGAGGGACATGTCTGCTTCAGATCATAATTCCTGAGAAAGGAAATATAACAAAAACTAATTCAAACTGTTTTTCTCTTGATTTTTCTGAATGACTCATCTTTATCAATTTTACAACATGGAAGTGGACATACTGTGGGCCTGTCTTAACAAGCACTCTGGTCACTAGTTAGTTAATAATAGTCTGAAATGCAGCTTATATCTTTTTCTAAAATAAATGATATGTTTCATCTGAAGGAAGTGAACCGAGTACCTCACCATAATCCCCTGAAGCCCATGTGAAATGATTGTACTTTTAGTCAGAAAAATTAAATGCATTTTAGGCTATTCTCCTTTGAGTGGCTCTTACTGTGCTATTAACTACAGAGTAACATCTACAGTAGGAGCCTGCATTCCACATATAAATATTGTGAATATGCCACATACTTATTTATATCTTCCTCCATGTGAACTCCAAACAAAACAACTGTATTGCTAAGGTTTCCAATAGCAGCAATTACCTATGACAATCTGCAGAATATAATACATACATTTATGGATGTGCTGTTTAATGTACATGCATATTTCTGACTTAGCTAGAACATTTTTATTCAATCAAACATGATGTTAAAAGGAATAAAATCTAATACAAAACAGTACTTTAAAGTATTTTGTTCCTTTTAGTAGAACAACGTTACTCTTAACAGGGGCCACTGATTAAAATGTGCCTTTTTCTGAGTCTTTTACTGTGATGAATGAAATATATTCTTAGATGTTGAGAACTAGTCATCCCATAATCAGGCTGGATGTTTTCTTTCATCATGCTATCGCTGCGTATGCTTCAGCTCAAATCAATAAGCGATCCGATGAGCCGTTTGGTAAACAACTTGTCTTTTTTGTATCTGCACAAAAGTCAAATATTGAAATTCGCCCTGAAAGCACCCTGCTGTCACACTCTACCCCATTTGCTCTTAAGTTCACTCAAAAACAAATATACGTTTGGTTTGACAGCATTTTGGAATTTTCAGGAGGAAGTTTAACATTCTTGTTAATGTTGACTGAGTGGTCTTAGACTATGAGCTCTTAACTAATACGCCCCAGTATGAAGAGGTTGAAACAGTTAAATGAAGTGAGCAGGAAGGGGTGAACCAAAGGGCTATGCTGTTAATCATTAAAGACGGCTGCTAATGACAAAATGTAAAACATCAAATGACAAAACTTTTTCAGCCCCCTGACTAAGTTCCCTGGCAGGGGGCCTCCAGTTTTTTCTCCCTAAAGCCTCATGTAGGGTACAGCTCATATAATGATCCACAAATCCCCCTACAGTGCTCATGACAGACCACAGCCTTCACTTGCTTTTATGTGCTAATCCTTAAAACATGCTTGAAAGAAACAAAACATCTGATGCTGATGGGGCCGAGTCAACTTTTCCACTGATTATCCGAGTCAGTGTGTATGTGTTTGTGTGCGGATGGTCCGTAACAGTTTGACATGAGTTGGGTTGCAGCGAGGTCAGCGTCACATTATGAAATGAAGTCATGTTGAAGGGAGAGAAGTGTACGTCAAGCTCATTTTGCTCTCCGTCTAATGCTGTCTGGGCCTATGTAGTGTGCAGTGACACTCAAACAGCTCCAAATGAGCGCTGATGCCCTGAGTGTTGATGTGTTATGCCATTTGCCGTTTGCCTCATTCATAACTTATGATATTACTCATGGTAATGGCGCAGGCCCTTTTGCCAAACATAATGAAACGTGATCAGTAAAAGGAATCTCAAAGCTGGCTGTCATTTCTGTCTCAGTGAATACATTCAACTAACAAATCAAATGTTGGAATTCCTTGATCTCATTGAAAAAAAAAAAAGCATAACTTTTTCTGAGGCAGCTTTTAAAACAGCTTAGTGGATTCTAGCTTTAAAACATTAATTAATACACTTCTATTAGCTTCATCTGTACATTACAATATGCATTAATATGAGGGGAACAACTTGATATATGAGAGAGTCTTGTTTTGATCCTAAAGATCTTAGTGTCAACAAATCATAAACAATTGTGATATTTAGACATTTTGATCATTAAACAAAGTGTTCCAGGCATTGACGTACTGCATGTAAACAGCTAAAACTATTCAATGTGGACAATTGGAGCCATTTCCACTGATATTGCGGGTGCCATCAGTCAGATTATCATTAGACATGAACAAACGTGAAAAAGCTCAAGACTATTGTGCTAAAGGTAATTCCTTTCTCTAATAAAATGTATATAGGCTACAGGACAATGTTGAAATAATAACACTACACAGATTACATTCAATGAGATTTTATTTTTCTTCACATCTCATACCGACAATGTAAATGCTTCCTTTCAAAGATCTTTTGCATGACAAATACTGTTTGATTAAATGTAGGGAAAGGATTATGAAAAATAAAAAAGCAAAAGATAATTCCAAATATGTGACTGTGCCAAAAAAAGCTTGAAAATTACCTCAACCTTTTAACAGAAAGACAGTATAACCTGCATTAGCACTACATATATAGTGTCCGATATATATATAACCATTAAGATACTGGGCTGAGCATTTCCATACACATAGCCAAAGTTTAATGTGTTTAAGTGGCCAGGGGTTTATTGGCAGTCACACTATTTGACCACCATTTGTGCTGGGCCCTCTCTATGAAAACAGCATGATAACAACCACAATGCTGCCTTGCTCTGTATGACACAATTACCACTGTACAAGCTTCTGGACGGGGTTTAAGTCGGGTTTAAATAGATCAAAACAAATGCTAGTTCAGGTTTAATTGTATGCACAAGCCAACAGAAAAAGCTACAGTTTGGATTGTTCCACAGCCACCACACGTTTCCATCATCACTAACTTCACGTACACTGCAGAGCCCTTTTGTCCTGAAGCATTAAGTTATATTTCATTGCTCATACAGCATTACAATTACTCGGATGTTGACCTCATTGTTGCTGTTTATGTTTACAAGCTCTTTCACGAACACAGTTTTACAACACGCTTTATTTACTGCAGCTACAGCGGGTTTAATGTATGTTGTCTCATAAAAAACACACAATAAAAGCAGCCGCACATTTACTATTACTCTCTGGTGGCTATTCAGTCTTGTCTCGGGAACAGGCGCCCTCACAACAAACAGCTGTTTTAGGCGTTGTATGTTTTAGAGGAGAGTTGAAGCCTTAAATTGCACCTGACTGATTTCAAAGTTGTGTTTATGTGCAAGCATGTCCTTTTGGTGCTTTAAGATGGTTAAGAGATTACTAAAATGACATTTTTTTGTTAAGAAAATAATATTTTATAATTATTTTTTAATGTTTTTAACTATGTGTCATCATCGCAAAACTTCTTCCCTTTGCTTTCCACTTTTTTTCCAAACCGTACGCTTTTTATCTATTAGACAAAATCCCTAAAAAGACAATTCTCATGACTATTTTATCTCCTTGAAAAAATGTGAACCGTCAGCACTATTGGGAGATCCAGCAGTCTGAAAATCCCTCATCCTTAGCTAATCAAAATGTCCATTTCCTATGATTTGGGCGTTCTTGATGGAGGATAGCCTATGCTTTTATCCCAGGTAGAGGTTTAATTTGAAGCGAGGCAGGGAAATTAAAAAGCCAACCTATGTCTACCTGTCAATCAATCGTTCCTTCATAAGGGAAGCTCTCCCGCTCAGGCACTGACAAGAGAGAGCCTGTTTGATCCGGGCTTTTCAAAGAGGAAGAATCCTGGATGGCCATCAGAAACCATTTGCTTCTCAACGCGACATTCAAGTGCTTTCCTGACAGCACACAATCATACACGGGTTAATGGAGTATCTATCATATTAATCTTTTACTATTACAACTCATTTTGACTACATATTTGATTCTTTTATTCAATCAAAACGTGTTAAATAACTTTCAGTTGGTGCTCAAAAGCAGACGGTTGAGTTTTACGTCCTCACACTTGACGTGCGATGAATGAAATGTTGTTCCAACATTTCTACTGTGAAAAAATCCATTATAACCTATAGTGGGCTTGTTTGAAATAAAGTGGATTATCTTATATATTTTTGTAATGGCGTTCTTTACTGATCCTGTGCTGTGATATAAAACATATCATGCAAACCTGAACAAAGACTGTGTTGTCCTCATGTTTCCAGAGGTCATTTTTGCATTTTAAATAATTATTTATAGTATTATTATTATGGATGTCCCGATCCGATTCCGATCATTTGATTTTGACAATCTGCCGATACCGATTTTTCCCGATCCGATCTTTATGCAATGCATTAAGAAAAAAAAAAAGGCAACAGATAACGGTTGGTCATCCAACGCGATGAATTCAGCTATCTTGGCTGTTATTATTTTTGGCCTTTTCACTGTTCTGGGGCAGTTTCTCTTTCCTTTTAAAAGCCTCAGCCTTGCAAACATTGCATCTGGCTGTTACACTGCCTTCACTTTCAATTTTATAATACTTCCAAACTCCTCACATTTTCTCTGTCCCGATTCCCGAGTCACGAGCTGAACGTAGCCTCTCGTTAGCTTACTGCTACTATAGAGCTCCTGCGGATGATGTCACATATGCTGGTCACGTGACGAGAAACGAAGGGGGCAGCCATTTTGGCAGTAATCGCGTCAGTAAATTCATTGGCAGGCACTGGCAGACTGTCGAGGATGGTGGATAACTGCTGTGCACCAGGTTGCACAAATAGGCGTGGGAAGAAGAAAGGTGTATCTTATTATCGCATTCCAAAAGACGCGGAGAGGAGGGAAAAGTGGATCGCAGCGATTAAAAGAGCCAGGAGCCGTCTGAACAAGACTGAAAGATGGGAACCCCCGGCCGTTTGCTTTCGCTTATGCAGTGATCACTTCATATCAGGTGGGTGAAGGAATACAGTACAATGCTACAAAAAGTTTCTGGTCAGTTTAATTTTTACCGAAGTAGAATCTAGCACCCAGTTATTATAGCTAACGGACTCTGTGATGTCCCTTTTTAACTCAACAAGTGTGGCTCTGGTGCAGCCTAGCCAGTTAGCTTGTAGCAAGCTAGTGGTAAACAAACCCGTGTTGAAAATATTCCTCGGGACTCGGGGAGAGCAGCTCTCCCCGAGTCCCGCTGTGCAGTTGCAGTGGGCTCCCAGCACAACACCGTCGTTCCTGACCACCACCCATGGCTTTAGTTGACTTTCATTAAGCCTTTGGGAGTGATTAACCTATATATGAAATTCAAAAATAGATAAATAAAGGTTAAAAACGCCAGCCACTTTGGTTGAGTACGTTCAAAAATACAAACTAGTTTCAGACGCACTGCAGTAGCTATCCAAGCTAATAAACAAACATGCTAACGTGACACTGCCGTAGCTAGACAAGCTAATAAACAAACAATGCTAACGTGACACTGCCTATCAAACTGGAATAATTTAATACTTACCCTTGCAGTGATGATGCCGAAGTTTTTGGATGTAAGACTCCACAGTTGAATGTTGTTTACGAAGCCGGACTGACACCATTTGTAAGCCTCCAAGCTTTTGTAAGCTCTGAGGGAGTCTCCTGAGTACACTGATGGAAAGCTTACAAGATAGCTGTGGATGTCCGCGTAGCGCAAGTCGGGTACATCGTCTTCAGAGCAGGAGGTTATGCTCTTGAAAAGCACACCGGGTGCATTATATGGGTTGCTTATATTTAATCTTTCTAATTTTGTACTATAAAGCCGAATTTCACTTGAATTAAAATGAGATGTATACTCGCACGGTAGGAAAACGCTGGCGCCGGTCGTCATGTTTACTGCCAAAATGGTGGCTGATAACCAAAAGTCACGTGACCGCAGGAGCTCTATTAGACGCCCTGCGCCCTGCCCATTTTCGAAAATCACGTGATCGGCTCCGATCCCGATCACGTGATAGGATCGGGACATCTCTAATTGTTATGAATAGATGTATTAGACATCATTTGATAATCATATTTGAATTACGTTGGAAAATATTTTACAGCTTATGTACAGCTTTTTGTTGGTGGTGTTTCGTGAAGTGGTTAAAATAATAATAAATAAATGATGGTTTCCAATAATCATAATTTATGAGGTGAAATCATCTCTGTAAAAAGGAAGTCTATGCTTCTATAAAACAAATCGTCCTTATGTCCCCCCCAAGTCTACATCATCCGATCGGAGGGAAAAGAAACAAAAAAAGGAAATCAGTCTTTTTTGAAATGTTCCTCTCTCCCTAAGTGTCACACTGATGTAAATTATATGAAGAGAATACATCCTTTGAGATCACTGGCACACAACTGGCTCAGAAGTGGAATTGCTGTAATCGCAACCCTCATAAAACATGCATAAAAGAGTATTTAAGAGTCAGCCTACGTCAGTATCATAAAGAGTGGAAGCACCGAGAAATATTACCGAGGCCAAGTGAGTGCATCGCATCTATAACCAAGGCGAGGATGAGCAACCGTTTGGGAAAAGAATGACTCTATAACCAGAATATGATACAAAAATATCTGCTCATGTTAAATCAAGCCGTAGCTTAAAGAAGTTTGTGTTGGTGGAGGAGAGCAGACACAATTCATGCACATACTGTCATTTCTTTTCACATATGGAAACTAAAAGTCGGGATTAACTCAAACATATCTGTATAAAAAATAGACACAACTACATATGAACTAAATATGGTTTACATTACATTTTGAAATGGTGTATGATTGCCCACATGTTGTGCACAAGTCAGTTTGTATAATTATTCTGGATGTTCCTTGCTGTCTATAACATGAACAAACAAAGAGACATCGTTCACCTTAATCTGTGTCATGTTATTGCAAACCATACAACTGTCTATATCAAATATATGGTGCAAACAGCATCCCAGGGGGGTTTGAGTGACAATAGAAAATACTAGAGCTAGCAGCACATCTGAATCTTTGCATGCGATGTCCCTTCAACACACAATACATATCGTTTGTCTACAATGCTCGACACAAACAAGTATGCAGGAAAAGTTTTCTACAAGCATTTTTGCTATGATCCATCCGCCATTAAATTACATTTAAAAGTAGCTTCCACCACACAGAGTACCTGCCTGTTTATTTGTCTCCCTTTTTTAATGTACATAATCTGTAGGTTGCACAAACAGGTATAATACAAACGCTGCATTCATTATTAATGTGTTTGCGTTAAAAATTCAACAGCTCAACAAATGATTTTTCAGAACAACCAACAAGAATGTATTGTGTGTGAAGCCCTGCATGGGAAGAATAACAATGTTTCATACAGTCAATTTCTTTGCTTTTAAACCACACATGGTAGCGCTGCATTTACTTATAGATAAAAATACATATATGAATTTTAAAAAATGTCAACATTTTGCCACTCAGGTATCCACAAGTAACATTTACACATTGAAAATCAGAGCTTGATTGAAAGAGGTTGCTCTTCTACATTTCCCAATGCCATTCATTAACGATGTCCTCCATTTTGATCTCGTGGCTTTATACTGCGCAGTGACCACGCCTCTTAAAGACAGGAGCTGGTACAGATGACGCTCCATTTTGAAACCATAACAATATTATTGCACTTAAGTCAATGTAATTGCTCGGACATCTAAATGAGATTTAAATAAACGCAGACGGATTAACGAGGACGCTAATCACATGATGAGGGGGTTTTGTCTTTTACATCAATGTTACATATCTCCTGCTGCATGGCAACCGTACTTCACAACAGTGGCACTCCCCTACCAGCTGCGATCTACTACACAATGCCCTGGGCAACGTAAATGTTAATTGGGCTTCTAATATGCAATTTTGCTAGCCACAATCTGTAGAAATCACTTAACATCAATGGAATAAACCAAGCAGACGTCCTAACCTCCAAGCCTCAACTTTCCTTCATACTTATATAATATATTATAATATAATAGTGGCGGCTCCTTGAGGTCATTGACTTTCACTCATGTGGAATGAATTAATAAAAAAAACAGCCAGAATCTTTAGTACAACTGAAATAAAGTTAATGATGTAATTTACGATGTGGCACTCTAGTAAATTTGAAGATGAATAAAAAGCAGCGATTGATTTTGTCCGATATAAAAAAAAGAGAAGCTTTAAACATAATGTAAGAGAGACAACCCTCATAATAACAAATACTTGAACCATACATATCGAATTATTTAAGCACACAAATGGGATTGACTGTCCGAGATCATTTTAGATTTGTACAATTCCTTCAGTGGCATTAATGGTGCAGTCCATAATGATTATTTATTAGTTTAAAAGGGAAATTCATGCACACAGTAACTGGTCGTGTTGTAATTGTTAAGATGGCTGGAGCCCTGCAATATATTCAGACAGACATGCATTATTTTGACAGTAATGCACTAAAATGGCCTATCAAGAGCAACAACTGTTCATCTCCCTCAGACAACCTATGTTGCTTATTGCTGTACATTAAGACCTTAAAACGCAGCCAGAACCCCATTAATACATCTCATTGCATAAAATTTCCATTTGATTTGTATTCAGAATTTTAGATGACCAGTAGAGCACCAGAAACCCTCATTATTTCATATTCAATCAATCACTCATCGGCGAGCGCCTGTGTTATGCCAGTTTTAGCAGTGTGTGGTTTCATCTTGATTATGGAGATTGGCATTAAAATCAGGAGAACAGCGCTGCCTCCTCGCGCATGGCCGTTCTTGAACATGTCACAATTTCATTACTATTGACAAGCTGCATTATAATGTACTTAGGTGTCCTCTTGTCTTTATCGGGACTCAACTGCTAGAAGCATTGTGAGCCCTCAAGGAAATACACTTTACTTTAACTGCTATCTTCATTCTCCTGACTACAATTACATTTACAAATACAAAAATAGCTTTAACAAATATTTATGCTTATATTCGTTTATATCAAGTTTCAAGGCTTTTATTGTCATGTGTGCATAGCTACGGTGTAGTTATGACAATGTCAATCTTAGTATAATATAATATATTTTGAGGGTTTAAGATTTATATGGAAAATAATTTAAATCAAATAATTTAAAGTTGATTTGATTGAACTCTAGAATGTTAATGTAAAAAAAATGTAAAAGGACACCTCCTTTCAGACAAAGGCACATCTGTAGACTTTCAAGTCACATTCACAGAATGGTGGGAATGATATTTCTTTCTGGGTCAGAGAAGGTTAGCTATTTTCATGTGTTTTTATAGAATACAAAATATCATTACTATATTCTGCATGATTTGCTGATTAATGTTAGAAGATTAGCTTCTTGCTAAATACTGTAGCACTCTACACATACAATAGGCTGAAGGGGATATCAATGACAAAAGCTCAGAGTTGTGAAGTGGGAGGAGATATTTTAAGCACAACCTGTGGCAGAAGAAAAGGCCAATTATTTCCTCCATTAACAGCATTACATATGACTGATGGAGCACGTCCTTGGCTTGGGTAGGCATGCAAATGTCCTTATGACTGTGTGCATTACAACGTAAGATAAAGAGATAACTAGAACTCCCAGGGTGAATTTGAAGACAAACTGAGTGAAAGGTTAAGATAACGTTTCTTCCGTGTCTTCAAAAACGGACAAATCAGTGTTAAAAACCTTATGATGTGGCAAGCCAATGGTAATGGTTTACTTAGGTTTATGGAAAGCTCAAGGTTCATCATTAACATGTATACAATAATAAACTGTGATGAATGTGGTCATGCAACAACAATGACGGTTGTGATAAGAAACAAACAACCATTGCCCATATGTATTTATGGTAGTATTTTTAGCTCAAGATGAAAACAATTGGTCCCCATTTTATATATGACCAATATGAGGCGTGGCACAATGGATACCATAACAAATAAATAAAAGGGGATATCATAATATTGGAAAAGGCTCCCAAAAAAGAAAGTCTGCACGCTACGTAAATCAATCCACTGCCCATTCGAAAATCGGGGGGGATTTGTTTTGAATTATTTCAAGAAAGAAAACAGGGTATGTTTATCTGGGTCTTGAAAGATCACAATGTTAACCTGGTGTGAACTAGCCTCCTCTTCTCGCTGCTAGATTCCATCAAAAACAGCTGGATTAGCACCAGGACATCCATTGGAACAAAGTGGCCGGTGAACTTAGAGAAATAAATTGTCATGAGCACATTATGTGTTCACTCAGGTGTCTGGGACAGCACTTTTATCACCGCAGCAAAAGTGCTGCTGTCAATCAACAGGAATCTTGAGGTGGTGGGGGAGGGGGGGGGGATGGGCTGTCTGTCGTAGTGGCTGCAAACTTTTTCAATTTCACTGTCAATTTCCTGGGTAATTACTGGTGCTTTTGATGGACTTTTTATGACACCAGCTCCCCTCCTGCGAGACGCTGTACGTGCTTAGCTGCGAGAGGATGGGGCAGCAGTTCCCACTTTTGACACCAATTCCCACCTCCCATAAGTGGACCCTGTCATCACGGGTGACCCCTGTGGCGTTCTCTCAACAGAATGAGTCTGGCCAGTGAGGCCAGCTGTACTTTGTCTGCACCACTAGCCTAAAGATGGGTCGACTGGACCATGACCTCTTTGTGTTTCTGTTTGGACGTAGGGGCTAAGTTTGGGGGAAAACACAGCAGTAAAGTTCCACAGTGTCCTAAACTGTCAGGCTGAAGAAAAAGTACGTTGATGTTATCTATGATGTATAAATAACAGATAAAAAGGAGCACTTAAACGTCTATTTCATCTTAATCTTTCTAGATCAGCGGGCTTGACAAATCAGCGAACAAGAAAGGGGCCAGTGTTCGGGGCTTATTGGACGGCACTGTCTGGATGGCACTCTGTCTAAAGAGAGATCAGAACACCAAGCACATCTCCCGCGAGATCGATGGGCCGACAAACAGATGAGCCCACAGGCCGGGGGTCACAGATCATTAAAAGCCATCTATCAACGGCTTTCAAGGCCCTCTAATTCCCCCCAAATCGAATATTTCCATGTAAATATGTCAAAACAGGAATGAAATTAGCGTGGTAGTTTATTGACTGTGATAAAATCTGAAAAGCACCACTGCACATAATTACATACTTGTCAGAGCCATAAAAATTAGCTTTATTATCAATGGAATGGTTTTGTACAACTTCATTTAGGACCGATGTCTTCCAGATGGGGCTGCTCTCTGCACTTGAGCAGTTTTTATGCAGCCCCCCCCACCCCTCAAAGACACACACACCATCACGTCGTCTTTTTCATCCTTTTATTCCCGTGCTGAGAGGAAGAGAAAAAAGGAGTAAAAGAGCAGCTGATGGGCTGATTTGAAGGCCGTGAAGTTTTTGATCTCATTAATGATACTGGCCTCCGTTTGTGAACCTAATCGCACGCGAATCAAAAAGTTGGTGATGTTAAAGATGCTGGGGGCAAAAGGGCAGCGTTAGAAGATATTACAACATATTCTCTCATCTGCTCACCATTGAACGACGTGTACAAAACTGCACTTGTCTTAGTATCCAAGCAGCTGGTGCGTTTCACTTCCCGTCTGCCTGCTCCCCCCCCACCCCCACCGCTGCAGAGCGTGGCAGTCTGCTGCACGAACAGTTTTACACCCATCTCTTATTTAGCCTTTCATTATTATTTGTTGCTATTGTTCCATCCATTCCTAACCCCATTATCATATCAATTATCCTCTCAGTCACACATCCTGATTTCCACTCATATCACATTTACATCAAGTCGATAATGCATCCCTGTTGCTGCATTATTTAGTTAACAACTTGAACTAGAAGGGGGTGATTCATATTTAAAACAGACAACTACTCTTAATGGCAGTTTCTGCTTAATCCTTTAGGAGAGTAGACTTACCGTGATTCCGTCTCTCTCTTGACATGCACATTCCTCTCACTACTTTCAAGAAAAACCTTTATTGAAAAAAACAGAGGATAAACTGATAAAAGTCAGTGGTACACCTTTCAGTCAAGCTCATCTTTACGCAAAGCATTTGAACAAAAGTATTTGCCTTAAATGTTTAGACATAAGGTTTGCCGAAACTTCACTTAAATGAGATACTGTCACTTTAATTTGCGCATCGTAAAATAAAACTGGCCAACCCATCACATCTAACATGCTCCAGGTTTGACCTTTTGAAGGCAATATTCAAAAGAAATCTCAAGACATTAATGTATGCATAAGCCCTCTTGAGTAACAACGTCATATGTCTAATAAAGTTTAAAGGATATATTTATCCTCTAAGAAAATGATTAAAACTTTAAATGTTAGAGAACGCATTGCCCTAAAAATCGTATGGCTTTTCTGAGATCTTGTCAACAACCACTAAAATATTCACGATAATCTATTTTAAAATAGTACATCTGAAGGACACAGGCCATACAGATGGATATCTACTTGATTTCCCGTTTTATCTCCTTCTGTGCACGTCCACAGTCCCCATCGTGTGCCCTTTTGTATCTTTTGACACCCAATGTTTTCACAAATTAGATTTTTGTAGCAAGAAACTGAGCCCACATGATTTCCCAAGTTTGTGTATATTTCCGTGTATTAGATCAATAAAGCTGCCTTTATCTGAGCACCTAAAAAACAAACATTATACATACAATTATATAGTGTATAATTTTGAAAAATATTATCTGTCATCCTTGATCTTTGATCACAT
Organism: Notothenia rossii; assembly: GCF_949606895.1. Lineage (NCBI taxonomy): Eukaryota > Metazoa > Chordata > Actinopteri > Perciformes > Nototheniidae > Notothenia > Notothenia rossii. The sequence goes on from NC_136908.1 coordinate 15,930,456, forward strand.
CTACCATTGGGCTTTCAATGTAAAATACAATGTTAGAGCATGCTGCTATTCATCAGAGGCTAGCATGAGGAGCGTCCACACACTTTCCACAGGCGTTTAATAAATGATGGAATTAGAGCTTCCTGGTTTTGTAAATCAATCTTGAACGTAATTTTCTTAATCTCCTCTGGAGCGTGGACACGCCTCCAACGCATACTGATTAGATCAAAAACAGAAAACACACCCACAGTGTTTTTGTTTTGCAGACAGTGTGCAGTAGAAAATGCTAGTTCTGTAGGACACTGACATGTTGACATGCGAGGGGAGCCTAAGTGAAAATGTTTAGACCATCACTGACTCTCACCCTGAGAGAGCCTCTTTGAAAAATGGCTCCTTTCGCACAGAGAGTTTGTTTGATGGAGGGATCTCATTACTCCGGACAAAGCATGCAAACAACAGCAGCCCAGAGATAGTGATTATGTAACCTAAATGCGCCTCCCATGTTGCCTACTGGCCATTCAAAAAGCTCTTCAATAGCTTAACCCATTCCTAATGAATGTATTAATGATGTTTCTGCTCTTGAGAGTCACTTTCAGGGTTGTTTGTGGGCACCAGAGTCTTAAAATGAGCTCTCCTTTCTAAAGTACTTTCTCTTAATGCTTCCCCAGTGTGCTGTGATACCGGCTTTAAAACCTCTGAAATGGCTACAAGTAATGTACCAGAAATACCACACAGACTATGACATTTTAGGGTCAGGTTACGAGTCAGAGGACCAATTGTTAAAAGATAAGCTGTCTGAGATTTATGATCAACCTGTGTCTAATATTTAGTTATCAAATAGCTCCTGTCAAATATCTAAAATACACAATCTAGGCTACGTTCATCAAATTATTGACACTACCTGATTAGCTAGGAAAAAACAGACTTTTAAAAATAGACTTTCTTAAAAATGAACACACACTGTAGTTGCAGTTTGTATTGCATCGTCCTGTTTGCGTAATATAAAGTCAATGGAAATGTTGTTGGACAGTGTGTGGAAAAAATGATCATCACAGAACAATATTTTTGTATTTTGGCTTATGATGTTTGAAGTCACATCATTATTTGAACCCGCCACGATTGAAACACCTTGATCACTGACCAAGGAGCCTGTGAGACTGATTTGCATTTGAAAATCTACAACAGTGTTTAAAAGGGAAGTGCAGAACTGGATCTCCTGATTAAAGAAATGTATGACATCCCATCCAGCATGTACAATAAATGACTGTCTCAGTGATATACAAATGACGTAGTCTGATACAGCTGATGCTAAAATAAAGAACAATATTCATGTCACTCTTCTGAGAAAGACAGTGTTTGTCTCACCTGCTAACAATCCTCTCCACCCTCTGGAAAACAACAATATCTAACTAAAGCACTAAGTTATATTTCTCTCTTGTAAACGTTTTAAAACAGTGAGAGAAGTTATCATTTGTCAGCATGCAGGAGGAATGAACTCTTACTCTCATTTGATTCGCTCCTGTTTGGAAGGTGTTTGTCTCTTTACATCTGTGACTGAGTGCTGAAGCAAACATCTATCCACTGCGCTATCTTTCTAAAGTCACCCTCTATTTCAGATGACCATTTTTTTCCCAAGATCCTCCTTGTCCCACTTGTCTAATTACCATAGAAGTCTTTTTTCTAACACCTCCTCCATCTTTCCCGAAGGAGACCACATGCAACTATAATTGCCTCCCTCATTAGTTATGTTTTCACAAGACGGGATAGGGGGCAATTAATTTTATCACTTAATTTTGTCACCAATATTTCCACTGCCTCAGTATTGATGTGTCCACCCCTGCCAGGCCCATTTTTCAGGAAAATTAATTGACAAAGCTGTAAAATGTATCAACATATCTCCAGATTAGGCGACAAATTGATGCAATGAGGGAATCAATTGTGTTTCTGTCATGGGGGTGCAACAGCACAACCCACAACAGAGCCGGACAAGCTACACCACTGTGAGAGTGACTTCTGTGGCAGGTGCAGTGATTTATGTTTTTATTCAGACAGGGGGCATAAATCAGAATGAGTTACAAGTGCGGTGCTACCTCCCCTCGAGAGTCACACAACCGCCTGCACACGCAACACACACACACACACACACACACACACACACACACACACACACACACACACACACACACACACACACACACACACACACACACACACACACACACACACACACACACACACACACACACACACACACACACACACACACACACACACACACACACACACACACACACACACACACACACACACACACACACACACACACACACACACACAAAGTTCTTATACAGTCACACACACAAGCATATACACAGTAAAGTGTCGACAACGATATAATCACAGACATCTCCACAAAAAATCAATACGATAAGAATAAGGCAAAGAATACTGAATAGATCAAGAGTAACAAATGCTACTGAGGAATGAAAGATGCGTGTTAAGCACTGTACTGTGTATAAAGACAAAACTTAAATATTGTATTTAATCTTTGAAAATGTCAGCATTACAGAGTTAATGTGCAAACTAATGATTATTTGAGTATTTATTTTTTGGGGACCTTATTTTGTTGTTTATAAGAGCCATTGTTTGGTCTGTAAAATGTCAGAAGATCGTGAAAATTACGCATCATCATATCCAAAGAAATCTGTGTTGCTTTACTCCAAAATGTAAAGTTGTCCTCATAAAAGCCAGAAAATAGCAGAAATGTTAATGTTTAGGACGCTGTATCTAAAGGATGTTCTTTTTGTTCTTCAATGATTCTCTTTTTTTGCTTGAAAAAAAGACACATCAACTAATTTTCACTAAACAAGAGAACAACGAATAAAAAGATGGGTTTTTTATCTGAAATGCATACATTGTCTACATTGTCCTGGGTTAGATTACAGTTGAAGGCCTTTGCTACATGTTGCTCATACTGTACATATACTGCCCATTCAATTAGCAAAAATAAGCAAGATAGTAAGAAAAAGAAAGTTAAAGGAAGAAACACATCTTTATTTTGCTACAGACAACAAGAAAGGGAATTGATCAACACCATCTGGACTCTAAGGTTTAGATGTATGGCCTTCAGTCACCTCAGCAGAGGTTCAATATGTTCCTCAGAACAGCAACATAACCACTTTAGTTTATTGTGACTTCGACAGGAAATGAAAACCTAGCTGAATAGTTTTAATAGCAACAAGTTGACTGCGTGACCCTGTCAGAACTCGCCTGCTGAACAGTGACCCAGCAGTTGAGAAACAGCATGGTGCTCTAACACATGACCCCGGTTGTCTGCATTACATCTGCTCAGCATAGACGCAGCGCTGACAGTCGCTCCGTCAAAAGCATTCTGTCGACCCCCGTGCAATACTTCAACACATGAGGAGAACAAATTGAGGACAAAATGGCCACAGCGCATCATCTACTGCTCTGTCCTCTCAAGAGGGCAAACATTTTATCCTCAGCAGAGGTTAGATAAATAAAAAAAACAGTATAACACAGCGTCTAGAGAGGCAAGCAGGAGAATTGCTTGGGCGCCGAGACTGTCATGTCTGTATAAACAGGCATTGATTTTCCTGTCCAGCCCTGGCACCTCAGCCATTTATTCTCAGCTTTGTGGTTGGGGCCCGGCGGGGCTGGAGAAATTCTGTTACAGTCCAGTTGGGCCCTTGAGGCCTGTGTGTGAGAATAGATTTCACCTGTAAACGAGGAAAGGGACTGGAGCCACTTAACAAGGGCAGGCTGTGTCACCAGAGGGCAGGACGGGTGAAGTCACACTGGATGGATAATGACACATACTGTGGAAAGAGAGGGAGAGACGCAGACAGACGGAGCAAGAGGAAATGGAGAAGTGATTGATACTGCAGGAAGAGGGGTTTGGTGTAGAAGGAAATAAGAAAAAGAAGAAATAAAGGAGAAAAGACACAAAGTAAAGAAAGATGATGAGTTATTACCACACCAACATACAGTTGTCTCACTGTTTCACTAGACTTAAATAAAGCTATGTCAAAACAAAGGTCCATTTCTCAACATGGCAGGGAGAAAAGTTGGACACTTTATCCGAATGATAGTTTTAGTCTGCAATTTCTCCTTTAACATAACTGCTCAAACCCTCAGTGGTTTTCTGAAAAAGAGCATAAACAGTGTGAACTCAACAAATAAAACCATTTCTTAGTCATTTTAAGTTACAAGGCCACTCAATTCTGTTCGATCATCACCTTGTAAAAAGTGTCTAGACTGGAATCATCTGTGTATGCTATGGAAATGATCTAACATGACCAAAACACTAGCTGCTAACAATGGTTTTAAGTTTGGTTAAACCTAAACCATTTGTAAGTAAGCTCCCAGTCCAGATATCCCTCACATTTGATTCACTTCTTTCTGACTCCATGGCCCCAGATGTTCTATGTGTTGCCCTAATCCTTTCTGGGTCAAGTGTCATCACATCACAACAACTTGTGCAAAAGTACAGAAGAGACATTGATATGTGAAATTGGAAGTTCCTCTTTCCCTATGGCCTATTCTAAGAACGATGATTACAGCTCATGCTGACAACATGTGATGAGCATTAAAACTGCTGTATGCAATGAAGTCCTTGTTATGGAGGCAGCTATGTCATATCATGTGTCAAGAGGGCGATACGACAAAGGCAAGCCACTAGTGAGCTCCATATAAAAAAAAGTACATATATCAAGAGCTTAGTACACAAGGGCTACGGCCTATCAGGAACTGCATGACATTAATGCTTGATCAGATTCACTTTGGAAATTCAAAGCATATTCTATCCTCTGACAGCATATTTTAGAAACCAAAATCCAGAAAATAACACAATATTAGAAGCCAAGCCTGTAGATTCACAAAGATGTTGAACAAGGATGTGAATTTCAGTTTACACATGAACATTTTGTAATGTATTTTCTTACAGGCACCAAGCAAAAGCTGGGACACCTGCATGTATTGTTTGTTTTCTGCGTTTGGGACCATACAGTGCATTGGGGGGGATTATGGTACCATTTGTTCAGGTAATGCAGAGGCCAAAGACATGAGTACAGTGAACTCATCGGAACCTGGCAGCGGGAGAGGTCAAGAAGCTTCTGACAACATCATGTTGGTAAAAAGAAACTGTTAATTCTGTAGCTGTAAATGTTAAATGAAGCCAAGAATAAAAGCAATATTCTGTATGCTTTGTTTGAGAGGGCATCTGTAACACTCTTGGCCTCTGACTCATATTTGCAGGTCGCAGTATATTTTCATTTAGGATTTAAGCTTGTTAAGATGCTATTGACGAGAGGGAATTGATTTTGTTGCTACTCTCGCCTTTCACCGTCGTCCGATTGATTAACTTGTTTTGATGTTGGACAGCTTTGTACACAGCGCTGCCTCCACTGCTGTGTTCAGGTTAGAACAGTAAGATACAGGAAGGACTTAAACACAACATCTAATGCGAGTCTACACCATGGTTCGTTTCTATGAAGGGCTGTCAAATCACCGACATTTGATAATGTTTTTATTTTTTCAAAAATGAAACACCTTTATACAAATACATGAATCTAAAGCATTATTAATAATACATATGCCTCACTGTGGCTTCTACATGATTACAAATTAAACACGATAAATATCTATATATATACAACAATTATTATTATTCTAAAACCTTAGGATTAAAAGGTAAGTTTAATATTCAAATCAATGTATACTTATGTAGTAAAGGTCCATGATCATACACTCTTTCAGCTGAAATACATTGAAGACATTCTTTATGCTACATAGTTAGCATAGAGAATATTTATATTTTGTAAACGCCTTTATAATTCTTTCAAATCCCAATTGAGTTACTTAGTTTGTGAGTTTCTCACATACTGTAGTGAAGTTGACATATCTCATAGACACATCTAAGACATATTCAATATATGTTTGTTCCAAAGCTTAACTTAAGCTACAGTAAATAATCAAAACCATGATTGTGTTCAAACTTTCCTCAAACTTACGCCAAACTTTATCATCAGACGGTAACCTTTGGATCTTCTTCAGTAGAATTCAAACACTGTAAAGCTCTGAAGCTTTGCCACACACCATGAGTTTATGCAGATGGAGCCATTGGCACGCTTTAAGAGCCGATATGACAAATCAAATACCTAAGGTTAAATCTAAAGTTATTTCTTTTACTTTCATAAAGCAATATGTTGGAAACAGTTCACAGAAAAAGCCATCTTTAACATCAGGGGAACCTGTAATTGAGACGAATTAGAGACAAATAGTGAGTTTCGGCACACACACACACACACACACTGAGCAGAACGTGAGCTGCTCTGTGAAGTTTCAGCGCAGAGTGACAGTAATGATAGTGTGTGAAGGTTAACTCCTTGAGAAACTGCAGCTCTCCCGCTGAATGGGAAGGAGTGGGGCAGGTTTGAAAAGTACTTATTAGTCAAACTGGGTAACAACGGCGCCGCCCGCATGCTATAATCAAATCTCTCTATATACCTAGTTGCATACAGCATCTGAGGAGCCCTGCATCCTTGACAGGAGGGGTATTTTTACTGATACTTTCCTGCCTTTTGTCTTCCGCACTTAGTGAAGATGGCGCCATCAACAAATGGAGATAAATACAATGAATTGTGGAGAGGAAGGGGGGTTTTTGGGAGGTGGGAGGGATGCGATTATGAACATACGCTGCTCTTGTTTTCCCCTCTCTGCCCTCGAGTTTACCGTCCAATTGTTTGTGGAATACATAGAGTGCCATGCAGTTTTAATGACCCCCAGCATGCGCCGATTTCCTGAATCACTTCTCCTCAGTTTGTTTTTTTAAGTCTTTTTTTTGTTCCTCCTTGTCTCCTCTGTGATCAATACGTGGTGTCTTGGAATGAAGCAACGGGCTTTAATATGATTTTACAAGATCAGATAGCTCCCTTTGATCCCCCGCCGCGATTCGTCTGATCTCCTATATCCGACAGGCTCCAGTGTTCATATGCATATTATGTCGAGGAACAGGAAGGAAAAATATGGGAGAGGCAAAACAACACTGTCCCTGTTCGAGGAAGTGTTTGCTAACCAGTATTAATATAAAAAGCTGCACTTCTTAGTGTTGTTGGTGGTGGTGTTTTGTTTGAGCTGCCAGTGAGAAGTGCACAACAAGCAAATTAGCACTCGCAGCTTTGTGCTTAATTGCACATATGAGAAAAACGGTGGCTTAGGGAGCGTTGTATGTAAATAAGGTTTCATTTTGTTTTGTTTGGTGTTGGTGTTTCATCATAAAAAGGTACTGCCCTTATTGAATAATATATGAGTATAATAGCAAATTTCACATTAAAACCTTAACAACACCCATGCTTTACGTAAAAAAATGTAAATGCATAAAACAAAGATCAATGACTCAATAAGCAGAACTTGATTACATGCAAACACTTGACAAACAGCATTGTTTTTTTTGTATGGGTTCAGGAAACATTGGGGGTTTTTTGGACAAAGAAATGTACGTAAAACTACTTGAAACAATCGTAAACCTCATGTCAATTCAAAACCTGGAAGTTGTTGTTATCGTGCGAGGGCATTTGGTGAAAACTAATAGTTCAGGGATTTTAAAAGTAGAAAGAAATAAGAGGTTGGGACCTGTTTTACTGTATCGACCATAATACCAGCTTCATGTAAGAAGACTTATGGAGTTATTATCTAGAAGAGCTTTGCCAGATCAGAGGCTAAACACACTGGCACTGATTTGAGTCCAGCTTTCTGAAAAGACGTTCCAAAAGATGTGGATTATAGTCAACAGAGGCCTGCAGCTGCTAAGTGTCTGTGATCTTCTATCATGATCTGTACAGTAGTATCACTAAAACCTCTGCAGAAGGACAGAATGAAAAGTTGTTATTCTCTTTGTCTTTGCTGCTGTTTATATCTTTTTTTACGTATAGATTGAAACACATTGTTGCCTTGTTTTATGAAGCCAAATCTGTGTGCTGTCCACTTTGGTTCTTTGCCCACTCAAAATATGACTCATATCCGGCCTAGATGTACCTATTAGTACATCTGTGTATGGTCAAACATATCCATTTACAAGAAGATACTGCTTTCTTTGAAAATCTCGGTATAATTATTCTATAAATCATTTTCGATGTGAAGGAAGTGATTGCTTTTCTCCTGCCAGTGTCTTGAAATGCAATCATTGCATGATGCATTTTCTCTGTGTCCATCCTCAAGTTCACATGTTGGACCCTGGGAAATGGTGTAATTGTCTGCTGTGTCTCAGGCTGCTAGAGGTAATGAGCAAGTGATAGCATCACAGTCTGCGAGACGGGATGAAAGAAACAGCACAATAAAGAGAGGAGAGGCCAAAGCAGTAAATATCCCTGGGCCACACAGTGCAGATACTAATTGCGTTCCCAAACTCGGGCGCAGTAAATAATGAAATTTTAATTTCTGCTCTTGCCATTGCGTTTTCCTCATTCGTGTTTGGATGAATGTTTCAAAGAAATGTACTGCGGCCGTGAGGAAAAAATAAACCGGAGGCTGAGGGGAGGAGAGAGAGAAAAGACAGAAAGCAGGCAGAAGATGGAATATTTGTTCATCTCCACGACTAATTGGCTGAAAGGTTTTAAATGAAGTTAAAAAGGCAAACCAAATCAACCTTATCTACAGATACCTCAAATCTCCACAATTGTTGAAAAGTGATATCATAAACATGTAACTACAGGATTTATCGCACTAATTTACTTTTAAAAGCATTTCCTAAAAAGTACCTATGAACAATAGGTCCTTTCCTTATAACGAGGAACTTTCACATCCAATGATGCCCAAGAAAACTCCTATTACCAGTTTCACTACAACGAGTCGATATGCCCTTTTAAAAGGCTAACTTCATGAGCAACAGCTTTATGTATTTAAAAAAAGTCAATTTGTTCAACATAAACACAGAAACACTATTTCTCCACCAATTCTCTGCCTTTGTAAGTGCCATGGAGAGAAGACACAACTCAATGAGTTTACATATTAGAAGTCTAAGGTTTAAGTAGTTTAGTACAATGTCTATTTGCCTACTTGTGGCTCGATCATTTATTTTAAGTTGAACGTTTTCAGAGAAGCCAAAACAGGGCACACATTTGAAAAACATCATGGAAACTGTTCTTCAGTATTTGTATATATTCTACAACGATATATTTTAAGTTATGCATTCATTTTTCCTTGATTTGATATCTTCTATATCTCTTTATTTCTCACAATCAAAGTTTGTCTTGCTAGCTTATGTGGTAGTACTGAAACCCATTTCTGCACATAAACCAAAACTAAGCCACTATTTTTAGAGGTGGCAGTGCCCATTGTCTAAGATAATTGTGTATCAAAAGTATAAGAGAAACTAAAAAAGCCTATAGCAACGGAAGTTATTTCAATTTGACATTGTTTGGTTTCAATGATCACGTATGTTTAGGTCAGAGATCAATACTTCATGAAAAGTCCAAAATAAGACAGTAAAGGCGATTACAGCAGAAAGGGAAACCACAACATTTAAAAACAGTATGAACCAACCTGAAAATCCCTCTCAATATTTCAGCTCTTTATGTTCTGACTGCTGTCACATCACACCATCGTCCGTAACATTGTGTCTGTATACCGGACTGGCCATTCTTCCCTTTTTGTGCTCGCAAAAACTCAAAACGAAGAGCCATTCGTCTAGATCCTCTGGCAAACAAAATCAAATAAATCAACACTTTCCCCAAATATAAAAACATTTGTGTTGTGGGCAGATAATTAATGAGCACAGCTGCACTAATTAAAAGCCATCTGAGTTCCATTAATCTTGGTTGTTGAGTCCCATCGTTTCTCACAGTGGACAGCCACGCCTTTCCTGTGCAATGCCCGTTGTCCTTGGACTCATTTTTCAGGTGATTTGGAAGAGCATTGTTGCTTTATTAGCATCATGAAGAAACATGAAAGCACAATTAATAATGCATTCCAGGAACTGCACAAAGGAAGTGGTTTTTCCTCTCCATTGCAGATTACAGTGTGAGGAACACAACAAAGTTTTACAGGGGAAGAGGCAGTTTTAAAAAAAAAAAATCCTTGTTTTTGCCAGCATGAAACCCCTGAAGCTCAATTGTTTAAACAAAGGGGGGAGGTCTGTGTGTGTGTGTGTGTGTGTGTGTGTGTGTGTGTGTGTGTGTGTGTGTGTGTGTGTGTGTGTGTGTGTGTGTGTGTGTGTGTGTGTGTGTGTGTGTGTGTGTGTGTGTGTGTGTGTGTGTGTGTGTGTGTGTGTGTGTGTGTGTGTGTGTGTGTGTGTGTGTGTGTGTGTGTGACACCAGGGTAGAACTTTTAACATGTTATTAAAACGGGAACTATTGAACAGACCCTAACAATGCACTGTTTTGTGGACTGATGGACGTTTTAATATTTTGGAATATAAGAAATAATACAATAACCGTCAGCTAAAAATAGAACATTAAAACATTAGATTTATAAAGTAGAGGGCTCATTGTTAACGCCTTTCCTTTTTCTTCCAATAGAGCATGTAGCCATTTATTGACCTCTGCATAAAGCCTTTGTTTCTGGAGCTTTCAGTTGCATCTCATTGTCGTTTTCATTGATACAACTCACTCAGTGAAACATAATATACACTATTTCAAGAACCTAAAATTAATTAGACAAAAAAAAAAATTCAAACGTCAAATATACATACATATTACCATATGAAAGATTTCCTAAACCATAAACACTAACTCCAACTAATCTGCAATTATCTTACCCTCCCCTCTTAAAAGAGCTCATCCCTGCTTATCTAATAAAAAACATTCATTCCTGTTTTGAGACATGCCCAGAGATGGATTGGCAATATCGTCACAGTAATAAATGCTAATCCACAACTTTACGCTGCGGTGACACCGCTCATAAATACCATCAGAAGCATAAACAGCGAGTTGACTGAAGCCTCTTCTGCATGCTGAACCGTTGGCAGAGCCAGAGGGGGGGGGGGGGGGGGGAAGGAGGCATATGGTGCAATGCTGCCATAAACTGGCTTTATGAAAATGGCTGGAATGTTTATTGAATGTAACAGTACCTTAGGCGCTAACGACTCATCTCATTTTACCAAAGCTTGCTAGTAAATCTCTCCGAGCTAAATCACAAACACAGCTTCATTTTCACAGGTTTTATAAATGAGACCAAAATGCATGATTTTAGTCAGCAACAAATAGCAAACTCAACAATAATGTGAAAAACTGATAAGAGGAAATACTAATTGTACAGTTTCAATGTCTTATTCAATGACCTGCGCGCATGTCTAGTAAAACTGCATCGGCCTCTGCTCCTAATACTGCCTGTTCAGGGGAAGATTTAGCCGCCTGACCTGAACTACAGATTCAAATAATGATCTTGCACTCAGTAACATATTGCTTCTGTCTGGTGTGTTATCATTTGAATCAGATTACAAATCTAAATTACATTTTGATAAAGTGAAAATGAGACAAACGCTGCAACTAAACAGTCGAGAATAACTAAAATACAGGCCAGCTCAAAAAAAAAGGCCAGGATCCATTGTTACGCTTCTCATCTCTAGATAAATCAAGAGCATTAATCATATTTTATAGTATTTGAGTGAACAGACTGAATCCTGCTTCTGATAGATCAGCTGTTTTCCAGTGGAGACCACAGGCAGTAATACAGAAACCTTTCCTCGGACCTCTTGATAGGCAACTCTTGTAATTATCAAACTGTATACTAAACAGCTGTGGCACTAAATTGCTAAAGCGACAGAAAAATGTAAACGCTTGACAACGTCTTGACTAAAATTGGGTTAAAAAGCCTCTCTTGTTTATTACAAATATTTTTCACTATATTCAACATTTTATAGAGTAAATTATTATTTGATCACTGTACAAAAATAATGCTGCCCTACGGTACTTGCACAAGTTTAGTTTTTACTAGAACTTTGGTTCAAAGTTACGATGAGTTCCTTTTATCAGTTAAAAATGTAGCAGTGGCTATAGAGAAATATTCATTTTTCGTGTTAAAGGTGGGGTAGGTAATTTTGGAGAAACCAGCTCGAGTGCGCTAGAATTAAAAAATACACAGCCGGAAGAAATCTGCTACTTCCTTACAGAGCCCCTCCTCCAACACACACGAACGCGCACATGACCAATGAGGGCACGAGATAAGTTTGTGTTTTTATGGATTTGTTGTCAAAGCACTTAAGATATTCATTGCTATCGGGATGTTAAGAGCATTCCATGGAATCTAACAACAAGCGTATCTCGAGCCGGTTTCTCAAACTTACCCATACCCCACCTTTAAGATTACACCTACAGTGATTGCTACTGTATAATCGGCTGTTCCAATGATTCACATTGTTCAAGATACAAAACAACTGAAAATAAATAAAGTTAGAATAAATCAAAGTCTGCAACTCCTTGAGCTTTCTTTGTAAGAATGTAAAGTTTACTATTTGTTCACTGGTTGAATGCTTAGTGTCATAAATGGAAACCGTTTCTTTTGTCTGTCCTCTGTAGTTATTCTGCAGTAAAGTGTGGGGACTGAAAACATTTCTGTTTCAATCACACAGCCTCATTTTACCTACCACAAGCTGTTTTTAAAAACAGCCCAACATTAGCCACATAATTGCTGTTTCAAAACCCCCTTTTTCTGCATTCTTAATTATTCATTTCTTCATATGCTTAGTGCAGTACATAAAAGTGTTGTTGTAATCACAAGGGCAATGGCCATTAAGCCCTAATGTGTCTAATGTTTGCCTAATCAAAGTTTTATGGACGGCAATAACTTTGAAATAACATTTTTTAATTATCCTTTAATTTGAGAGGTGATATTGGTGTAATCTCTCATTGGAAGAAAGACCCAAACAATAACGGTCCCCTTGAGGATTGTTATTGTTTTGCACATTAAAAAGGTAAAAAGGCAGGGCAAAGTACAAGACCTTTTTTTTTTACATACATACTTTGGTACTTGCAGGAATATTTGTCTGCAGCTCAATTAACATCAGTAATTGATTAAAAAAAGGACTGATTCATCACGCTGATGGATTTGTTTTAGGTCGCACAGTGTATTTTAATTTAGTATTATCTCTTAGTGTTCATTTTCTTAATGATCATGACATTTAGAAAAGGTGTCACAGTGACAAGCCATTTTATTGTTCAAAACACGAAACATTTGTCATTTAAGAATCTCCTGATACACATTCTATGATTTATTGCTTTATAGAAAACGTTAGGTAAATGGTAATAAAGGAATTCTTGCATTTCACAACTAAAAATGTCGCAGTTAAAGAAGCTAATTGATGACTTGAAATATGAGGGGTGTATAGAGGACTTTGAATTCATGCGACATGATGAATTCAAGGAAAACCTACTCCTTGTTATTTTCCATCCTCCCCCAAAATTACCTTTTCTCTGCACTTTCTGTGAGCAACATACAGTATTTCTCCCCCTCACGGTCCCCACCACCCAAGCACAGACATTTGAGCGAGTCTATTAGTTCAAAAGGATTATTATTTTAATGTGAAAATGGAACTAATGGTGTGCCAGATGCTTTTTGCACAATTATCTGAGAAAACAAGTCTCAAGATAAGTCATGTGTTATTATTTGGTCATTTTTTAGAGACCCTTCAAAATTGCCCAATTATGTTCTATTAAGCCAAGGCCAACCCTGTCAATCAATGCGCCAGTGTTTGCCCGTGCCTTCAAAGACAGTCCACTCAAGATTTAATAGCTCTCAGAAGTTTTCACAGCGGCAAAGTGATGGTGTTGCTCAGTCTGATAAAGTTTGTTGGGTGTCTCTGCTACTTATCAGCGCTTTTATTTCTCCTGAAAAGGTACCAAATGGAACTTGCAGTACAGAGCTCAAGACCTGCCAAGATGAGTTTAATAAGAACATGGACTATATAATTTGTCATGCAATACGTGCTAAGAACATAGGCTGTGTTTTTATTCCTAGAACAGGATACCGAGAAAAGATACTAAGATTGGTGCGAGCAGTGTGTTAAAAAAGAACATGTTCTTCAATCACTGCATCCAACAATGAATTACATCTATTCTGGTCTGTCTTTATTTGAGAGTCTAGCAAATTCCTTTTTTTTTTCTTTGCAGATTCACAAGACATTTTTGGTATTCAACTTATATTTCTGAAAATGTGTTTGTGAATTTAAGTTGACCTCCTACACTTTTTTTTCCTAGGCCACAAAGACGCAGAATAATAAAGATATGGATTGGAATTGAATGTCATGTTGATGTTTCTTCAGACGTCTTGCAAGTTTAAAATGATGGTTGTGAGACCTCTCTTAAACTGACCTTGTTTTAATTCATTTGTGAGATTTGAATTGTTGATGGCAGCAGGTCTTTTGTGCCCGAACGTCATACCTTCCCGTGCTGTTCCCTGTTTGCCAAAACGTGTGCTAGGTCAGCTCAAGCCTCATGCACTACGACTTATTGACAACCCTCTTGTCACATTCGAGCAAAACATCTGTTGTTCTACCGGCCTGCCCGACCCATTCTGTCGCAGTCAATTAAGGAAACAGGATCCAGTGTCACTCGCGAATCAGACACCAACGCCCGATTGGCTTTTTCCCTCGCTTACCAAAAGCAGTGCAAATATCCCACGGAATTTGACGAAAGGTAAGACAGTAAAAAAAGTTATACATCCTTCTGACATATGTTGTTCAACGATCATATTTAGCATTCTAAAAATACAATGCGAATGTCGGAGAGGTTGGGATGCGATAAATAAAGTCTCTGTGACGTGGATTGGTGCCACAATCAATCTCCTCCATCTCCCTGTATTCCCCTCTCTCTGTTTCTCTCTTTGTTTTCATATCTCACTGTCCCTCCCTCTTCGTCCTACATCTCCCTCCTCTCTGTCTAACTCTATCTAGCTTGAGCGCTAGCATATGTCTCCAATCATTTCCTCCCAGCCCCCACCCCTTCCTCCCAGATTTCCTCTCTTCCCCTCTGTCTCTTCCCCAGTTACTCCTTCATCTCCACCAGTCTGACTCGAGCCGTGACTGCTGCAGTTATCAATCACCAAAGCCAAGCCTTGTCAGGGCCGACTGAACCCAGAGGCGCTCTTCTCCCCTCGCTCCCTCTCTCTTTTATCTGTCTCGGTCTCCTTCCTTTAACAAATTTGTTCCAGTTAATAAGCCCTCCAAAATGACCCCCTCTTCCTAATTAAGCACAGGCAGCATGTAGGGAAATATGATATTTAATTAATGATGAGATAAACTCTCTCTCCCAAGGCCCTGTCAGAAAACCATGACACCATGTTTGGCGGTTCGGAATCAAATTAACACGCCAAAAGACAGAGGAGAAAAACTGATGGGTGATTTCGCTCTCCTCCGATTCCAATTCTTCATCTGACGGAGGAACACGGAGAATCTGGATTTGGATTCTGAAACCAATCACTTCACTTGTAACGGTCTTGATTTGTCAACCGGGTCATGCCGTCATGTGAGCAAGTTAATTATCATTTGGTAATACTTTGTTCCAACAAGCCAATCACCAACAACACTGAATATCTGCTCAGGTTTAGATGAGTTGTAAACACTCAAGTGATGCATTTTGCTCAAGACCATTGATTCAGTCCTAAATACAGTACATACACATTTGGGCTCCCCCCCCCCCCCTTCAGGTGTTAAAGGGCCCATCTCAGGTCGATTAAATGGAATCCTTGCATCCCTTACTTGCGTCGATTCCCTGTGTTTAGTCCCTCCCAGGGAAGCATGAGACGCAAGGAAACCACAAGAAGCAGGGAAATTAGTTTTAAGAGCAATGGGACGTCTTTTCCTCCGGAGCGTCACGTGAAGCGACATCCGTTTGTGATGACGCCGCACAGCTGATCGTCTGACAGCAGCTCTGTCCCCGTTATTTTTACAAACACCCCCGCCACACATTTACTGACACAAACATTTGTATCATCTGTTGTAGACCCAAATAAATAAAATAAAATAAGAACTAATTCTCAAAAAAGATAAACGCCATTCTTAAAATGTATAAACAAACAATAGTTTGATTAATATTGCTCTCAATGGTGCAGCGATAAAGGTTCACCAGAATCTGAGGAGAGAGGTGATCTTTCTATAGTCTCCTCAGAAAGAAGAGACGCTGGTGAGCCTTCTTTACTATGTTGGTGGTATTGCTGGACCATGAGAGGTCATCGGATATGTGGACCCCCAGGAACTGAAAGCTAGAGACACACTCCACTGCCGTTCCATTTATGTGGATGGGAGTGTGTGTTTTGCCTTTCGATTTCCTGAAGTCCACAATGAGTTATTTTGTTTGTGTTGTGTTAAGGGCCAGGTTATTGTCAGCACACCACTCAGTCAGATGCTGAACCTCCTCCCTGTAGGCCCTCTCATCATTGTTGTGGATGAGGCCGATCACCGTTGTGTCGTCTGCATACTTGATGATGGTGTTTGAACCATGTACAGGGGTACAGTCGTGGGTGAAGATGGAGTAGAGGAGGGGGCTCAGCACACAGCCTTGTGGGACACCAGTATTTAGGCTGAGGTAGGGATGTCCTGAACGCCTTTTTTTGCTCCCGATCCGATTCCGATCATTTGATTTTGACAATCTGCCGATACCGATTTTTCCCGATCCGATCTTTATGCAATGTATTAAGAGAAAAAAGGTAACAGATAACGGCTGGTCATCCAACGCGATGAATTCAGCGATCTTGGCTGTTATTTTTTTGGCCTTTTCACTGTTCTGGGGCAGTTTCTCTTTCCTTTTAAAAGTCTCTGAAAGTGTCGGTTGTTTCAGTGCCGTTACCTGAGTGGCCGCTGTGTACTCGTCGTGTTGTTGTTTGTGTTTGTTTCTCAGGTGGCGCATTAGATTGGTGGTGTTGAACGTAGCTCTGTTCTTTCCACCACGCGGAACCTCCGCCTTGCAAACATTGCATCTGGCTGTTACACTGCCTTCAATTTTATAATACTTCCAAACTCATGGCATTTTCTCAGTCCCGACTCCCGACTGTCACCAGCTGAACGTAGCCTCTCGTTAGCTTACTGCTACTATTAGACACTGCGCCCTGCCCACTCTGTTGCCAGATTTGAGAGAAATAAGCAACCAGGTCTATGAAAACAAGCCCAAAAGAAGCAACACATACATGATGTTGTGTAATTTTAGACCAAAAAGAAGGCCTCAGGATGACTTTAAGACGTGAACATGGTCAGTTTTGTTTTGTAACATTAAATAAAATAATAAAAATATTTTATAAAAAAAAAAATGAGTGTGATCGGATCGGGACATCTCTAGGCTGAGGGTTATGGAAGAGAGACATGACATGCTGGGGTCTGTTGGTTAGAAAAGCCTATAATCCAATTACAAAGGGGGGCGTTGATGCCCAGGTCGTTGAGTTTTGTGATTAGTTTGGAGGGGATGACGGTGTTGAAGGCTGAACTGAAGTCGATGAACAGCAGTCTTGCATAGGAGTTGGTTTTTTCCAGATGTGAGAGAACGGTGTGTGAAGTGCTATGGAAACAGCATCTTCCGTGCTACTATTAGTCCTGTATGCAAATTGATGGTGGACCAGTGTCGGTGATAGGCGGGATTTAAGCTGTGCTAGGACCAACTTCTCGAAGCAATTCATGAGAATGGGTGTAAGTGCAATGGGACGGAAGTCATTCAGGCCTGCTGAAGCAGAGTGTTCGGGCACTGGCACTATGGCGGTGGTTTTAAAGCACGTGGGGACAACAGTTTGGGCTAGGGACGGGTTGAAAATGTCCGTCATGACCTCAGTCAGTTGCCCAGCACAGGCCCTGAGAACGCGGCCTGGGATGCCATCGGGTCCAGCAGCCTTGCGTTCATTAATCCAGCTCAGTGTGGTGAAGACGTCAGAAGGTGAGAGTGTGAGGGGCTGGTGGTCTGCAGGGGGAACAGCCTTATTGGCTGTCTCCTGGTTGTCCCTGTCGAAGCAAGCATATAAATGATTCAGCTGTTGAGGAAGGAGATGTCGTTTGACGGAAGAGAGGGGGTGGTGGGTTTGTAGCCAGTGATAGCCTGAATGCCCTGCCACATTCTTCGGGGGTCGGAGTTATTGAAGTTCTCCTCAATCCTCAGCTTGGAGCAGTGCTTGGCCTTCCTAATGCCCTTCTTTAGGTGAGCCCTGGATAGACTGTAAGCCCGTTCGTCACCTGATCTGAAGGCGATGTTTCGTGCTTTCAGTAGTTGGCAAACTTCTTTATTCATCCACGGCTTCTGATTTGGGTACGTTGTTATTTGCTTCAGAGTGGTGACACTGTTGATGGTGGTGCTGATGTAGTCCTGTACGGAGGAGGCTTAGTGGTCAATGTCAGTATGGGAATCCAAGGTGGCCTGGGTGGCAAACACACTCCAGGCTGTGTGTTGAAACTTGTCCTGTAGCATCTAGTCTGCCTCCTCAGGCCATACTTTGACAGTCCTCACTGTGGGTTTCACACGTTTGAAACTTAACTCACATGCTAGCGTCACTGTGTTACCTGTGATCCTGACACTTGTGCGACCACCTTTGCTGTCCTCCTGTGTGATTTACATCTCGGTTGACAGAGCTGTCAGCTGGGACTTAAGATTGTCATAGACATAACTACACTGTAGCTATGTACGAATGACAATAAAAGCCTTGAATCTTGAAAATCTTGAATTATATGCATCACCTCCTTTGTCTGAAACATATTTGCCATTTGTAACCAATTTGACCAGAAAAGCTATATTTTTGTTAAATTAAGATATCGTGAAAAGTCCTTGATTATTAAACCAGATGCAGTACTCTGCAAAGACTGTCACTTCCTGAAGAGCAAAATACAGATTGTGTGTGTGCATGTTTCACAGCTCCTGTAAAACAGTTATTTCCAAGTATTTCCAATTGTTAAATGACCCACATTTCCTTAAACAGACCACTGATGGAAGCTATCTTGTGAAAGTAACATGTTCTGAAGTTTATGGATTAGCATATTTGACAGTTTAAACATCCAACTTTCAAAGCCTTCTCCCATACGATCCAGCGGACAGCAAAGAAACAGTCCAGCATGTTTGAGCTGCCCTCAACAACCCGTTGCATCTCAGACGCAGATAGAGACAGACGTGCAGTCATACAGCACCATCATAAGCTCTGCCACACCATAATGTTTAATATGCAAACGAGTCAAATATTCAAATGAGATACAACAAAGACCACATATCAATCAGAAGTAGCTCTCTTAGCAGCGCCCACAAAGAATGTAAAAGACAATCTCTGACAATAATGTATTCTCTTATCTCATTACCCTTCCTAGGATTTCTGTGTTTACAACAAACTTTAATTTCTTTAATCATGTCCAACATCTCATTCTTTTATTATGTTTTAACAAGCATTAATTAACGGCTGACACAGCGAATCACATTTAATAATGCATGGATAATATTTTGTCCGGGAACATATGGTGTACTTTATTAATATTCAACATCCATTGTCATGTTCTGTCTGACAGGGCCCTTTCAGAAATAGGCCACAGTGATGTGAGTGCCGATATGAGCAAAATTGTGAGTGAGCTGTTCGCCGTCACTGATTCGTATTTAAAGCTTAATTTTTAAGAATCAGAGGAAGGTACAACACTTACAAAAAAAATAGAAGGGTGAGAAAAGAGAGGAAAAAAAAAAACATCAAATCTGTAACTTCACCCACACACATCTTATCGATCCCTTACGCTTTTTTTCTCTTCTTAAAATCACTGCCCGAAATGTGTCTTGAAAAATAGTTGAAACCGTCCCAAAGTTAGTGTAAACTCTCTAAAATGTTATTATTTGACATTGCTTTTCAGTGTTTGACTTACCATTGTCTTAGCGTGGCAACTCAGGCCGTAAAATGCCACAGGCTTAAGGTAATAGTCGTGACTAGGGCCCTCATACATAAACCAATCATGCATATGAACTTTGACTAGCGTTTGAACAAATCACAAGGTTACTGAGACAGTTCATTGCAGCCTCCATTAGCGTTGTAGCTTCAGTAACGTCTGTGACTTAGCAAATCTGTGCTACCCACCAGCTGCTAAAAGCTAACGAGCACTAGCTCTCCTGCCATTTTCAACACAGATGTGTTGGTCCGTGCTCATTATTGATTAGCAATACCATAAACCTGCACTCCAAAGATGGTCTGAACAACAGGCGGACCAATCATTTACATCAATATTGTTTTATGTCATGATCTTTTTTTGGATGTTTTGCCATAACATTGGTCTTCTTCTAATTGTTGTAACTCACCCACAACAATGTTTCTGGTTCTGAAAGCACTAAATAATAGAAGTCTGACGTAAATGCTTTTATCTTTGCTTTTTTTCAAAATGTAACAAGAGCAGTTTTCAGGTTAAAAAAATAGCAAACACTAGATAGACTTGAGCCTGTGTCTATATCAGTACAATACTGTAAGGGTATCTTGGGATCTAGACTGTCCTAAGAGAGTAAGGACCACAAAGGTCAGCACAGTTTGATTTGATTTTCAGCAAGATAAAGCACAAACAAGTAACTATGAATTCCCTTACTGCATACATTCCCATAATAGACTTGCCTGCTGCAGAGTCTTTGAGTGAAAGCACTTCTTGGAACAAGCTGAAAATGAGTTTGTCACTACTGCTGCTGGAAACCAGTGAGGCAAATGCATCATTTTCAAATCATGTCACTTTGCTGATATCATAATCATTATGAAGACAGTTTGGTTGTAAACTATTTTTATCAAGTTGGGCGCTGGGATCGTCTTGTCTGTTGAGCTCCTCATCCTTGAAATATGTCTCGACAATGACAACTACATTTTAGCTCTTGTTCACCCTCATCTTCAAATTACATTTACACTGACTACTTTGATATGTGCAGAGTGAGTGTTTACATCCCTGTGGACTTTGAGAAAAATAAATAAACCAAAACTATCACATCCGCAAACAACCAACATCAAATCTGACATATTTACCATAACAGCCGTTCTGAACTTTGCTCTAAATGAAACACATCTATAAAATAAGTGTTTGTTCTGCACCGTCCTTTGAAGTTGGATTTGTTTTTGCTCTTTAATGATTTCTTTCTTCTGATGATGATGGAAGCCGTGCTGACACCTTCTTTTGCTTCATCAAGTTCCGCTGCACAATTACATGAATTTACTTTCAATAAATTACCATCCTTGCATACATCAGTCAAATCATCCAGCTGAGGCATTCGCAAACAATATGCATTATTAATTTCATTGTCAGTGTTTATTTGGTTAACTTGTAACCGACTTGGACAGCCCATTGCCTTGATGATGCATTTAAAAGCATCAGGGTCGGCTTTTTAAAAAGGAAATCAGGGGATGACATGCTTCCACACACCACTTCGCTCCCCGCTGAGGCCACAGAGGGAAAAAGTCTGAACTCCAGCGAAAGACCAATCAAAAACTCAAAAGCTGCATCAGGAGCTGCCGCATCCAAAACAACAGAATCAGGAAGATCATCCACATCACAGCGATTCTCAGTGAGCGGTTGTTACCACTGATTGAGTAGATTTCTATTTAACAAGTTTGCCCTGTTGACAACAGTTCACTTAATGAATAGATACACTATTCATAAAAGACAGAGAAAAAAACAACATCGTGAGCAAACAAAGGTTTGAAATCATCTCTCATTAATCAGGGACGTTTTCAAGCACGTCAGTCATCACTTCAAATTAGGTTTCAAACTTATTCCAAACACCTAATGCTTAATCTTATTTACCAGAAGTGTATGGGCCTCTGTCTATTTATACTCAATAGGAAGGTGGAACATAAAATAAGTGAGTCAGGAAACAACAAAGTTAAAAGAAGGATGCATCCCAAAAAGATATGTCTGCTAATGGCAGGAAAACACAGCTGAAGACAAATCAGAGCTCCTTGAGAAAGTGCCATGTTGCAGCCCTCCATTTAGCCCCGAGGGCTCCTGGAGGCTGCTGCAATGGCAGCTCTTATCTGCCATCAAACTATCATCCCAGACGACAGCTCTGAGGTACACTCCTAGCTAAACTCAAAACTCTCCCACAGACTTACGCTGAACAAAAAAAACAGGAGACAAGGACGCGGGCACGCTACTGCAAACACTTCAGAGAGCAGTCCTTATTAAAAACGTAAATCTGAACTGAAGTTCTTTTTAAATATGTAGTAAGAGATTAACTGTATGGAAACCTGGCGCCATATACTTTATAGGGAACCTTGTATAATCTTCATGAGGTGGAACATGTAGGACAAAAAGCATACCAAGATTGAATCTACTTTCTTTTTTTTATACAAATCCAGAACCAGATTATTAATCATGTATGGAAAATGTATTGATTTGTGTAGGATTAGGAAATGACTGAATGTTATACTGTAAGTGTTGAGCTGTATTATCATTACTCACACAAGAACATTAAATATCTTAATAATAGTCACACCCCCTCCCCCGCCCCCAAAGTAAACAATAAGCACACTGAAGGTTGTACGTGTCAAAAATAACCAACCCCAATATATGGCCAGATCTACAAACAGAAGACTGAGAATAAAAAGGCCTGAAGTTCAAGAGAAAGAATATGAATTTAGGTTTTCATTCTTACATGTTTTGGCTTTTGCTCTTCTTTCAGAGTCACGTTTTATGTCATGGCATCAATGCATAATTCCTAGATGGGATGAGCGTCTGGCACTGAGAGGGATGCATCAGGAGAGCAGGGGACTCTGGGAACTCTGCTGTATCTGCCAGGCCTAATGACGGCATCCACCTGCTGTTTTATGGTCACAGCTGGAACAGTGTAACTCCCATTTGGCCCAAAGCGAACAATCTCTCTCTCCATCCTCCATCTCTCGCTGCCTTATTCTTTGCAATGCTCTTCTTTATTCCATACTTTACTCTTGTTTTTCTCTCACTCTCATCTTAGTTGTTCATCAACCAGTCCTCAGTGCCTTTTTCCTGTTCTATCTTCATTCACCTCCCTATTCACTGCATCCTTCTTTCTTTTCTCTGTGGCTCATTGCCCTGATGTTCTTTTTATGGTCAACAGCCACAAGCTCCTCATCTGAGCTAGTCTGGCCTCATGTGTTCCGAGAGGGGATGAGTAGATGAGGGGGTGAGGGCCCACGAGGTGCCCATAGAGCCACACATCAGGACAATATGTCACACAGCTGCCTGATGACCTCGACCGTTCAACCTTGCAGGGCTCTGACTGTGCATCTTCATCCTGAGGGGAGCAGCAATATGAAAGCAATACATCTTTTTCATATTGGATAATATTCCTACTTTGTTATCACATGATTCCCATATATGCCCATGACAGAGTCAGCCACCAACACGGCCTGCCTCGGGCATGGCTTCTTATTTTAGCCACCTCCACAAAGCCGTACTCTTCTTTTCTGAACATGCAAGTTTATACTTGCCTGAGCATTTTTAAAGGTATTTTTTGCTGCATGCATTTTGAAAGGATGTATCCAAACATAACAATGAAGCTGATAATGTGTTAACCACTTAACTGTAACCCAAAGATAATGATCACCTGACTGCAGTTGGAATCGGTTCTGTGGAGCGTCTTAGCATCTCAAAGCTTCTTGTTTCGGTTTTTAAGGATCACGACTTTTGATGTTTTGGTTAAGTCATACCGCTGAAGCACAAAAAAAGAAAAGAAAATGTTGATAAACCGACTGTACACACCATGCCGAGCATCAAACAACACCAACAAGGTCAGGAACCAGTTGCTGAACGTAGCTGAGCATTTAGCAATCAAATCATTAAAGGTGGGGTAGGTAAGTTTGAGAAAGCGGCTCGAGATACACTTTTTGTTATATTCCATAGAATACTCTTAACATCCCGATAGCAATGAATATCTTAAGTGCTTTGACAAAAAATCCATAAAAAAATGTCCTCTGTGGAAGCCGTGGTACTGTAAAAAGCACGACCAATCATTTTTGCCGGCCCGGCTAAAGTAACTGGATGGCCTACCTGCCTGTCAGCCTTCAATCTGTGCACACATTTATCTCGTGCCCTCATTGGTCATGTGCGCGTTTGTGTGTGTTGGAGGAGGGGCTCTGTAAGGAAGTGGCAGATTTGTTCCGGCTGTGTATTTTCAAATTCTAGCGCACTCGAGCTGGTTTCTCCAAAATTACCTATCCCCCCTTTAAAATGTATTCCTCAGTAGTTGGGTGGTGACCAAAACAGAATTAAAAGCTTGACCAGAAACTCTAAATAGTTTCTAGTCTAAATATATGAATGATTACGTTACTCCACCTCATCTGGGTGTGTACATGGTTTAAAATCTTAACGTAGGTAATGATATAGCAGCGTTGTGTTAACAGATAGTTGTACTGCGACTGTATGGCCAAAAATCATAATAACGGTCAGACCATCAGACCAATACTTTAAAAAAGATAGTTAGTAATGAATCCAATTATCTCCATCAATGGCGAATGTATATTTTTCTTGCCAACATTTAAACAGCGGCTAAATCCCTCCAAATGTTGTCAAATCTGGCAACTACACATATATTTGACAACTACAGGTGCATGTTTCCTCTGACTTACAACACGGGTTTTATGAACAACTGAGCCTCTCTTTTTTTGAGAAGCTGTTGCTTGTGTTTTGAGTGATAGCATTTCAAAGTGTGGTCGGGTACCTTCACCATGCTTTGCTATTCCCTAAGACAGACCCAAGGAGGATTCTCTCAATATCTACTCACAGCAAAAAAGACAGGAGTTGTGCTTAAGGCAACTTAATAGCAGGAAATCTATCACCAATCTTTAAGTAACATGTTCAAATAACAAGCCTCACCTCTCCTTACTTTCCTCTTAATCTCCAGTCATGATCGTCTCTTTCAGCTCAATCGAGAAACCCTCAACTGACCAGGTTTTAGACAGGTGATCTCTAAGGAACTTCACGGCAGGTGTTTTCTAGGCAACTTCTGATGGACTTGACTGAAGAAGATTGGAGTTTGGACTAAAAATAGGAGCAACAAATCATTTCTGGGAGACAAGCTGAAATTACTCAACAGCAGAAGGGGAAGAAAAAATTATGATCGCAGCTCGGGCCCGTCAACAACCCAAGACGTCCTCAGAGAGAAGCGCCAGCTTGACAACATGTCAATATCACTTTGAGAGCGTCTCTGCGAATACAGCTCTTTGGGAAATCTCCTTTACTTCAACAGCTTTACACACACACACACAAGACAGTGAACATTTGACGATTGCTGGAAAAAAATAACTGAGCAGTTGATCTTTGAGACCGCAGGAAGACAATTTAAAAAAAGGTAAGACAACAGTCCTTTGTTGATCACTGTCAATGCGTTTACTGGACCAGACGGTGTTGTCTAACTTTCGGCAGCTAACGCCCGTCTGTCGGAGATCTTACGTTTACAGGAAAGAAATGGCCCTCCTTGAGTTTAGCCCCGAGTTCCACTGCCTCTTACATCTGTCACTCATACACCTCTCAGAAGCTGACAGGATGATTGAATACAAACCCATATTAACAGTGACAACTTCAGCTTCAGTTAAACAGACCTGAGCAAACACATCATTGAGCTGCGCGGGTAAAGAAACGCACACACAGCTCTCAGTCACTCTACAGGCACACACACACATCATGGAAAAGGATCAGAATGAAGAAAAAACATGACTTGGGTTTATTTATATTAATGGAACATGCCTCAGATAATGGCAGCTTTACATTTCTACACTGAGGTATTTGCAAAAGACAGACGGAGGGGTGGATAATGTGAACGAGGAGCTGTTTTTATTTGGAGGAACTGCACATTAGTGAATATGCATATTGGAGCATGTCTTGCAATTTCCATATTTAGCTCCACACCCTTAGGTGGTTCTCTCAGTCTCCAGGGGCGACAGCCACTCTTGAGTGTGATTTGTCCCAGGGGCTGTTACACATGCTGAATAAACATGAGCCTAGTCCTCCTTCCGCTACACTTGTAAGGGGTCAAAGTTCATATTTACAAGAACAGCAAAACCACTTACAATCAAAACTGTTTTGAGAATAACCAGTATTACATGCACTCCATAATAGCCAGTAGAATATTTCAGTTTCTTCTGTACTGTATGTACACATTTTCCAAACCTGACATTACCTGTAAAGATTTTTTTATAAATCATCAGTCTTCCTCAATTTTAAGATTTAAGCTATCCGCCTGCTCAAGGAATAAAAGTGTCAATTCTTCTCTGTAAATTATCTTAAAAAATGTGAGGGGCAAAATTGCTAATGTATTTTCCATCAGCATGTTAGTGTATTTCTTCGAATGGAGGGTGAAAGTAAGTGGACCGTTTATACCTTTAAGAGTTCTTTCCAAAATTGATATCAAATGTTTTCCATCCAAGATCATTTTCCTTTCGGGCTCAGATAATCTGAAACTGACTTTATTTCCCCATCTTCTCAAATGCAAAAAAAAGAGCAAATATATGATGCCTAGACTTGAATCCATCTTCTCCCGCTTATCCGTGGTCGGGTCGCGGAGGTAGCAGTTCCAGCAGAGAGCCCCAAACTTTCTTTTCCCTGGCCACATCAACCAGCTCTGACTGGGGGATCCAAAGGCGCTCCCAGGCCACGAAGAGATATAATCCCTCCATCCTAACTAGGTGCCCGAACCACCTCAACTGGTTCCTTTCGACGCGAAGGAGGAGCGGTTCAACTCCGAGTCCCTTCTGGATGACTGAACTCCTCCCCTTATCCCTAAGGGAGACGCCAGCCACCCTGCGGAGAAAACCCATCTCGGCCCCTTGTATCCGCGATCTCGTTCTTTTGGTCATGACCCATCCTTCATGACCATAGGTGAGGGTAGGAACGAAAATGGCCCGGTAGACAGAGAGCTTTGCCTTCTGGCTCAGCTCTCTTTTCGTCACAACGGTCCGGTAAAGCGACTGCAGTACCGATCCCGCTGCTCCGATTCTCCGGCCCATCTCACGCTCCATTGTTCCCTCACTCGAGAACAAGACCCCGAGATACTTGAACTCCTTCACTTGGGGTAAGGACTCATTCCCTACTTGGAGTGGACAGTCCATCGGTTTCCTGCTGAGAACCATGGACTCAAATTTGGAGGTGCTGATCCTCATCCCAGCTGCGAACCGATCCAGTGAGTGCTGAAGGTCGCAGACCGATGAAGCCATTAGAACCACATCATCTTCAGAAAGCAGTGGTACAATCCTTAGTCCACCGAACTGCAGACCCCCTCCCCCACGACTCGAAATCCTATCCATGTATATTACAAACAGGATTGGTGATGCATAACCTTATCATTTAGTAGACTAACCTGTCTCCTGCAATGTTTTCAGAATGTAAACCACAAGTGTTTGTAGTCACCGTGACATCTTCCATTGGTTGGCGGACCACAGCTTGAAGCCTCGGGTTGATGCCAAGGTTGGTGCAAAGTACCACACACATCAAGTGGGCGGGTGTACAATCTCCTGAGAGAAGTGCGAAGGGTTTGTGGAGGCTGTGGCTCAGCGGGTAGTGTGCTGGACTTCGAATCAGGGGATAGCAAGTTAGAGTCCATCTGCAGTCCCACTGCAGTCAGCATGTCGCTGTGTCCCTGAAGACACTTTACCCCAAATTTCTCCTGTGGGGATTGCCCACAGTACTGAATGTAAGTCGCTTTGGATAAAAGCGTCTAACAAGTGACATGTAATGTAATGTTTATGTCAGTAGGCGGATTTTTGGAAACCTTGATCATGGAGGCAACATTTTAGATTTCCCTGTAAGTTCCTCTGGCTACCCTTCCTCATCTCCCAGTGGTTTGAAGAACTTCCGCAAAAACAGGAAGCTGCACTTTGTAGCTTAAGTAAAGATTTTATTGCTTATTGCTCATAACAGTATTTTTAAAAAATCCATTATAATCCAAAAGACTACTTAAAATATGAATTTATAAAATGTGAGTTTGATCCGATTGGCCGGCTTTATATGTGTGATGCCTCCATTGTTGCAAACTTGTGAGGAGCTACTGACAGTGATTCAACCAATAATCATTTGGTGGTTCTTGTGGGTTTGTGTCTAAGCATAGAACCACTTTGTTGATTGCCTTTAAGAAAAAATTCAAAAATAAAAAACCCCTTTAAAGTCGTGGCATGATACTGTTGCAGTTATTTGGCTAATAGTGAATCATATGGCATAATTAAAGTAAGCAACCCTTTTTTTAAATTGTCATTTTTGTTGTTGAACTACCTCATTTTTTCTCTCACCAATTAGGGAATATACTGAGAATTTGTCTTGTGACTTTCTCTCTGTATGAGCTCAATGTCCTTCCTTACTAAATCATTCAACAGCACTGTGCTTCTCATTAGCCAGCTTAGTAAAAACTTCCTCAAAAATCAAATAAATCTGCGCCAGTGACTAAAAATGTAAGTCCTGCCGGCAAGCTGTTAGGAATATATATTCTTATGCCTTTTCCTTTTTAAAAAGACTGATACATAAGATTTAGAGCACTGCAGTCCTGAAGGCGGGCTTAGCTTCACCCTTGGGTTCTGGTAGAGTGAAGAAAAAACTGGCTGCTTCGGTTAGGAGATAATCTGGGCTACGGTTTCTTTAGAGAATGTTTGGTATTGCCAATTAAGAGCAAACAAAGACTCGCTAAAGAATAAGTGATATGAGTTGAACGTCTTGGTGGCATAATAAACCATGCAACTGGAATGACCCTAGTTTGAGTCCAGCTGGGACCCTTGTTCCAGGCAAAGCAGCCATGCACAGTGGCCATGTAGAATAGAAAATTGGACATTTGAAGCATTTTCATGTTTTTGTGGAGACAAAATGTGTGGCAGCTTCGTATTGAGAGCTACGCAACAAATGAAGAGCTTTCTGGGAAGAGATTGTGAAGAGAATCAACAGTCTCGGAACAATAAAACCACTAAAACATCACCACTGTTGAACACAGAGAAGAAGGAGAATGATAGGGGATGATCTTGAAGTCAGCAATTTCAACTCAAACTGTCGTATTATGATTTCTAAAAAGGGCCAAAACAGTCCTCTTGAGATTTTTTTGTATTATTTCATGAGCTCTTGATTTTTTTGTTTTTTTCTCCCACCCCTTCCTACTTGCCTCCCAGAGCGACCATCGTTTAAATGCAAGCCAACATCTGACATTGTTGGGGCACGGTTTGTTTATGGAGGGTGATGGCTAGCCGCTGAGATGCAGGACTCACTTGGGACTGGACCAGTCAGATCTAGTCAGGCCCTGGATGACGAGATGAAACAGCCGTTCAAGGCCTATCCGCACAGGTTTGCGTTGAAAAGACAGCATGGCATGAGGCCTGGGAGACGCAAACGCCCATGGGTCTGTTTATAAAAAAATATATATATAAAGTAAGAGGGTAAAAAAGAGCAGGGAGGAATGGAAAGAGAAATAAATATGATTTATTTAGCATGTTTACTATGTGCTTTTTTCTTGGAGAGCAGATTCATTTTTTTAAGAAATCATTGATTTGAAGTCCCAAGCGTATGGACTTTAGATTCCTGTGGCATTTGACTTCAGCACTGATCCTGTGTTATTAGGCAGGATCTTATCTCTCTCACCTTCATGAGGAAGTTCCATTTCTTTGGTTTTCTGTTTCTAGACAATAGTTTTACACTCAAAGTGAGGAGTTGGATTTAATGGTGGTCATTTAAGTTTCGTCTGATAACTACAGAATAAAATACTCAATCACATTTGTTTAGGCTAAACAAAGTGGCTACAAAATGTACAACAACAGTTTAGTAGAAGTTGTTTTTGTTTACCATTTCAAGATGTATTGCTGTCACAGCGAATAAGGAATGTCAACGATCAGGTATCTTACACTGAACAGTATAATGAATCTTACTTTTAACACTGTTTTTAAATAAAGCAATATGATTCAATTAACAAGTGGTAATTCAATGATAAGACACTTAGGTTTCAACACTAGCTTAAACAATTAAAGTGCACAGCGTACCTTCAAAGTCAATTTATTCATATTTAATCTGTCATAAAACAACCTACATGTTACACACAAGAAGTTTGTTTTTAACCTACTGTAACTATGCAGCTGTTAGCAATAAACATAACGGCGGTTTGTAAACACTTATATTTATATACAAGCATATGTAATATTTTAATGAGTGTGGGCTACATTGGTCAATGTTTCCAAAAAGCATGCACAATCTGCTCGATGGGTTGGTATATCGCTTTAGTCCTGAGGGGAATACCATAGTTGTAAAGGATTATACCTGCCCAACATTAGCATGTCAGCAACACAATTAAGAGCATGATAGCACACTTAAGTTAGCATTTAGGCCAAGCCACCAATATGCCTATGTACAGCCTTTCAAAGCTGCTAGCGTGACTCTTATTATTGGCCAGAACCCCTTTGATTGATCGGGCAACCCACTGCATACAAAAAAGCTCATCAAAAGTTGTTTGGTTATTGTAGAGGTTCCAATTTCCTAAGTGATACTAGTTGAGGTTACAGAAGCAATCACTTCCATTTACAAGCAATTAATGAAACTAAATTCAACTGTAAAACGGTGTTATGCTGTAAGATGTGTGTATGCATGCAACCTTTCAGTGAAATGTCTCTTGTGATTAAATCCAAGCTCATCATTTATGCACCACTGGCTCACTATTAAAATATCATGTAATTAACACCTTTTCTACACATTTAAATTGCCGATCCTCATTCTCATCACAACTGACTGCCCATTTTTCTGAAATCACAGCCTCTCTACAGCCATCGAAAGTAGCCCATTTTAATTGCAGAACACCAGCAGAGGTTTCTCAAGAGGATGCAGAAATAACGGTACGTGTCCACTATTATGTGACTTAGTAATACATATATTTAAAAAAGGCCCTGATGCAAATGAGGGTTAGGACGAGACTACTCTGAATCAACTTTGGATGCAGCAGCTATTCATCACCGTGGCTGGAGATGCACTCGTGCTGTCCTTAGCTTTATCTAATGAAGCCCCCATATGCAAATGAGCGTGCCCTTTTTCCTTGATTTTTCCTCTTCTGTGTTTGTGGCTGAATGTGGGAAAGTGGGCGTTTCAATGTGGCATAACTGTTACAGCACAAGCACTCTACATTCACCGGATTATGTATGTATGGAGGACACCGTATTTATGTTAAGAATCACACTTACTATTGAACACAACTCACTTTTGCACCAGGTATTGAGCTCTACCAGTTTCTTTCTTTTAAACTGATTTTCTTGAATAAAAACCTTTGGTGTCATCTATGTAGAAACTCTAAGCAAGGAAAAATATGAAAATAATTTTTTTAATATATCAAATCAGATTTGATTCTTGGTGGGTGTCGCTATAGTCTTTACGTTGCTTCCATTTAACATCACACACAAGTATAACCATACAAGGACTATTCATACACACTGGGTAATCTAAGCTACCAACACACACACACACACACACACACACACACACACACACACACACACACACACACACACACACACACACACACACACACACACACACACACACACACACACACACACACACACACACACACACACACACACACACACACACACACACACACACACACACACACACACACACACAGGCTAAGACAGCCACACACAAACGTTGATATAGGCTACGTTTCACTGATACCTTTTAAAGTATTTTCAATTCAATTAAGTTAAAGTAGACCTATCATGCTATATTTGAATAATATAGTGTAGGACCATACCTATATAAGGCATATTTATACTTTTTATTTTTCAAAATACCAAACAGATCATGCATTTTAGCCATTCCTCATTTCGCTCAATTCAACACTGTCTTTGCATGGGCTGATTCTGTGAGAACAGCACCATCTACAGGCCTGGCATATGTACTACAGCGTCTCCAGCGCTTTCGAACGGCAATGTCCGTGGCTGTCTCCTCCTGATTGGTGGAGTTGGCCCAATAGCCGTAGCGCCACTTCTGTGACGTCACAGAAGTGTTCAAATCTGGATCAGTCTGTATCAGATCTGTATCAGCCCCTTTTTAAGAGATTTGGGTGTGGAGGAAAATAGAGAGGGTTGTGTTTTCTGACACTTGGTGAGTTCCCTGGAACACCGGGGACACATATTCATGTATAAAAGACGTACAAAAGTGCATTTTGCATGATAGGTCCCCTTTAAGTTTAATTGTTGTGTTATTTGCTTACAAAATGCATTGCTGTAAAAGTGAATATCTCATTAAAGTAAAACCTACTTGAAAAAAGGTTGAGGTACCAGAAAACACTACAGGAGCAAATGTTCAAAGATAAAACAGCTTCAGAATACAACTAGATTCGATGCACTGATTCCGAGAGACTTTATAAACGTTGGCTTTTAAAAAACGATTTATGTGACGGTTTGCATAAAAGGAAAACTCATTACTCAAACAATTACGCCACATTTAAAGTGAAAAGGTCATTCTCAGATCAGGATCTTCTACTGTGCGCGACCAAACAGCACACCAGTCATCCAAGATTTCCACTTTGCTTGTACTAAGTCATCTGCAGGCAATGTGTACACACACACAAACACACACACACTCACACACACGGCCTGTGGTTACACGATGACATGCATCATCTTTGTTGAAAAATAGCTTTTAGTAAGGACAGACTCTCACAACCTTGAAGTCTGGATTCCATGAGGAAACGACACACAACAAAGTTGAGCTTCCGTGTAAACACATCCTAGTGACACCATCATTTCGATTGTGATGCCTTATAGGCGCGTGAACAAGTGGAACACAGTTAATTGCTTTGAATACAGATCAATTATTCTATATCTAAGTTTTCATCAAAAAGCCATCTCATGATATGCCTATAATACTTAAACATTAACAATTTGTGGGTAAGGGTTGAGAAAATGTTTCCTTTAGAAGAATAGATCAAAAACAGGTCCTTTTAATGTAGATTGCGGTACATTAATGCGGTTTTTAGAACAAACTTTCTAGATGAAAATAGAACAACTGCATCAGGATAATGTGAAAACAGAGATATTGACTTCTATAGGTTACGGTCCAGGCCTTAATATGGGATCACATGGTATCCACAGAAACCATTGACTCCAGGATGCCCATATATTGAGGATATGAGAGTAAAACAACGAGAACAGTCCTTCAGCTATAGAGAATAAAAGTGAATTCAATAACGTGCCATGAGAAAGTAGAGGAACATTGTGGAGTGTCTTCTGTTGTTCATAGCATCATATTTTTTGTATTCAATACAAGTGGCCGATAAGTCAAAGAGTGTATAATGAAGAGAGAGCTGAACGGTGGGATAACATATTGCCAGACAGCAGCCATTAGCCAGAGAGCTGCAAAAGCACATCAGGGGAAAACTCAAAGAGATAGAGAGGCAACAAAGAAAGACAGGGGGAAGAGAGAGTGAGGGGTGGAGGCATAGATGTGGAAGGAGCGAGGGAGAGAGTGCAGAGTGGAGTGTGGAGACTGATTGCCGCTGATCTTCACAATAAGCAGGGCCGACAAGCGGCGAGCGCGCCTCTGCTCCGACACTAATTGCCCGTGAAAGGTGACCCGCGGTGAGGCGGAGGCGCTCAGCTCCGATCGGCCTCGCCGCGCGACATCCGCCCTGATCGCACGCGACACCAGACAGCCGAGCCGTCACACCGGCCACCAGCCGCACCAGCTCAACAGCCGGAACCCATCCGGAGAGGGAGACAGACACAGAGGAGAGAGAGAGAGAGAGACTGAGTTAGGAGAGGAGGGACTGAGAGGATTGAGGGGGGAGACAGGGAGAATGGACCACGATGGAGAGTTAAAAAGAAGAGTGAGAGCAGGACGTAAAAGGAGAGAAAGAGGATCAGACACGGGGAAACACTTGGGAGGAAGAGAGTGAAGAAGACCAGAAATGCTTTGTTTGAAACGAGAATGTGAATGATAACAACGAAATAGAAATATTGCATTGTAGTATTGCTTTAGTATCACACCAATTTGGTATATTGTGTATGTGTGTCTGTGTGAAATAGAACCTAAAGAGGACCAAGGAGTGAGTCCAAACTGCATGGTTAACTGCATACTAAATCCAAACTGTATGCACTCTTATGAATGGGACACAGTTCACAATAGTTTTGAAAAAATATTGTCATGACCTCTGCCTAAGTGCAAACTAGGAATGAGGGGTAACATAATATTCATTATGGATAACTGCCAATAATACATTCATGATTAATTCATTGTCCATAAAATGTCATAACATAGAAGACTCTTTTCCAAAACAACAATCCAAAAACCCATCTATAACTTATCGTTTATCTTTAAACAAGACATATATGTATTATTTCCTTGTCAGCATGAGATTGAACCAGGGTATCATCAAATCCTAAAGACTCTAATTTGATCTTCTTTTGATTGAATTAGCAGACATTAAATGTGAAAGGTTCACCATAGTGATGGCATGAGGGGGAAAGATGAGTTATTTAAGGGAGGACGCAATACCGGATGGACTAACAGGAAGTCAACATAAAACAACTACATTGAAAAAAGGAGGTAGGCTGAATTAATGAAAAAGAAAGAGAGGGTTGCAGTAATGATTTCTGAGGCAGTGGAGAGCAACATCAGCCGTCAGGGTGGCGACAGGGCTGCAGTCCTCCCCAAAGTCTCAGGACGATAGAGAAGTGTGAAACAACAACATAATGGTTACAGATGATGGGATGAAGGGGGGTTGGTGCCATGAGATATAAGAGGGAAGGGAAGGGAAGGCTGTTCTGAGGACTGAGAATAAAATGCCTGGCTGGAATGAGCTGCAGGCCCTCCTCCTCCTCCTCTTCCTCTTCTATCCAGGACACAACAGCTGAAATGCTGCCGCCATGATTACTTTTACTGAATTGATTTAATACATTTTCTAACTTCACAATTCTACATAATTGCACCAGAAAAAGGTGGGAAAATGGAAACACACAAATGATTACGCATCTTATCTATAGTCTTACTTATAACTTAATTGTACGATTTTGAAAGACACCTTTTCCTTTGCTCACTGTGGCATTTTTAACAAACATCTTATACTGCAATGACATTTTGAAAACTACACAGAACTTCAAGAAGCATCTTTATTATTGATTCCCACTGCTTTTCCTTGGGTTTTAAGAGGTTATGAGGGGGTAAAGAAGAGAGACAGGCCTGGATCTTTTTACACATGGAGCCAGACAGCTGGAGCCCAGTGGGGGGGAAGGAGCTGCGGACCGTTTTCCCAGCACAGATACGGATATATTGGAACGCAGTGGCCATTAATAACAACTCAGTTGTCATCTGCACAGTCATTGACCCCCAGACCGGTCAATATGTGAGGAGAGAGTGAGGAAAAGAGTGTGTGTGTGTGTGTGTGTGTGTGTGTGTGTGTGTGTGTGTGTGTGTGTGTGTGTGTGTGTGTGTGTGTGTGTGTGTGTGTGTGTGTGTGTGTGTGTGTGTGTGTGTGTGTGTCTGTGTGTGTGTGTGTGTGTACAATGGCATGAGCTAAAACTGCTTCTTAAATCACATAAATACTAGAAAATACAACAAATATATATATATAAATGCAGATTACATATATATATTGTTGAGGCCATATGTATTCTAGATTCAGATGTATTTGTGTGTAAGGTTTAATTCAGTTTGTGGTTAGCACCACCCTTTGGCAGTGCACAGTATTGTACGTTGGAAATGTGTTTGAGCGGTTCATGTTAATTAACCTCTTTGCATGCAGGCTTTGTAAATGATGTATTCTTGTGAAGCATGGTACATGTGTTGGTGAAAACACGCATTCATAATATAATGATTTGTGGCAATAGGTCAGCGCTATATTCTCTGCTATAAGCATCTAAAGCAAGAATAATTGAGTTTATATGAACACACTCATCAAGGCTTTGACTGGGTTTGCCTGTGTCAAACGGGAAATGCATTATTAATTTACTCTCCTGGTAAACAAAAAGACAGTATTTGTGGTCAGATATTCCCTTTGCTGACTTTATAAGGAACCCTAAAAAAACATAGATGAATACAAGACAAATAATAGCAGTCAGTAAAATAGAAGAGAGAACTTATGACGTGTGAAACTGAAAATCGTCTGGGAGCATCAACTGAGCGAACAAAGCCAAGTGACCAAAATAACAGCTTTGTTAGGAAAGAAAACAGTTATCCTTCCAGCTTCCTTCTCAATCCAATAAATGTGCCTTTGGTATAACAGTAATCATATTTCATGCTGTCACTTTCTGTATAATTGCTCGCCTTGGAAACGTGCTTCCCTGCAACTTTCACTATCCTACCGAGCACAGCAAAGAAAAGACAGACACACCGCAATTAAAGTGTGCTAGTTTTAGTTACCTGCACCAGCAGCACCTGACAAGTTAATTCTTTGCAATCATGTAATTTCTCAAACAGCCGACATTACAAGGCCTGCATGTGTATATTTGGAGAGTGAACATGGCAAAGCGTGCTCAGGTGAACACTGTGAAGTCTCAACAAGGTGCTCAAAGTAAGATGCTCAGGTATTGTCTGCTAAAGACAGGAAATGACTGTAAAGCTGTAAGTAGTGTACAGCTCTCTGTGAGCTGTCAGTGGATACGAGTGTCTGATTTCTCTTGTTGCCAGGCAACTTTATTTCCAACATGAAATGATGACAGGTTGGTACAGTAAATAACATGATCAAACATTTACAGTTACTGTCCACTTCCTCAGCGATGTTAACACAATTATCTACATATAATAAAGGATACAAGTGGGAAAAGACAATTATCCTACATCCTTCATCACAAGGATAAAGTAAACAAGAAGACAACATGCTGACATGAAATTGGTCACATTAAACTCCACTTCAACATCCTGCCTTTCATTTCTAAATGCGAAACACATGCTTTTTATTTTGTTGCTTCTGAATAAAAAACAAAACAGAAAGTTCAACTTTTCACTGATGAAACCCAAACATTTGAAGCATTAAATATAATGTTCTTTTTGAAAAATGTGTCTGTGCTATGGCTTGGGTTGAGAATTTTAGAAAATATTTTTCTTCTTCAAAGTAACACATTTACATGGAACATAACATAACTGAAACTTTCAAATGTGTTTACTTGCTTCATCTGTGGAAGTATCTCTCTACAGCTTTGATGGAGGGATTGCACTTGAGAAACTAACTCCAGGCTGGAGATGATAATCAAGGTTCCAAAGTTCTCCAGTTTGGCGAAATATCCACAAGCCATCCAAGGGACTTTCTAATTAAGAAGTTACCGCTCAGGCACTTTTGGTTCCTTTTTATGCAGTCAAAAAAAAGTTCCTCAACTTCCCCCAGTCCTGAACACTTTGTAGTGGCGCAGCGTCAACTCTTAAAGTCTAGGAGCTTTGCTCGTTTCCCCCGGAGACCATCCCGAAGATTTCCCTTTGCACATTTACGAAAGACTACAGAGAGTGGCGAGTGATAACGCGGTTTAAGATGCTAACACCTCGCCATTAACATGTGGCCAGTCCTAGCGCCCCCTCATCAGCGCCCCGAGGGTTTCTTCCTCTGAAATGCTCTTTTAGCAGCTCCCTGACAGCCGAGCGTTTGGCTTTCTACTTAATTAAAGGGGAAAACATGGCCTTAACTGGTGCATGGTCGCACCCAGCCTGCATAATGGGACATAATTAACTTCCCCTCATCGTTACTTCACTTCAAAGGGCTGGTTTTGAGTCAGCCATGCAGACACACACACACACACATGTATAAGATGTGTATTTATTAGTGCTTGTGCGCACAGATAAAGCCCAGAGGGAAATATCCCTATAGCTATCCTCTGGGAATTAAATACTAAAGCCTGGACTGTGGGGAAGACACACACACACACACACACACACACACACACACACACACACACACACACACACACACACACACACACACACACACACACACACACACACACACACACACACACACACACACACACACACACACACACACACACACACACACACACACACACACACACACACACACACACACACACACACACACACACACACACACACACACACACACACACACACACACACACACACACACACACACACACACACACACACACACACACAGTTATTCAAAAACCAGGACCAACAGGTATGGAAATGTATCCATATTTTTTTTTTATTTAAAATGTTGATGCATGTTTTGCCATGTTGCTCGCTCTCAACCGGACATAAAACTATCATTTAATTGTAATATAAAGTGATGTAAAATTATTAAATACAATGACACATACTGCTTTAAGTGGTTAAACATAAACTTACATTAAACATTTATGTAATGCTTTAAATTAAACTTCAGTGTCAGCACTTTTCACTGCCATTTAATCTGATTTCACTTATTATAGTTTATATACAAATTCAACATATCTCAGTATTCCAACAATTCGAGATGTTAGAAAACAAAAAGGCAACATTTTCCTTAGTTACTATTATTTCTTTTCTTTAGTTTGCCCTTTTCTGACCTCTTTTAACACTAACAAATATATTTACACTTAGAAAATAAACATACACTACACACACAAACACACACACTTTCTTGCCGCAGTCCAACACTATGTGGGGAAAAGAAATCTGAATGCTGACATCTGCCACATGCATTTGGCCGCCAACATGGAGGTGAGTCCAATGTCTCGACCAAACCAAGTTACCGTGAATTTCCCAGCTGCGAGTGAACAAGCGAGCGACAAGGCTCGGCCAAATCGGACTGATGGCTGGGCTCTGTTTGCCTTTTGCTGTTATTTATTCATGTGTTTATTCTTCCTGTCGTTACCCCCTCTGATCCAGTGTCTCTCTATCCTTTCCTGCCTCCCCCCCCCCAGGTGCCAACGAGGAAACACTGTCTTGTTACATCAGGTGTGATATGTACCCACCCCCAACCCGTGGAAAATTGTGCAATTTCTTATAGCTGAATAAAACATAAAATGGGTATTATTATTTTGTTGCCATTATTTTAACATGATATACTTTTGTATATTACTGTCATTGAAACATGACATGAAAATAACCCCTAGTCAAGTTATGTGCAAAATAAATAACATTCTTTTCAATTGAATCATCTTATTACCACTGCTACTTAACTGCACCTGAAACAAGCAAAATAACACTTTCTAAAAAAAAATTTTTTTACAATTTAGCTATGGTATTATTGCTGCTACTTACCTTTGATTATTTTTATTACCTTGGACGTTTATTTTAATTTTAATACTGTGTGGTTGCCTTATTTTTTATATTTTATATTTTAGACTACCCATTTTAATTTGTCACGTTTGCCAAATGTCTGATTCTGAAACATTTGACATATTTTTGCCCTGACTCAGTTTATATTTACTTTGTATACCTTTTTTTTCCAGTACATCCGACAGAGCAGAGGCTACAATCTGCTTGGTGGCTGCTGGTGGAGATGATGATGATGATGATGGTAATGGTGATGGTGGTGATGATGGTTCCTGAACATGGTCAGTGATGGTCCTTCCAGCAGTCTGTGGCAGGGGGGGGGGGGGGGGGGGTGGGGTCAAATACGAGCACTTATGACAACACAGACTGGATTTCATTGGTCACCAGTGGTCGACAACCCTGTTACACTTTGTATTATCTTGTGTCAAATCAGTGAACCACACAAACTACACAAATAGTATACACATACACACACACAGTCACCCCCCCCCTCATGGTGAACCGTTGCCATGTCGCAGTTGGTTTCCCTGGATGAGCTCCACGGTTACCCTGAATATACATGCGTGCTAATTAGACTGGAAGAAATGATTGGCTGCTCACAACATTGCAGTAAAGAGGGCCCATACATAAACACACGTGCATAGACACATGCTCGCCTGCACACACACGCACGTATGGGCGTCCACGTACACAAAGCCCTGGTGGACGGTAATGCATTAGGGCGCGCCCCATCGCACCATGTCAAGAGACACACCTCGGTTGAATTTGGGTTCTGTCACATGTGATTTACTCGCCGTCAGACAACCTCACACCCCTCCCCTCCGAGTGTACACATCTATCTCCCTCCAAGCCCTGTGTATGTGTGTGTTCTTTCCTCCATACTGGGAATGCAAGCCAACAACATATGCCATGTTGTCGTGTGTATGTAGGTTCCTTTTAAGAATGTGTGCCAGTGAGCTCCGTGTGTAAGTGATGTGTGTGCGTCAGGGTGGTTAGAACTGAAACCCCCACAGAGCTTCTCCATAATAGTCCTAAATCAGCCTTGTAATAATAACATCTCACCCTGTGTTATTCCTGCTGCAATCCTATGTGCTCAGGCCCCCCAACTTCTGCCAAGAAGCCCCTTTTGATGTCTCCGCTGCTGGCAGGACACAGTGAGCTCTTTACCCTCAGCTTCACACAGTCTGCAGTGTGAGGAAAAAGTGAGACTGAGCATATGGAGGCTGAGAGGCGGAGGTGTCCACAAAGCCATACGGTGTATTCAATATACAAAGGGGAATTTCTCTCATCAGTATCCTTTTTCCTTTTCTATCATCCATATCAGATGAGATAAACGCTTTAGTGTTACTTTAAAAAGAGATTCTACAAAGATGAGTTCCTCCCCTGGATGTCATTGAACAGCATTTTAAAGATGGTGAGCTGAGACCCTTTAAAAGTGGGTCATAAGATGTTC
The DNA here is from genome assembly GCF_949606895.1 of Notothenia rossii. Taxonomy (NCBI): domain Eukaryota; kingdom Metazoa; phylum Chordata; class Actinopteri; order Perciformes; family Nototheniidae; genus Notothenia; species Notothenia rossii. Next base: position 15,970,988 of record NC_136908.1, read on the forward strand.
TGCCAGTGCCATACTTAGAAGAATGTTATTCAATAGACCGTCTTCTCATAGACAAGGTCAAATTGGATTACTCAGCAGAGAACCTCGGTGTTCTTTACTATTAGTTTCACACCAGTGCAGAACACTGTCTGCCTCTAGCTTTCACTGCATAATCTGAAAACATTACACAATGTCGGTTGTTCAGTCCTCTTGTGTGTGTTATTATATGTGTGTGTTATTATATATGCGTGTGTGTGTGTGTGTGTGTGTGTGTGTGTGTGTGTGTGTGTGTGTGTGTGTGTGTGTGTGTGTGTGTGTGTGTGTGTGTGTGTGTGAGAGCAACACACATGTAATAACAACAGGAACTCCATGCTCGAGCACGATTAAAATACTGCTGAGGCACCACTGCTTGATTCAGAGAGACAAGGAGGAAATATTCCTCCAGCACTATGTCAAGTCTTTGGCTGTCTTCCTTCCTTGCTCTCTTTTTGCCAAACATTCCCTTTCTCCCTCCCTTGTACTAATTTTCTTGTCTTTCTTTCACAAAGCAATATGAGCTACACAGCAATTATGTGTGTCCCAGTCTTCCGCAAAAGAGTTCCCACTCACAATCCTGTTCAATCATTTGATTATTTATGCATGTGGTAAAACATGGATGCATTCGCAGTAATTACAAATGTTTATGTACATTTCATGCATTGCAAATTCTGAACCATCTGTGTGTGTGTTAAAATATGTTGTTTGACTTATTATAATTACATTTTCTGTGGGCCATCGTCTGCGTCGATCGGACAGACAGGTTTGTTGGTACAAAATGTTACAGCGAGTTTGTTCCATCAGGTTTCTGTGATTTTCTTCTTAAGCAGAGCTATTTGAGTGTTCTAATGGTAACAAGTAGAAAGAAGGGGGAGGGTCTTATCGCTGAAACGGTTAGTTGATTAATTGATTAGTCACCCTAGAGGAAATTAATGGGCAACCATGTTGATAATCAATTAATCTCTTAAGTAATTGTCAGCTAAACGTTAGCTATTAACATTTGCTTGTTCTTTCTTCCCGAATGTGAAAGCGTGCTGCATTTTGTCTTTATTTGTGTTATAGCATTTGAACAAAATGATATATATATTATATTTGTATCATCATTAAAAACACACCTGTTCACCCTGGCCTTCGGGCCCTAGCCCTTTCTTGGTCCCCCGGCTTCCTTTATTTTTTGTTTGCCCTTTGATTGTCTGTTTGTTTTGTTTGTCCACCATGTACAGCAACCTTAGGTCCCTTGAAAGGCGTTATATAAATATCATTTATTATTATTATAATTATTATAAGAACAAATCCAAAAACTAAAAGAAGAGCAACATAAATCAATGTAAAACAAAATTGAACAGCATAGTCATGCATATTTGAAACATATTCAGGATTAGAGGGGGCACAGGAGTGTGTGTGTGCCACAATGTGTGTGTGCGTGAGTGAAAGCATGCAAAATGGAAGAACATTAACACCGATACATTTCAAATGAAACAAAAACAGTTTTCAATTGTGGCCCCATTATAGGTTTTGAGGCATCTATCGTCCCTCTAGAAGGAAAAAAGAAAAAGGAAATCATCCAATTTAGCAAAAGAGGGACGAGCGAGAGAAAAATGTGACGCCCCAATTACAAGTAATTACCACTTTTCGCTCTCAACATGGTGAAATGATTTGATGCCTTTCAGAGGGTCGTCTGGTTTAGCTCAACACAGACATCTCCCTCTGCCTTGTGTTAGTGTTAGGCGGTGGTTAATACCATCATTTGGTGGAGATAAAAGACGGGGCGGTTAAAAAGGATGGCGCTGGAGCTGGATCTGCTGGCTATTAATCACACAAGGTGGTATTGAGATGAATTGAAGGTACGTGCCACGACAGCCCTTTCGCTGCGACCAAGACCAGGGATGATCAAATAAATACATCTCCGAGGTGGGGGTGTAGTGTGTGAGGTGGGGGTGTAGTGTGTGAGGTGGGGGTGTAGTGTGTGAGGTGTGTCGGTGTGTGTGAATGCTTTACTCATGTTGTGCCTTGTAGCAGGACTTGGACATCCATCAGCCAACCACTTCACGTTTCCACATGTTTAGATTAGACTCCAAACGAGAGAAATGACACTTTTAAAAGACCCAATCAACGGTTAAATGGGGGATCTTTCTGTCCACTTTTTTATATTTGATGTGGTTAGACACACGTTTGCTACTCAAAGGTTTTTCTAGAAAAATATAGAACGAGGGCGCCAACGACACTTCCGGACAAAATGACAGCCCTGCCCCCTTTGCGGCATAAATAATGTATTAAAGCGAAGCGATAATAATAGTTTTTTCAGGTCTTAAAGCTGCAGAGTCATATTTTAAACCTTAAACAACAAATACATCCTGATTTACTGTTTCTTTAAGAACAGTAAAAGAAACAATGTAATTTAGAAATCACAGTTTCAGTGTAAGCCTGGTGACTGCCACTCGTCCACCGGCAGACTGACCGGACATCGATCCCCTATTTATTTCAGAGTTCCGTAAAAACAAAGCAATCTATGCCGTCTGACGGTCTTTTTGACACCATTTTCATATTTTTAAAAAATAAATAAAAATTGTAGTTTAGTACGAGTGCACACGCTGAATGTAAGAGGGTGCAGCGCCCTGTTACCCGGTTTGGACATCCCTGCTAATAACAAGGCAATGTCAGGCTGAAACAGACTCTATTAATGATGTCTTTAGAGCAGCTATATATTGTGACATTGCTAGATCGACACAGCTAGGCGGTCAATTAGAATTAGAAAAAGGACAAATTCTTCCAATAAACATTCCTAAAGAGGGATGAAACAATTAGGTCATTGAGGGAAAGACAACAATCTTCTAAAAGCTCTTTATAAAGTAATAAGCCAAAATGGTTGCTAGCTATTGGTTCCAGCTTTACAACTGCCATGCTTTTTGGTTTTGTCTGTTTTCTATTATTGAAAAGTGAATATCTTTGGGTTTAGGAACATAAGTCAGACACATATGACAGTTGAAAGACCTCAGCGAAACAGTGAAGCAGATTTTTCAAAACAAGTTCTCTTTGTAGGATAAACAAATTCTATTTTCTAACCATAATGAAGTCAATAATTAAAGAACTCTTCAACTCAATTATTTTTAGATTAACCTATTTTTTTTATACACCATCAAATTGGAAAAAGAAAGTACGAAAAAGCCAAAGATATACTGCTTTTTATCCTATATAGGTTTTAGTTGATATGGACTTAAATAAAACAAATCAATAATCTTAATAGTTGTTTAATTCCGAGTCCACTAATTAATACATTAATTGTTTTAGCAGATAACTGTATTTACGTGAGCAGTTTCTTCTTGCCAATGAGTGTCCATTAGGACAGAGAACACGATCACAGACAACATGCAGTGTTTCACCTGTGGAGATACCACGGGATGAAAAGATAACTTATTTTCAGGGTGATGTGACCCCTTTTACAGCTCACATCACAACAAAAGCCCCTGGAGACAGGCACAGAACGTCTGTCTATTTCAGAAAGCCTGCTCCTCTCAGGCAACCCACACACACACACTGCTGTAAGAGATACAGGTGAGGCGCCCACACACACACACACACACACACACACACACACACACACACACACACACACACACACACACACACACACACACACACACACACACACACACACACACACACACACACACAAGCACTCAAACCAACAGCTCTTGCTCACTCCCAGTATTGCATGGTGACATCGACACGAGACAAATACAGTTCCAATCCACCTGGTGGTTTGATGGCTCACACACTCACACATGACAATGCATTGATTTTTATTTCCCTCCTTCCCCCTCTTTGCTAGCTCCGCTGGGTGCGCAGACGGGGCGCTGTGGAGAAATCCATTAAGCCGACACTTCTCGTTTCCATTGACTGACAGGCCTTGACGCGCTCAGGCTTTTGGCCCACCCGCTTGACTGGCAGCTCGACAGTTAAACAAGCCCTCCGGTTGCTATAATAGTTTAAAACACTTTCAATTACCCGAGTCAAACAAATCCCGCAGACGAGCGGTCGGGTGCTTCTCTACAAGCAATCCTACACCCCAGCAGGTCCTCCTCCGCCTATCCTTTGGTTTTTCTGTGGAGATCCCCCACACGCTACAATGAAGGGGAAGAGTTTTTCTGGACAAGGCAAGCATTAAGTCAGCGAGAGAAATTGGAGGGTACAAACTGCTAGGTGAGAAAAGGGAGATGATTCTAAGGTTTTCTCAAAGCTCTCCACTTTCTGTGTGTAGATGTTTTACTGCCTCTTCGTCCCACGCACACCACAGAGCCCGTATACATGTTTGTGACTGCAAGATTTAAAACAAAACCCATTAAACATTAAGTAAATCAGTTTTGACCAACCTCCTGACTTCTTCTGTGAAAAGTACACAATAACCGGGGGTGGGCAATTTCCACAAATCAATGAAATCTCACATTAATAAGCCAGAGTCATAAATCACTTGTTAACAAGCACTTCACAGCGGCTGCAGTTCACTCGCAGGTTTAAACGCTCCTTGCATACTGTGAGACCTTCATTGCCAGTACAAACATGAACAAGGCAGATTTTTTTTGCAGGAGATTAAATTATATCAAGCAGATTCTTCTTTTATTTAAATGTGATATTAAAAACTAAATGTAACACAAACATGTCAACCCCGTGGAGCTCTCAACATTACGAGTTACTCTTTGCTAAATTCTCAGAGAAAATCACATTTCCATTAAGCTAAGTACTTATGTCACTATTACTATTATGTATTATTTATTTGTCTTGTGTTGTGAATTCGCCCTGCTGTGAAACTGAATTCATTCTAGGCAATTAACAGCTAACACATTTAAGAAAAGCTGTTGTTTTTTGGGAAATAAAATATAATAGTTTGGGTTTCTTTCAGGGGAAATACATCTGGGAATCAAATGTGACGCTTGAGATCACATATATTGATTACATTTTGAATTGTAAAACATAAGTAGATCAGTGAAGCTGTAAAAGACAGTAAATACTTGAATAGTTATAAAAAAGGTAACAGCGTTTACAGTCTGAGGCATAATATAATAAGGTTATGATATATAGTCAACAGTTTTATAATGTGACCAAACCTATGATGTTATATTGGACCTGATTGTAATGTAGGAAGAGTCTAATGGATCTGTTACTGTAAAAGGAGAAGAATGCTGCACACCGCATGCAATCACCAACCTTCTAACACATTCATATTTTAAAAGGAAAAAATAAGGAAAATATGTCAGGGCCTCAGAATAATTTAGTTGCATTTATTTATTTATTTTTTTACCACTAATTCAAAATTCTAATTATGCAGAGAGTGTTTTTTGTGTTCTTATTGGTTCACTTGTGCCATTTGAAATGGCCCGAGAGTCCTGGCAGCACACCTTTTCTGGAGGTTCGTTTGTTTATGCATAATTATCTGGCATGAGCAGCAGCACCTAGGGCTCTCACTGCTGCTGCTGCTGCTGTAATCTCTCTGTTGCCCCAGAAACACACGACACACACAGCAGCAACACACTGAAGTCATTCTCTCTTTGTCCTTGAGAGTGGTGGTGTGGAGAGGATGTGAGGTGTGTAAGCAGGGTATAGAGGAATACACTCAGTAGGTGAGAACATCATTTCATTATTTCCTCAGTCAGTATATATTCTGTTGCCTAGTAGTAGAAGAATAATTAGAATATAGTAGAAGAGTCCAAGCAATGTTTCACAAATACTAAGATAGTTTTATAAGTCTGATTTGAAAAGGTTGAGTCTGTATACCTTCAACTGGATAGTTTGGTGTTGCCTTTTGTCAGTATATTTATGACACAAAAAATGATAAAACTAATTGTTTGAAGAGAAATATTGAAAAAGAAGATTTAGCAAAGGATGATATCCATCACAGAAACATTCAGACAGGTGGTAGGGACTGGAGTCCTGTTTCATGGGGGTTTTCATAATGTGCATGATGAATTTCAGAATGGAGTACTCCGTATGGTATGCAGTATTGCAGTATTATAAGGTTGAACTGTAATGACATAATTGACATAATTAAATGAATGTTAAAAATCAAATGTAGGATTTTGACCATGTGGTGCCCTATTTGTTCTTTGACTATACTGTACACACCACATTCAGAAGTTCTAAGATAACTTATCATACATTTTGAGATGTATCCATATTGAGCAATAAAAAGGGAACCACTGTCAGAGAAGCAATACAATCACCATACAATTCTTGAGCACACAAAAAAAAAAAAAAAACGCCAGTCCTAAACTTTTTGATGTTAATAACAATAAAGCATTTTTTATTTCCAACCGTCTTTGTTCTCCCTCTTCTCATGTTTTGTTCATTTTGTTCCGCTGACAGCCATTTTGGCAGGCAAATACAAAACGGGCATAAAAGTAAATACAACCATTAAACAGAATTTTTTCTATCCTGCATTGTTTTTTAATAGACTACAGGTATACACATGTCCAACGAGCCGACTGAAGAATGGCTCCATTCCTAGAGGGCTAAACAGGAAGCAACAAAGTAATACAATTGATTAGTTTCTGTTTACTTTGTTTAAATGCAAGCTAATTACTGCTTTCCAGCTAGCCGTGTCTACTTGCTGAAATGACACAACATTATGACAGGCGGTACCCGAGCAGCAGCTACACACAACTTCTGTGTTCAGAACAGTGTAGCTGCGGGAGGCTGTCCTCACACATGCCAGGCCTTAAATGTCACTCCGTTTGGTCTGGGAACACTCAGCAGGCATTTACTAACATCACGGGTGTTAATGGCGGTGAACCAAAAGTACTCTGAAAATGATTGGTCCAGCTTCTGAGCAACTTAAAAGTAATAAGAAGCTTCTTTTGAAGAGGGACATCAACATGAAGCAACTTTGGATTGATTTGACTAAAAGTTCTTAAACTGAAAATACATTTACTGGAACCGAAACTGTATTGAACAAATCAGTTGCGAATAATTCCAATGATCGATGCAGTAATTACATCATGCGTTATTTGAGTTGTGCAAAGCCTGGTTAAAGGATTGGGAGTTTAGAGCAGACTACTTGAAAGCACATCATGCCATCTAAAGCCCTCCCCACTGTTTACAGATCGCTCTCTTTTGTTGGCTGGCTCAAACTCTCCTTGTTGATGTTGTTTGACAAATATGAAGCGTCAGTTTGGCATGTTAAGAGAAGCTTGGAGGGTTTCTGAGGTTTGGGATTTTCCCCACAATAAGTCTTGAAACAGAAGTCATCCACATTTCATTTGTGAATGCCCTTTAGTCTAATTGTTTGAAACCCTCTGCAATTCAACATCTGGAAGAAGAGGAAGACATTGTGGGTCGAGTCCCAAAGAAAGCAGAATATCGGTCTAAAACTAAATGGAGCACAAATACTGTGTGTACTTGATTTCCTGCTACACAAATAAAAGGACATCTAAACATATGCATAGCTCTGCAGTGAGGACATTGCACCTTTTTATTTTTAGTTTCCAGAAAAAAGAAAGTAAATATAAAATGATCTAACAAATTAACCAAAACAATGCCAAATGTGTTCATGCGTAATGATGTGTTTGATGTTCAGCTGTTAGAACCTAATTGTGAATATGTTGACATAAAAAAAGAATAAGCAAGCAGCATTTTATTAGTATGACTTGCAGTAATGGCTGTACAACTATAGGATCATTTAGAAACATACTACAGCAATCTTGCATAATATAACGCACATTTGTGTTTAATTGATAATTCGGTGGTTGTTTGGTTTCTCAAGTTTAACATTTGGGTTATGTATAATTGTAAAAACCATATTAAAAAATGTATATCATTAAAGTCCAAGTGCAATAATTCTTCACATACACATTCAAATGAGATTGTTCATTTGAAATGATGTTGGGTTGACCAGTCTGTAAATCTGTGAAATCATTCCACTCCTTTCTCTGTGGTGCTTTTTTCTGTTTCGTAGTAGTATGATCATAAGTAAGCAATCTAAAGTCAGTGGAAGTGAGCGGGGACTCGGGGGTGTAGGAGAGCTACGGTGACAAATTCTCTCCCTCCTCTTCCTCCTCCTCCTCCTCCTCAGCCAGGCTTCCTACCCAGGTCAATACAAGCAGGCGCCACAGTGCAAACAGCCCAGGACACACCATGTAAAGTGACTCTACAATCCTCCGCCCCCAACCCCCCTCGGACACTATTCGCCCCTAACAACAACCATTGATTTTTCTCCTGATGAGGATCTAGCCGGCATTTAATCTAACATTGTAGCCCCTCGCTGTAGGACATGGCTGAGCATGTCATGCTAATCGATTGGTCACAGCAGCAAACCACTGCAGGTTGAGCAGTGAGCACTTTACCTCTGCTGAAGAGGTCTGTCTGTCTATCTCTCTATTTGACTATCTCTCTATCTGGCAGGGGAAAACAGTACATAAGACAATTTGGTTTAACATCTAAACACAATATAAGTTTCTAATTTCAAGGGCAAAGAAGAAGAGGATTATATTTAGCGCTAAATCCTCTAAACCAGATGATAATTTATATTTAGTCACAGCACTTCAAGGTACTGTACATGTTTGCCTGAATGCACTACCAAGCCTCTTGAGGAGCCCATTGTTTACAGAGACATGACTTGACCAATGGTGCTGCTATCAAAACGCGGGTGGGTGTCCACCCATAATCCCTCTCTTTGTCTACTACAAACCCCTCTTTAGGCAAGGACACTGCTTCTAAATACTGCCATATGCAAATTGTTGCATGCAATTTGCATTTTTAAATATTTCAAGCCCTGGGATTCACTGGAGTCTCGGGCCGTGCTGATCACAGACTAATGCACCTCTGTCAATCATTTTTCAACATGCATGTGCTTTTAAGAATGAATCAGAAATGCAAGTGTATTTAATTATGCCTCAAGTGAAATTACTTTCATCCAGGGAAGAACTAAGTGTGTTTGCAAACTGATTTGCACCATCTCTATATACTATACACTATTCAGCTATTAAAGTACATTTACCATTTTCTAATAAACACAAACACTATCTATTTGGTCAGATTTAATTAGGACTCGTTACCACTGTTTAATAATCACCGGTAAGCTCTTAAAATTCAAATAAAAGTGTTTTTCAGGATTCAAAAAGATGCAGTTTTTATACTCTACTGTTCAATTACTTCTTAATTTGACCCTAATGAAGCATAATGCACAGGATGTGGCATAGGACGGAATGAAAATGATGAAAGCCAAATACATCAAATGCATACCACTATAGAATGTATTTATACGCTGTAAAGACACAAATAATTGATATGAGACAAAATGCTCAAAGTCTGTTTTCCTTTTTTGCATTTTCCTACTCGTTATGCTCGGCATTTTTCTAGCAATAGCCATGTAGTGTTAAACACAAAACATCACAGAAACATTTGATCTAGGTCTGCGTTTCATCATGAGGAGCATCTCCATCCCCACCTAAATAAATAAGCAACATATAGACTGCATCCCTATTGTACCTCAAACACAGCCCAGATGATATGGGACAAGAGTGGCAATTAACCATTTCTCTCACTCTGAATCCAAACCATACAAAAGAAGATCAAGGCTGGTTGCAATCCACAGACTATGCATAATTTATGTGGCTGGTACAAAATACCGTTCTGTTGCAGTTCTGTTCATTCACTCGACTAATTCATTGAAATAAAGCGTCCCAGAGGGATATCCGTGTAATCAAGCCTAATCCCAGATTGATTTGAGAGCAGTCGAAGACAGAAATCTGGGAAAGCTCTCTGTCACAGGAGGAAGACTGCGGGAAGCGGGTGATCGGAAGAAACCCTTCTGGAAGCTCCGGTTTCAAATGACAGGATAATAAAATAGCTCTGGAAGAAAAAAATGTACGACACAAATGACTTAAATGTGATGATTGTTTAAACCACACTGGGTTAAAATGTGGAGTTTCAAAGCCTCAAAGTGATTAAGCCAGAAACCTTGAAGTAGGCATATGGTTAGTTTATTCTTTTCTTTTGTTTTCAAACCCCATTTTCCTGAAGATTCTCAAGGCTATTGGTTATATTAACCATATATTGCTCGCATCAGCAATTCACATGGATTTGATTTGAAGGTATGTGTGTGTGTATGTGTTGGCATGCATGTATTTATTCATTCATAGGTCCTACTGAGGCTGCACACTGTCTCTGAGAGAAAGAAGCACAGAGAAGAAAGCTGAGGTTCCAAGATACTGCACGAGCAAATGAAGGAACAGCGGGGGAAGGAAGTCTGTTTCAGTGATTACAAGAGAGACAATACGAGAAGTGAACGAAGAAAACATGTTATAATGTCATATTTCTTAAGATGAAATGTTTCATATATGAAAAGGCACACACGGAACGGCAAGACATGAAGGACAACATTTTCAAGCAATGCATCCTAAAATACACATTTTTTTAGATTCTTTTATTTGACTTTTTATTACATTTTAAATGTTAGGATTAAGTGTTGGATATATTTTCTGCTAAAGAAAAAAAAGAAGTGATGGCGCGTATCCTAAATAGAATATTATCCACATCATTTAAATGTGTAAAGCTGATCCCTAACCACCTTTTCTCTCACATTATGGTCCCTGTCTTTGTTGCAATTACCCTCTCGACACGCTCTCCTGTACACTCACGTGGCTATACGAGGGTTTCATACACGAAAGGACTTCTGGAGGAGCTTCGCTGCATCATTATCCCACGGAGCCTGCAGCCTCAGCGCGTCCCACTTCGACTAACACACGGCGGACTGAACGTTCCACTTTGCCCCCTCGCTGCCACCGCCAGAGAGAAAGGGCCATATCACAAACGTTTTGAACACATTGATGCCGAAGAAAGATATTTAAAAAAACAATATTGTCCCCCTGTAATCTTTTATTCATAAAAAGTAGCAAAAAGCTAAGAAATTACATTAAAATGATTTCGACAAAAGGAGCCAATTCATATAAATAAGTCATCATTTTGCTCACTGTTGTCGTCTCCTCACTCATCATTTCACAAGTGAGAAATAAATGAAGTTTCAGCTCAAAAGCATGCAGGAAAGTTCTGCAACACCATCCGTGTTGTTATGCTTTCTACTCAGGTAAAGGGATCTGTATCAAAGGTCATCAAGCTCCATCTACTGACGACATACGGTCCATACACACACATTACACCAAAGCATTATACAGAGGTGCTTCAATTGCTTTGCTGCATTTCTATTCAGGACGAACACTGAGTATTTCACTACTGCACGAATGTCTTACTGTCTAATCCCTCTCAACTTACTCATACTAAGCACTATGGTAAAACAGGGTTTACCAGCGATAGCCCCCTTTTTTTTTTTAAATATACATTACTTTTATAAAGGGTATGACTTTTGTATCAACATTTCATAAGAATAATTACAAACAATTGTTTAATTATTTTGCCATCTAGGCCTACTTTGTTTGTTAAGTTAAATATGTCGGTTTAGGACATTCTAACATATATCTTTTGATATATATTTGACTTGTGATTTTATTTACATCTCAAAGACACATTTATGGTTAGGAAAACCAACATTTACATTTTGCAGCTGCATGTTTCCAACACAGGTAAAGTACTTTAGAGGCTATCTGGCGCCATCTACTGGTCACACATGGCACGTACAACCAAATGCATTTTTTTCGGATGAGAGTAGATCATGTGGCACGACTAAAAACAAACACATTCCTCCTGGCTATCTCATTGTCCTTATAAGTATACGGTTTCACAACTTTACACAACTTGATTATTTTGTTTACTTAACAATACTGCTGCTGGTTTATAAAGCATTGAATGGTTTAGGGCCAAAACACATTTCTGAATTTGAATTTTACATTGAATCTGAATTTCACATTGCTAAATTATGAACCATCCAGATCTCTGTCAGCTTTCTTTCCCCAGTCAGAACTAAACATGGAGAAGCAGCATTCAGTTATTATGCTCCAAATATCTGGAACAAACTCCCAGGAAAACCTGCCGTTCCTCTTACTTCTTTTAAATCCAGGCAGGCCAACGACTTTTCTTTTTGCAGCTGCTTTTAATTGAACTATTCATATCTTACTTAATTTTATACCCGTGTTATTCATGTTTCATGTTTATTTGATACTCTTTGCTTTTTAATGAAGGTTTTTAAATGCCATTTGATCATGTGTTTGCGCCACACTATTTATTAATGCTCTTAATGTCCTTCATTTTTGTAAAGCACTTTGATATGCCTTGTGTTGAAAGGTGCTATATAAATAAACTTGCCTATACTTTCTTCAAATAAGTTTAACCTCTAGATTTAAAACTTGTTTACTCACATCTATAGAAGATAATAGAAAACAAGCGAGCATATTGGTCTAGTTGGAAACAAAGATGAAAGTGTTGATCTTCTTCCAGACTCTGGCTACTACTACTCCAACAAGTATTTTCTGAAGACCGAATCATAAAGAACTGTCAAATTCCAGGCCATGTCTTTTTTGGTTCATCATATACATTTAGTTTTGGCTTGAGTAATCAATGATTTTTAACTAAATGTCATTATATTTATTGTTAAATGCACTAATTTAATGTAGGCTATCATTGTGAAAACGCGTGCATCATGCAGGCTGAATTGCTAAATTAAATAAATAACATTGTCACCTGGCACTATCTAGTGGCGATGTCTGGCAAATACAATACCAGGCAAAAGCAGATACACCACACATTTCAGCAACGAATTACATAACTTATACTGCTGTAGTAAATATCATTAATGACCAATAATCAAAATCCACAAGATGTAGAGCCCTCCACCCAGACCCAGCATCATACAATTAGACAAATCATTAGACAAATATAAAACATTATTTTTACAAGCATCCCTCTCTGTCATACTGCGCGAGGCAGAAGACAGAACCAATGGAATTCTTTGGCAGATCATTTAAGGCAGGTTTCCAAAAAAAGTCACATGCCAGCAGCACATCACAGTGAGCGAGAAGACACTCCCTGCAGCTCTGTACACACACCACCATGACTGCAAGTGAGGCCTAGCCTATATTCACAGAGAACACGCAGAGCCGCTCAACCTGGCAACTGCATTCTATATGTGTGTGCCTGTGTATGAAATATAACATTTTAAACTGGAACAGGTAGCCATAATGCCATGATGGCTGTTGTTTAAAATTATTATACAAATGAAACTGATGAAAAAACAAAACTTTGTGAATCATAACAAAGTGCTTTTTCTGGTTGCAAATTAAAAATACCACATTTTCAAAAATACCACTTCAAAGCTGGAATCAACTACTTTGGACTACTAACTGAAGTCAGGCTTTTCAAAAAGGTCAACTTCACCTCACATCCTTTTTTAAACATTTGTGCTGTCCCCTAATAACCAGTAAATACATGTATACATGATACAATGTGAAAAGTCTTCCACACCCAATTCTACTTTAATCACAAACCAACCAACAACTAGCTTAGCATGCTACTGTATGTTCAACCCAGTCTCATGGCATTTCGTGTTCACCAACACGATTTTTAATCTATTGATTCGTGTTCACCAACACGATTTCCCCCTTTTTTTCGTGTTGCACAGCACGATTTTAAAAGCAATGTATTTCTAATGGTAATGTGTTTCGTGCCTGCAGCACGTCTTTTTCTCCGGTCGGGTCATGGAAGACCGGAAGCTGTGTGGTTCATAAAAACATGTTCTTACTCAATATCAAGCCACAATTATTCCTTTTATTTTAAATCGTATAATTTCGGACTTTTGTTTCCTTTTCTCTGAGGAAAATAAATGGGGCTCAGAGCCTCAGAACACTGAAATCTGTATTTTTTAAATCTTTTTTTCCTTCTAATTTGTTATTCTTTTCAAAATAACACACTGTTATTTACTCACCAATAACACACAATTATCCTTGCTTTTATTTATTGCTTTAATTCCATAATCTCGGGCTTTGTTGGCGTCCTTCAGGAACTGAATTTCAAAATAAAAATAACCGGAAACAGACGTAGTCATTTCGAGCGCTTACCCAAGATCCTCAGCTATGGTTTAAGCTCGCTGATTGGATGTTTTAGCCGCAATGCATGCTGGGATTTGGTGTTTATATGATATGAAATCCGGAAAACATTTTAAAATAATAAAATAATATTTAATTCCGAGTGTTCTTGCTTTTCTCTTTGAAAGTCATCACATAACGGCATTGTAATACACGGTCCGGCTGCATTACATATTACAGATCTGCCGTAGTTCTTTATTTATAGAGCCCTGATGAGAAGACCTTTGAAAAACTGGAAGAAATGCCGCCGAAACTGAATACTTAACGTGGATCATAAATATATCAACAATTAAACAACATCTTCAATTTCTCTTCACACAATACGTCTCCTTGCAGTATCAACCTTAATTCGGCTGACTTTTATATTTGATCTAATTCGTAGATAGGTTATATTTACACCATAACGGTGCACAGCTTTTATAAAAGGACTTCTTTTTTCTTTGAATATAAGAATGTATAGCAATATGCTATAAAATTATGTGAAAACATGTATAAAACTACACATCTTCAGATGTTGTACATACATAAGTGTCCTACACTGATAATACAAAGTTATTATAGCTGTGTGTAACTTGTGTGCACCGCCTACTGGTTAAAGCACGTTATTGAATTATTGTTTTTATGTGTTATATTTGATTAAAAAAATATTAAGAGTACATACTTTCATAGGGGGAAAGTAGAAGGTCTGTGATAGAAATATAGAATATAAAAAATCAAGAAGATACTGTAAGTGATCTCTACAATAAAACAGTTTAGTGCCAGATGTACAAAGATATTAAGGAGGATGTGCAAATCAGAAAAACGAATGAACCTTTATTTAAACATTAAATAATACTTTAGATTAAGGTCCTCTTTTAAATAAGAAACAAACTTTGGGGGTATCTACAGATAAATATTAAGCATGACAAAGTACTTAACGTCTAATATATTGCTTTCCTGCAATGTTAACTATGTTGAAGCACTTATTTTAACTGATATTATACATATGAATTATACTCTTATGTATGTAGATAGTATAAGAAATGTGCAGAATATGACAGTTTAATGGTGGAGGTACAAAACCATGTTGATAGATGTCTTGTAATGTGCTGTGGAGGAACCTGTGACCCAAGATTTTGATTCATTGCATACACCGTAGTTTTGTATATGATATGTCAATAACCTTTGAAAATCTTGAAATCTTGAAAGGGATGTGCAAAATAGCCATTATACAGTCTTTAATAAACTATTAGTAGAGAATAACGAGTAATGAATATACTTTATTACTCGTTTCCATTCATGTCAATTGCAGATAAATGTTTAGTCTTCTCAAGCACCAACTATCAAATATCTCTCCTGATTGTTGGCACTTGGCAATCAGGTTAACCTCTGAATTGTGGAGTAGAATTACAAAGTAACAATGAGCTGTCATGTGGGTATATATTAATGCTGCGCATTATGGACACAAGCGATTTTCACCCATTTATTAATTATATGTTTTACATTTGATAACACCAATGTGTTTAATACTGGCAACTTCTAATTGTGGGAAAAACGAAAACGTTCAGTAGAGACATCCCATGGAACATTTTGCGAAACACAATAGCCAGCATGTGTAGTTCTGGGGGGACGCTCGATTCCAGTTTTGGAAAGTCTGGCGTGGTTTTGTTCCATTTCAAACAGCTGTTTGACGCTCGGCGTAACCTTGGCGCACTGCCACTTCAACATCCAATCCCAGCGCTTGAAGATTAATCACGGGGACTGTAGTCCTAAACGATAGCTGGGGATTATGGGTAGTGTAGTGTCTTCGGCCATCCTAAACTCCTAGAGGCCTAAGTCTGTTTCCGGTTATTTTTATTTTGAAATTCAGTTCCTGACGGACACCAAAAAAGCCAGAGATTGTGGAATTAAACCAATAAATAAAAGCAAGGATAATTGTGTGTTATTGGTGAGTAAATAACAGTGTGTTATTTTGAAAAGAATAACAAATTAGAAGGAAAAAAAGATTTAAAAATACAGATTTCAGTATTCTGAGGCTCTTAGCCCCATTTATTTTCCTCACAGACGGAAACAAAAGTCAGAAATTATACGATTTAAAATAAAAGCAATAATTGTGGCTTGATATTGAGTAAGAACATGTTTTTATGAACCACACAGCTTCCGGTCTTCCACGACCCGACCGGAGAAAAAGACGTGCTGCAGGTACGAAACACATTACCAGTAGAAATACATTGCTTTTAAAATTGTGCTGTGCAACACGAAAAAAAGGAGAAAATCGTGTTGGTGAACACGAATCAATAGATTAAAAATCGTGTTGGTGAACACGAAATGCCATGAGACTGGGTTGGTATGTTTCCCTTGTCCTGCTGCTGAGACCCTCTCACACTCTCAAGCTATTTAACTGTTAGTAATACCGTGAAAAAAATACATTTAAATATACCCAAACACTACAGCACAATGACACATGTATACCAAAATAACAACATTTAGTTTGTAGCAGCATGTTGACAGCTAGCATAACTTAGCCGAACAAAGCAACAGTTAAAGTCAAACCTTTTTAGCAACAAATGTCCACAACTTTAGCAAACAGCAGCAGCAAATAAAACAGTAAAAAGTGACTTACCATTTGTTAAGAAAGTTCCATTTCCGAAAGAGGTCGGTCGAGCTGGAAGTAGTTGATAACTTTAATGTTAAAGTTTCAATGGGGGTTGTCAACATTAGGTAAATGTGATGGTGGCCATTGGCTGTCACCAGAGTCATAGAGATATAAGAGATATAGATTTCTCTCTAGGGCTCTGGCTGTCACGAAGCAGCGAGAACGCACCTGTAGTCGCTATTGTGACGTAACTGCATGGCAACATGGAAAGTGACTTGACAACCGGATATATGATTATTTTTTTGGATACTGAATTCAGTAGAATATCAAAATGTAGTGCAAAACTATGAACATGATATAAATAACATTACATTTATTGTCACCTTTACGATTTTACATCATAGCCTATGCTACATTAGGCTAAATGTAAATACAGCAAGTTATATCAAATTTCACGGCATTTTAATGCAAATGTAAATAGGCTAGTCTATAACGAATTAACACAAAAAAGCTAGCCTAATACAACTTTCAAATCATCCTGTATTTTTGTTATAATCTGATTTATGATGGAAGTTTTTAAACTTTATATCCTCGTTTATCTCGTTTAGGTTTAATAGTCAAAAATATCTGCAAAGTTTAGATATGTGAATGTTCGAAAAGAAATATAACTAAACTTTAAAGCCTTTTAAAGAGTTTACCAGCCGACAAAGATAGCAGGAAAAAAGTTTAGTTAGAGTTGATGCTGCTCCCCCTTGCAAACTTCAGAGGTTAGTAAAGGTCACACAGGGCCCTGTGTTTAAAAGTTGTTCCTTATAGCAAAACGTGAAGCTTTTGTTGAGTTTAATCCATTCTCCTGTGGTATGATGTAAACACGTAATGAATTCACAGTTTATCTGACTGTTACCTCCGCTACCTCAGTCCTTTGTTGATCAGAAGTCTTAATCTACTTTGTAAAGAAACATTTTGGTGCTTGGAATGTGCACAATTATGTGTTCAAGGATTAACGTGCCATTTATCAACAGCAAATACTGTATGTACAGGACTGTCTCAGAAAATTAGAATATTGTGATAAAGTTCTTTATTTTCTGTAATGCAATTAAAAAAACAAAAATGTCATACATTCTGGATTCATTACAAATCAACTGAAATATTGCAAGCCTTTTATTATTTTAATATTGCTGATTATGGCATACAGCTTAAGAAAACTCAAAAATCCTATCTCAAAAAATTAGAATAGTTCCTCAGACCAAGTAAAAAAAAAAGATTTATAACAGCAAAACACAATCAAACATTTGAAAATGTCCATTAATGCACTCAGTACTTGGTTGGGAATCCTTTTGCACGGATTACTGCATCAATGCGGCGTGGCATGGAGGCAATCAGCCTGTGGCATTGCTGAGGTGTTATGGATGCCCAGGATGCTTCAATAGCGGCCTTTAGCTCATTAGCATTGTTGGGTCTGGTGTCTTTCAGCTTCTTCTTCACAATACCCCACATATTCTCTATGGGGTTCAGGTCAGGGGAATTTGCAGGCCAATCGAGGACAGTAATGCCATGGTCAGTACACCAGTTACTGGTGGTTTTGGCACTGTGGGCAGGTGCCAGATCATGCTGGAAAATGAATTCCTCATCTCCATAGAGCTTTTCAGCAGACGGAAGCATGTAGTGCTCTAAAATCTCTTGGTACACAGCTGCATTTACTCTGGGCTTGATGAAACACAGTGGACCAACACCAGCAGCTGACATGGCTCCCCAAACCATCGCTGACTGTGGGAACTTCACACTGGATTTCAAGCAACTTGGATTTTGCT
The DNA here is from genome assembly GCF_949606895.1 of Notothenia rossii. Lineage (NCBI taxonomy): Eukaryota > Metazoa > Chordata > Actinopteri > Perciformes > Nototheniidae > Notothenia > Notothenia rossii. The sequence goes on from NC_136908.1 coordinate 15,989,410, forward strand.
CCTCTCCAGCCTTTCTCCAGACTCTGGCGCCTTGACTTCCAAATGAAATACAAAACTTGCTTTCGTCTGAAAAGAGGACTTTGGACCACTGTGCAACTGTCCAGTGCTTCTTTTCCTTAGCCCAAGTCAGACGCCTCTTCCGTTGTCTTGAGTTCAGAAGTGGCTTGACCATGGGAATACGGCTATTGTAGCCCATTTCCCGGACACGTCTGTGAACAGTGACTTTTGATACCTGGACTCCAGCTTCAGTCCACTGTCTTTGAAGCTCCCCCAAATTCTGGAAGCGACTCTTCTTCACAATGCTGTTAAGGCTGCGGTCATCTCTCTTGGTTGTGCAGCGTTTCCTGCCACATTTCCCCCTTCCAACAGACTTTTTGTGGATGTGCTTTGAAACTGCACTCTGTGAACAGCTTGCTCTTTGAGAAATTTCTTTTTGTGTCTTACCCTCCTGATGGAGGGTGTCAATGACGGTCCTCTGGACAGCAGTCAGATCAGCAGTCTTCCCCATACTTGTGATTTAGTTTACTGAACCAAGCTGAGTGTTTTTCAAGGCTCAGGAAACCCTTGCAGGTGTTTCGAGTTAATTAGACGATTCAAGTGATTCGTTGAACACCCTACTAGTATACTTTTTCATGATATTCTAATATTTAGAGATAGGATATTTGAGTTTTCTTAAGCTGTATGCCATAATCAGCAATATTAAAATAATAAAAGGCTTGCAATATTTCAGTTGATTTGTAATGAATCCAGAATGTATGACATTTTTGTTTTTTTAATTGCATTACAGAAAATAAAGAACTTTATCACAATATTCTAATTTTCTGAGACAGTCCTGTATGCGCTGGATCGCACAATAAATTACAATTGTGTTTTTCAAAAAGCAAAGGAGAAAAGCTGACGGGTTTCGAAGTGGCTCGTTGAATAAAGAGGGTATTTTTGAGGAAAAACTGAATAGCCCAAGGCTTACCTACACAGACAATAAGGTGCTGGGGTTATGTATGGATAGCCCGTTCAACCCGATGGATAATTTTGGAGATATTAGGTGGGCTCAGTAGCACATGATAACAAAGGCCCAACTGTAGCTGTGTACATGAGAGGATGCATGATTACCCAGAAGAGCGTCAGCTCAGGACACATTGCTTTAGGCATATGATAGCTAAAACAGTGTGTCCTGATGCTCTTCTGGGTAATCATACAGCCTCATATATTAATGATTAACATGATGATTCAGCCTCTATGGAGATAGACATATGACAAGCATGATCTTTTCTGACGTGGGTCTTAGCTAATCTAAACTAAACATTGTATACTGCTTTGAACCGGTATTCCATCTTGTGACTGTGTAACACCCTCTCTTGTATATAAGCATGTGAAGGACACTGTTCGGGGAACTAGTTGTACCATATGCTCTGTACAGTATGTGATGAGTACTTCCATTAATTGCAAGGATTAATACATACATGTATCCCGATATTTAAGCTCAAGCGCCCAACACATTTAAACTCTATTAGGAAAATGTGCAACAATATGTACATTTCAGGTTGTACACTCTGAAGTATTCACTAATGAAATTGTGTATTATTTAGCATTGCAATACCATCAGTTTAAATGGCAACCAATGACATGTAAATGCAGATAATGATTTCTTAGTCTACACTGACAAAATAAATGAAGTGTTTTTTTTTTTCTGAATAAGCTTACCAGTCTCATTTCCCCGTGCCCGCTTAATGTTCAGGGCATGTGGGGTAGTCGTAAAGGTCGACCTGCTAGGTTTGATTCCAACAGTATTAGCAGTTGAATGTGGTTTGGTCTATAAATATACAACAACATGGTACCGGTGCACCATTCATTTATTAATACAATATGAATGATTGAAAACAATGTAGTCTTGCACTTCCAAAGTATCAAAACATACATATCTCTTGTAATAACTCTTTATTTTATTTTCATATTACCTGCTTTTTATGCACAAAGTAACTGCAAAAATAATATTGTGAATTTCCAGGTTATAAGAACTTCACTGTGAATAAATGGCAGAATTGTAGGGATGTCCTTTCAAGGTGAGATAGCATATTTATGTATGTGTAATGTATATAATTAAATATGCCTGCAGGTCTTTCTCTTCAATACAATCCCTGACTTTGAAAACTAGTTTTCAAGTCAAAACTTTTACATTTCACATGATGAGACTTGTTTACAACATTTAGCTTGGCATGTATGTGAGCTTGTTAAACATTCCTCATAAATGACAATATGTTCGGGTTTTCTTTGAGGGTTTTTTGCCTGTTATACATCAGTTAAAGAGGTTGAACCAGTTAAAAAAAGACAGCAAAGGAAGACACATTTTTTACAAAAGCAATTAGCCTTTTTTAATCTTACATTGCATTGAAAATGTACATAATAGATTCATACATTTTACAAATAATTTCATCATAAAAATATATTTCTGTACAAAACACTTTTTTATTCTATATTTCATCTTTTTTTTCAAATGGTGAATATTTCCAATGTCCCCAGGCAGGAACAGCTTTAAGTCTTTCAAATCACATGGGTCTTATTGCGGTCAGTTAGTAGGAAAAGCTTGTGGCAAAATAGACTGAAGCTTAGAAAAAAAAGACTTCTGATGAAAGGGGGGCGCTGGAGCAGGTGTGTGTTTGTATGAATGTGTGTGTGTGTTTGAAAGAGAGTGTGTGTGTCTAGATGACAGGGAGGGTCCCATGGTTTTTGGTAGGCACTGTGTCAGATCCATACCGAAAAAACATCAACAACAGCAACAACAGCAGCAACAATCAATCCAAACTGTAATAAGAAACAATGTCACCATAGCGATGCAGTGCGGGACAATCGCAGCAGTGACAAACATGGAAGCCGCAGCCACCGTTGCTTTTAAATCAGTAATGAGTTTAAAAGGAGTTTTCAGTCAGCTAGCTGCTTGCACTGTGCGCCTGTGGTCACGACAGCGGGGGTTCTTAAAGCAAAGGAAATGTTTTCACCTACCCTGACACCCAGACTCATTAAAAACAACTGGTGTTCATCATATGTGGGACACACACTCGCTAACTTTAAACCAGGCTCTTTAAAACAAAACAAGTATTGTTTATCCGAAATGTGCAACAAAGTTGAAAGTTCGATTGATACATGTATTCCTGTCATGTGGGGACCACTTGCCAAGTAGGGATGTAATATGGTGCATTTTCAGGCACAACTCTTACATTATGATTCTGGATGGTTTCTACACAACATGAAACCCTCAGGTTGCAACAACAACATGTGCAACTGCAGCCTCCTGCAGCAAAACACAGTGATGGAGTAGATGGTAGATGAGATCTGAAAAATAGCTACCAGTCAAGCAACACTGAGCAGAACTTTAAGGATACATTTCATGAAATACAATAAGTAGAAGCAAGGGGAAATGTTGAATATCAATGGTCGTGTTTGGATTTACTCAACTGTCGACGTGAAATTATAAGAGCTTCTGACAAAATGTTTAATGTAAATGTTTGTACTAAAACTTCAGAGTCTCTGAAATCAACTCCACGGCCTTTTTTAAATGCAATGTACACAAGCAATTATTCAATATACTGTGCACCACTTAGAAAGTGCCAAAGAGATACAAAATGAACCTTAAAATAATGTGTGCCAATTTATAATTGATTGGTTTTCAGTACAAGGGCGAATTAAATATAAGCAGAAAAAACTCAAACAGAATTCAGGTGATTTTGACATTTGAGTATTGGTTTGTGAGACAAAACACATCTTTACCACAGGGAGAAACTTTAGAACCAAGACTCAGTGATATAAAACCTGGAGGTCGTGATAATTTAAGATGATGAGGTTGTATGAACTGATAAATCAGATCATAACTTTAGTTTAGAGTTCACAAACATATCCATTGGAAAACATCCTAAAATGTATGACGAAAGAATACAAACATTAACTGACACGCACACTTTCTACGCGAGTTGGAACATCTTATGTAGACCATCATCAGTAATCTACATGTTGGGCAGTTCACCAACAATTATCACTATTAATAGTTACATAATATTCACTGTGATGGTTCTCTCACTGTTGCCTTGGGAGAAAATAAACCAGAGTCAGAGCAGGCTATGAGTTTGGCCATGTGTAATCAAACAAAAGGGATTTGCTGTGTTGACATCTCTGAACTGAGTTGTAATGTGCAAATGTAACCAGTTATAAAAACTGTGATGTTATTCCAGGAGAAGTGTGGTCTGTGTCACGATGGTGGCATTATTTTAAGGACATATATGTATTTGTAATACAGTAGCTTTAATAAAGGGGCAAAACAAGCCACAAAAGACTCCCCATCTCTTAATGGTTTAGAAATCTGCCGTCTGAGTTGAAAAGTTGATAAAACATTAACTTGAAATAAAATGATTGTTGCTGGCAAACCTTGTATCTCAACAATGACGACAACAATACCACTTACACGGCCTCAGTGGGAAATACAGTGATAGTGAGAGGAACTTCTCGTTACATAGCAAATAAAAAAAAACAATTCCATGTTACAAAGGAACCAAAATACTTTGTGTGACTTCTGTGGACAACACATCGTTGTAATATCTTTTAATCTGATATTTATTTCCTTTTTTATTTTTTTTACTTAAAAGTATCCGCTATAATCCGTCTTTTCCCCTTCAGCCCCCCCCCTTGTGGTAAATATATAGCACAAAAATATAGGTGATGAATGCTCCCGAATATATATGCAATAGATTTACAGATCAGAAGATTCTGCAGCAATAACAAAGAAAGAAGATAAGCACTCGCAGAGTGCAGAATTACAGTGGAGCTGTGTCCACATCGGAGGGATACGACCCTGTTTGTCTTTCTATAAGCCTGTCTGTCAAATTATGTCAGTCTGTGTCTCCTGTCCATCAGCCTTTCTCTGTCCAACTATAAACCTGTTAATCTGTGTCTAACCCTTAAATCTGTGTGTGGAGGAATGGACGATGGTCCGCAAGAGCCTTTAGACGCTCCTCGTCTTGAACCTGTCTATCTCCTTGTGTGTCTAACTGTTGGTCTTAATACCATCTGTCTTTCTGTCTCCACAGAGTTGTGTTAGTGTGTGTAGCTGTCATCTTTCCTGTCTGTCATCAGTTCCTCTCACCCTTCTATCTGTCCCTGCGTTAGTCCATCTCTCAGTGGGCAGACAAGTAGTGTTCCTGTGAAATGTGCTTTAGTGCGAGAGCTTTCTCTGTTTCTCAAAGTCTATTTCTTTGTTTCGTCAGAGTCCTCTGTATCCATTTAAATTCACAGGATCAGGAACGTCTCTCCTCAAGGCCATATTCTGTCTGATCTGATTCATCACGTAGAGGCGAGGCTGACCTCTCTCAGTAGTTGATTTCAGGTTAGACAAGCTCTGATTGGCTGTGTTAAGATTGTTAGATCTCATCTTTTTCTCTTGACTTCAAGTTCAGGAAGAGGTTGTCTCCGTCTCTTCGGCATCCTGTCTTGGATGTGAAGGAGCAGTTTATCCATTAGACGAGTCAGTCTCTTCTCTTCTTTTAGTGCTTGCTCTGCTTTAAATTCTGCTTTTCCCTCTGATCCCAGTTCAGTTAGGATTATAGCTCTGTCTCCAGGGCTGCCCTTATCCTTTGCCTAGGAGTTTTCAAAGCAACTTTAGCTACTGTCTGCTAGCATTAGCCATTTGAGAGTCTGCTTTCATAGAAAAAAAAGACGGGCGATACCAGCCTCTTGTTGTCATGGAGACAGGAGGTTGTCCTGTTTGGTTGCTAGTGTGGTTGGTAACATCTCAGTGTGTTGAACTGATGGTCTGCTGGTGACAGTGTCTTACTGTCAGTTATGAACCCAGATGTTTGGAAACAGTTTTCTTTGCTTCACAGTGTCATCTGGGACTTTGTGTGTGCCCTCCCTCTCACCGAGGGTCTTTCTTTTCGAAGCTCTGCGCTGAATTCAAGTCAGCGTCGGGTTACGGTGTCATGATAACCGACATCAGGTCATGGCATAATCATTACTACTGGACAGGGAGCGGGTTAAATAGGAGGTTGAAATGCAATGGCTGTGCCCGGTTGAGAATCAAATGATAAACTTCCTATGACCAGCTGAGTCTTGGATAATTGTCGGTTCAGTTTTCCGGTTGGGTTTCATCTTCCTCTTTAGCTGTGAGTTTACTCTGGTTGTGTTGTAACCCACAGGTTCAAACCCCACTGCAGTCAGCATGTCGTTGTGTCCCTGGGCAAGACACTTCAGCCCAAATTGCTCCTGTGGGGATTGTCCACAGTATTGAGTATGTATGTCGCTTTGGATAACATGTAATGTTATATGCATCCATCGAAGGCAGCAGACATTTTGTATTTGTTTAGATTTCATCTGTGGATACCGAAAGCTGTAAATAAAAAGAGCCATCGCTTAGTTTTAGTTTCATGTGGCCATTTTCCCCTCTGCTTGGGGTTTCTGAAGGTCTTTTGTAATCAATGTATAGACCGTGCAGTGTCGAGGTCTGAGTCGAAGCGTAGGACTTTTTCCCTTCCATAGCCTCGCACCCATGTGGTCCCATTAGGTATATAAGTCATGGAGTTCAAGTGAGGATAATCAATCCTCAGACCATGGTGCAGACAGTATTTAGATTGGGATCGAATCTAACAGCCTTCCCCTCCACAGCTTTGGCGTTGGTGTTGTACATCGGGTTCTCGAAGGCAGCCTGGCCGTTGTTGTTTTCGTGCACTGAGCACCCTGTGTACTGTGTTTTTGGTGTGGTTCTGTGGAAAAACATAGAAAAATATATAAATACCACCATTAAAGAGTTAAAATTAGTTCTAATTGCCTATTAATATTCACACAACAGTGGACAATAGTGAATGCAGTGTTGGGAGTAGAAGCATTAGTAAACAAGCTTTAAGAAGGATTAGAGAGAGAGCTTTTTAGGAAGCCTAGAGAGATCCCAATCAGCCCATCCAAAACTAATTCCTTCAGCAGGCTTTGCCTTCAGATATTAACAGCAGAACAGAAGTTATTTGAATCTGTTAACAATGCGAACGCCAGTCATTGTGCTTAAATCATATCTTGGAAAAATCCAATTTAACAGCTCCTAAACAGAATTCTTTTGCTGCACAGATTGCAGTAGACAATGACCCCCAACAACCGAATCATTGAGGCAGCCACTGTTTTCATGAATCAGACAGCTTCTTCAAATGTTAACAATGCCTTTCCACATTTCTGATAGACAATAAGGAAAAACAAGGGGTGAAATAACTATGCAGTGACAGAAACGTCTTAGTTTCTACTGATGAAGTTCAACAGAAATACACAAGCAGATACCTTTGTTTGTAGAGATAGAAGCCAAAGCCGGTAAATATGAGAGCAAAGAAAGGCACCAGAATAGCGATAGCCACAGAACTGCTGTTGGTACCGAGCTGAGGGGGGGGCGAGTTCTGACTCTCCGACATATTCAGACCTGAGACATACAGGGAAACACACAGTTAGATTAAAACACAATATATATATGAGAGCAATTGCTTTAAAATAATCAAAATGTGATTTGAAGTGGTGTTCCACATTTGAAATAAAGTATTCTTAGAAATTCTTTCCTGTTTTAGCTCTTATTCAAATCAATAGCCGGGTTTTTCTCTGCACACCAGATTTGAAAACCGTTAACAGATCACATAGTGAGTGTAACAGTTCTAGCTTTTTTATTTTTTTCCAGCCCTTTAATTTCTCCCCCAGTAATTACAGTGTGTCTCCTTTTGTTATTCACCTCCTCCTTTATCCTCTCCATCTCTTTTTACAACTACAAGTCCACCCAGAAACCTATGATTCACAACATAATCTGATATTTGAAACAATTTGTTCACAAGGTAACACTTATGTAATGCGGTACAGGTACAGCATGTGTTTACAGAGTATTTTACAATGGCTTTGAACGCTCCCAAGCCAATGATAATCAAGGACCTGTACTATCTGATCACTAAAAAGACAAACATAGGTCAAGTCTTTTTTAAAGCTTATATTTGATAGCTTGACTTTGTTTATAACAATTGTAATCCTCAAAACTTACGATATTAACCTCTTAAGCCCTGAGCCTGTTTTTCAGGTTTCAGGCTTGAAAATGCCACTAACACAGCAAAGACTGTATCTTCACTTCTAAAAGGGGTAAATTAATCATCTTTTCTCTCAAAGCAAGGTTACATCTGTGAGTTGGATATAGAAGTGTAAGAATCAATATAGATGTTTTTATTTTAAAGTAAATTCAGATGGAACATAGTAAAAACATGTAAATTCTAATGTCCGCCTAAAAAAAACCCATTACTTATAGTGAAGACCACCCTTGAATGATGGGTTAGCAGACTAAAAGCTTTAGGAATCCAAACTATAACATATGAAAACTACCCTGTATCAAGATTGATGCAAAACAAGTGAAATTTGACCTTTTTAGAGAGGTTTAGAAAAATAAAGTCCAGGCGGACCCACCTCTGGGTAATTTGGGAACCATCAGTTCCATTTGACCTTTTTCACTGTAAAATCATTTTATTACTTTGAATTATCACTATAAGCAGGGGTGCACATAACTTTTTTGCCCTGGTTCTCAAAGGAGCACCTGGAGATGTTGCTTGGTGCTCATCCTTAAAATTAAATAAACCGTAACTTTTGAGGGGGTCTCGACTTTATTTGCCAGACACACGGCACTGAACACACATGTAGAGGTGAACCAATAAACTACCATAGCCAATAACAAATTAATGTGACTTATTTTATTTGTGTTGTTCATTCATATCTTATTTTACCTTAACATTTATTTATTTATGCATTTTTTTTGTATCTCTCCAGTTTTAAAGGATATTTTTGGTTACTGTCCTATATCCTATCCCAATAATTATAAAGGAGTGTCTTGGAAATATGTGTTTACATAAATTGTGACCAAACCGTTTGAACTTAGACTAAAGTTAACAAAGTTAACTATCTAAACACTCAGAGTCCTTTACCTCACTGAGCTGTAGTTATCAGCCTCTCAGTCTGACTGGAGAGGACTCTCCCTCCACATTATTGTAGAAATATCTTCTTCTTATATCCGATAGCGCAGCTAGCACCAGATTCTAATAACAACAGCACCGGTACCGGTGCACCCTCCCTCTCTCGCTCACTCGCACTTTGGCTGTGAGCTGCGGGCGCCAGATAAGCCAACATCCCCCATTTTCATCACTTACATCGCAAATGAAACGTGTAACCGGGGTGAAAAGGGTGTTACATTTACTTAATTATGAATATTGTTACATCAAGGCCGAAAATTAGGATGAGCCCCAACGGTCAAAAATGTGTTTTCCCTCCCAGAACTGCCAGCGTAGCGCCGCCTCCCCAGATCTGGCGCCCTAGGCGAAAAGTTATAACGCCAGTGCTACAGGCGGCCCTGAGTTCATGTGCAACTCGCATATATATATATATATATATATATATATATATATATATATATATATATATATATATACACGAGTCTCTCTCTCTCTCTCTCTCTCTCTCTCTCTCTCTCTCTCTCTCTCTCTCTCTCTCTCTCTCTCTCTCTCTCTCTCTCTCTCTCTCTCTCTCTCTCTCTCTCTCTCTCTCTCTCTCTCTCTCTCTCTCTCTCTGCAAATGCGCCTTTTTTCAAATGACCGGGTGCTCTTTTTTTGGCGGAGGTGCGCATGCACACCTGCGCACCAGTTATGTGCAGCCCTGATTATAGGTATTCATTCCATCCAAATACAACTGTTGTGAAAAACAACAAAAAAACATACTTGTTATCCTCTTAGGCCCCACAATGCTAACAGTGAGCCTCTGGATTAGCCCCGAGCGAAAAATGCTAACCTATTACTGCACCGAAAATCACTTATAGCTCCCTTACTTATCCTAGCTGCACATCCAACACAACTTTTATGATCGTAAAGACACAGAATCTAACGGTGCCCACCTCAACACTGAAAGATACAAACTTGCGACGTTATCAACAAAAACGTACATCAAAACAAGCGGCGCTAGGTAGCCCACAATGCTAACAATGGCTTACCTTCGTCTTTGTCTGTTCTAAACTGGTCTTCAATAGCATTAAAACGATAACAACGATGATGTAGTAAATCCATAGGTTAATATCCAATGTGGCTGTGTCCACTTTGAAATGTTCTGATAATCTATAAGCAATAAAACTGCAATTCCGTTATCGGCTGTCCGCTCTGTGCTCCGTGCGCTCTGGGTCCTGCAATTCCTGCTTCCTTACGTAGTAAACAATAAGTAAAGTCTGCTGCGTAAAGTGCTTAAGCCGGCTGGCATTCTTCATACTTTACGCAGGACCATATCTCTGGAACCCATTGGTCGATTTGGGTGATTTACACCTTTTTCTTAACTATTACATCCAATAGAATCGATGGGCAGTTCCCAAATCCACGTAAACATTACCATTGCGGACGTAATAGAGAAGCAAACGAAGCACATCTGAAAGTACAAGCCTGGACGGTAAAACGTTATACCCAGTATGCCATAAATATGATGGTGGATTATTAGTAAAAATGTTTACGTGACACAAAGACATTGGATTAACCTTGAGCGGCGTTTTTATTCCGTTGAACACAACTTTTGATCACAAATCAAAAAAGGTAAGACATAATTATTGTAATATTTTTGAAACCGGATGTTGTTCTCTTTTCTGGCTGATAGCTCCCAAATTCGGGGTCGTACAGTGATGACATTACATGTGTTACATACATCTTGTTTGTGCAGTGACGATAAGTAATAAGGGCATTGCTACCGTGAGTGCTGTGCAAAAGTCCGTTAGCATTAGTTAGCATTTTTTCGCTCCATGCTAATTCAAAGGCTTGGTATTTCTCTTGTGTTTCTTTTATCTAAAAATGGTTCATATTGTCAGTTAGCTGAGTTTCTTATCGTTAAAAGGGTATGGAACATTAATAGTTTCATAAATGTTAAGAAGCCCTGAGACATAGTCTCGTAAAAAAACGGTGGGAGGGGCCCACTGGGGGGACACTCGGGCTTAAGAAGTTAATTGATTTAGTGATTATTAGTTGCATGATTACAATTTCTAACATTTGCAGGATGTCCATGGGTTGTAGGAGTGGTCAGATATTGGTAAGTGTGTTACCGTCCCTAAATCTTTAGTTTTTGGCTAGTCTGTTCTGGGATCAGTGCAGATGAGCTCAGAAAACATTAAGTGACTGCTCTCAACTGTATTTGATGAATAAGGTATTGATCTTTGGACACAGGTTAATGGAGGTAAAGGTTAATTGAGGCTGACTTGGCGTGAGTTATAAGGTCTGTGTCGCCAGCAGAGAAACTCCCTGATCACTTTCTCCATTAGTGAGGTTCTTGCAAGGAGTTCATCAAAGTTTCTACAATTACCATTTATAGACCACATTGATTTATAAGAAACACATTGATTCTGTGAAGCTCAGAGAATTACCCAGTCTTTGCAGTCCAAACTGTCCGTAGTCTTTTCCCTGAATGAAACCCTGGAATACGTAACTGGAACCATCCGGCTCTGCTGAAACCTGAGGGGAAGAGAGGAGCGACAGAAAAAACGATTACAACACAAATAGTGCTCCTCAACCTTTTTTGTGTCAAGGACACTTGAAATTGACTTTTTTGTTAAGATTATTTTCTAGGGACTTCCATCAGAAAGATTTGAGTGTTGACATGAATAAGACCAGGAATCTGTACTTTTGAACAAGAGATGAGAAAATGACCCTGAAGGAATTGAAACCTATGGTCAGCAAAGTTACTCTTGTGCCACACATAAGGCTCACTTCTATATTACACAATGGTTAAAGTAAGTAATTCCTCACTTTCTGGGGACCCCCTAAACTTCCTCAAGCACAACCGGTTCAGAACCACTGCTTTCTAGTAATATGAGGAGGAAATGTAAGTTCACGTTCACATATTTCTGAACGTTTATTCATATATGTATTCGATATATAGTTTGACAAATACCATTAACTTTGCTTGAATTGACAAGTATGAAGCACTGAAATGTCACTGAGTGGGCTGAACATGCCAAATAAAATTCAAAGCACTTCAGTTAAATGCCTTTACAAAAGGGCGTTGTTACACTCAAACGGCTTGTCTTGTGTTTTTGATTAACTACAATAAGAAGCATTTCTCATTTGACATTTTGTTTTAACCCCTCTAAATTAATCTAGCTCAACTGAATCTAATTAAGTGGATTGCTTTGTTTCCTCTGAGACTTACAAATCCATCCATGGTCCAGGAGTCGTCGATGATTTTAGCTGGAGAGACGGCTGAGTCTTTGAGCTGGTTCCCCTGGTTGGCGTGGTTCACCTGGTACATCAGCAGCAGCAGCCGGGCCTCCGCAGCCTTGTACACTCCTGCAGGGACACAAAAAACAACTGGTTTCAATACAGCACAGTTTAACAAGAATACAATGGATTACATATAGTTAGACCGCTCTGATTATGTGTATTCTTTCCCTTATTCACATAAATTGGAATAAAATCACACTGTACATTTTACATTGATATATTCAGATTAATATTTAATATTCCATCTGTCACATACTTATGTATACATAATACCTTGCTTTATATCTTGTTATTGTTAATTTGTAAATTCAACATGTATATTTTCTACTTTCTTGTTTATTTCTTCTCTTTTAATTTTTATTGTTCAATGCCACTTCTTTTTATGCTGCTGCAACACAAACATTTCCCAAATTGGGATCAATAAAGTACTATCTTATCTTATCTGATAAAAGATACATATTTTATGTAAAATCTAAATCTAAATGAAGCTGAAAATTATAATTTTGTAATTTATAATAATGATGAAATCTGGGACACAGCATACTGTTGACAGCATGTTCTGACAAAGTGTGCTTAATTAAAATAAATGGAGGCCATGTTTACCATATGCTAACTATATTAAAATATCCATTTATGAAATGTCACACTAGTTGTGCAGTATAACGTAAGTCTTATTTATCCAGTTGTATGTTCACTGCTTACAAACCCATTCATTTTTGGCCCAAAATGTAATACACTTCCACCATTACAGTCTCATGCTGGTTCAGGAGTCTGGATGGATAGTCCGCCTGAGCTTGGGAAGTAGTGAACACACAACTGGAGAAACACAACTTTTATCCTGCACACGTAGAGTGAGAGTTTGTAAACAGATGTTTTGATATCGTTTTGCTATTGTTAAATCTGGCCCCTATTTACTTCACTCGAACAAAAATGTCCTCCATTTTTGGATTCTCCATCACAATAGGGGGAAAAAAGCGTTCTTATAGAATTGAAGGTAACACAGGCGGAGTTATTGAGACACAACTGCTCATTTTAATGATGAAGTATTCCTTTAAGAAGAGAAACATTAACATTTTATGCTACGGGGGTCCTGGCCTTTTGTGCCTGTGTGAGTGCAGCTTTAGCTGTTATTGATCAACAGTAAATCTGCTCCTTCAGGCCAGAAGATGAATGTTAAAAGTGGAATAGCAGCAAGGTTTTGTGATGTGGTGTTTGTGCTCTCTGCTCACTCCAAGAAGCAATTCTTGCTTCAAGAGGATTTGTTTTTTAATAGGGTCTTAACCCCCTGCAGACACTGTTGTAGGACCCTGGGAGGTCTGTGTGTGAAAAAGTGCACGTGTCAGTTTCGGTTGGAATACAGAAACAAAATTAAATAGAAGCTTGGTAGCTCTGGGAAAGAAGAGAAAGCCAGACACAGAATAAGTGATATGAATAGTCTTATATGATGTTTAAATGGTTGAAGCTGCATTTAAACCGAAAATTACGTGTTTTTATTATTTAGTGTGTCACCAAAGGATAAATAATGATATACTGTAGCATTATCAGGACATACATTATGACTATGACGTGTCCTGTCATGTCATCTCCCGTGTGCCGTACTGAATGAACAGTGTGGAGTTAATTAGTATAATTAATTATCCACTTGCAGACATGCCTGATAGGAGCAGTTCCATGTTTCCGTTGCTAAGGGAGACGTTGACTCTCCCTGTGGTGGAGTTGAAGCTGGTGATGCTCAGAGTCATCGGCTGCTTCCGCCCACGGTAATTATAGGAGCCTTTCCATATGTAGTTAGGAGCAAAGACGTCATCTGGAACTATAGGAGGGAAGAGTATCAAACGGGACAGATTAAACCACAGGGCGTGTTGCTTTCACAAGATGGTTGCTAAATATATGTAGATAGAAATACACAGCAAGAGATATGTTAATATTTTTGGAGAACTTAGATGATTCTTCAGCCATGCCATGTTGTTCTTCAGCGATCTATCAGAACAGTGGAAAGCACTCGTGACTGGGGTGATTCAGCTGGTTATTGCTATTAATTGAGCACATTTTAGATCAGTGTTCCCTAATGTTAGCTCTCCTCTTTGTTAGTACATGTTTTAATTATGAGGTGCCAGAAGTGAGGATATTTGTGCAGCGTTTCTCGCTTGTTAACCCCTAACTGCTGAACCATAGGGTTCAACTTTCCTTTTTTAGCGCTCATTGAAATCAATAGCCAGCTGTTTCTCTCCAGATTTCAAAACCGTTAACAGATCACGTTTAACAGTTCTAGCTTTTTTATTTACTTTTGCAGCCCTTTCATTTCTCCCTCAGTAATTTCAGCGTGTCTCCTTTTGTTATTCACCTCCTCCTTTATCCTCTCCATCTCTTTTTACCACTACAAGTCCACCCAGAAACCTATGACTCACAACATAATCTGATATTTGAAACAATTTGTTCAGCACGGTAACACTTATGTAATGCGGCACAGGTACAGCATGTGTTTACAGAGTATTTTACAATGTCTTTGTACGCACCTAAGCCAATGATAATCAAGGACCTGTACTATCTGATTAATAACCAAACAGATTAGAAAATAACAGAACAGGGTAGATTACAAAAAAAACTGTATGAACACGAAAGAGAAAAAAAAAGACAAACATAGGTCATGCCTTTTTTAAAGCTTACATTTGATTGTTTGACTTTGTTTATAACAATTACAATTCTCAAAACTTAAGAAAATAATTGATTAAATGATGATTATATGCTTGAGCTGTATATTCATTAAACAAAATAAGTTAAGTCTCAGAGGGCTGAGGTATTTGATGTTATCCAATTTAGTTCAATCAAGTAAACATGTTGCAGAAAAATACATAGGACCACATTTTCCCTATTTTCTATTATTTGCTTAAGTGATTTTTGATTAGTAAATATATAAAGTTCAGGTCGCCTAAAACCCTATATCCATATATAGTACATGCAAGAATAAACAATAATGAATGCCTGGCTTAAGCTGAATCAGATGTAAAGGTTGCTTCCCTGTTTGGGTATTAAAGCCCTAGTGCATATAGCAGCTGTAGGTTACAATACAAATCAAATAGTTATTCAATTACAACAGAACAGTACAGATAACAACAGAGCAGATCTGAAATATAGAGCACTGAACAAAACAGCGATACAGAGAAAAGCAGATCATCACCATAGTTCATCCTTCTTTCTATGGGCGTTGAGGAAACATACATTATTTAGAACCATGATGGAAAGAAAGCCCTGAAGTACAATAACATCGACAAAAACTCAAAAAGAACAACAGTGTAGAACAGGGCAAAGCAAAGTTGGACAGGAGCAGAGCAGAATCTATTAAAGTATAGAAGACAAGACCAAACTAAAGCCGACCAAAATAGAAACGGATAAGAAAAGTCAAGAATAGACAAAGAATGGCGGGGGGACTATTGTGGAAAGTAAAATAAAGGGATAGAACTGACCGTTTAGTTTGGGGCTTGGAGTTCCTGTTGCTGGTTTTACAGGCTTCTTCTTCTCCCCAGCTGCACACACAGGAGAGACAGAGGCTTGAAGACAATGTCCAAATAAAACACGAGCAGAATGGTGGGACAAAGCATGTCTGACTCTTGTATAACTTACTGGTCGTTCAGAACACCACATTAGAATGCAGCGTTGCTTACTATTACTCAAACATGTTCATAATAAGTGACAAGTGTCAGGGTCTTCCAAGATAAGCCTCTTTAATGGTTCTTTATAGGCACTGCAAATACAGTTCATGACCAATAACTGTGGTGCATATTGGATCCTTTTAAGAATGGCCTTAAGACACTTTTGACTATTCAGGGCTGCACCTGCCATCACTTCAACATGCAGCCATTGTTGCCAACAAGTAAAGGCAAGCAGGAGAGAGTATTTGTCCTAGAATCTCAAATTGGATCAGAGAAAGCTCTAATTTTAAAGGCTACCACGGGTCAACAAGGTGGCAGACCTGGTGAGAGATTTCAAAGCTGAAGTTTGAATTGTTCTCTTGCACAACTTCCTCTGTTAGCATGCCTTGATAAAAAAAGACAGAAGCTCTACGAATGCCAAAAAAACCACATATTAACATAACTTTTACATCTTAGGGAATGTCCCTTTTCTCCAATAGTGTTAATGGAGGCACACTAAATGGGCCTTGTGGTGAGATTGTTTTGTCTACAGCCGTTTTCAGAGTCAGAGAGCCACTTTCAGGCTAATGGGGACGAGAAGTCCTTAAAGTGCTCAGAAGAGTGGAAATATCAACATCTGAAATTACAGCTCAGCAAACTCCATCTGCTGTTGGAGATTGTGGGATACGATTGAAAGCTTCAGAACAGCTACTAAAAACACATTATGGATAAATGGTTTTGGCAAGTATTGATGTCGTCTGAGTTCTCCCTTATGGTGGAAACCCTATGCAAGTGTATGAGGTCATAAAAGGCCATTGAGCACTTACAATAAGGCACTGTAGGACTAGAATAGAACAATAGCAGAATGCCTGCTATTGTTAACACATGCCTGTAAATGTCGGTCAGATCCCATTAACATGAAAAGTGGCCACAGACAAGATATACTACTTGGTTTTAGAGTATGTTAGCTTTTTTTAGGACTTCGTCGAATAATTTAAGTGTAGATACATGACAATACATTTTGGTAATTTGAATTAGAATACCCTAACAATAAAATCAGTCTTCCATCGCTCTACCTAATAAATGTAATTAAGGCTAATCTAATAGTGAAACACCATGGGATATTGTTTTATCTTTGAGCTAATCTCACCCTTCTCCAGATGGCCGGTTTGCCCCAGTTTGCATGCTGATAGAGTGTCCTTGAGCAAGACGCACTAAATGCCCCTACCTTAAGATTCAAGGCTTTTATTGTCATCCGTACATAGCGACAGTGTAGTTATGTGGATGAAAATCTTAGGTCCCAGGCTCCTCCAACAGTGCAACACAATAAAACAGATAAAATAGTGCAAGTAATACAATTCAAGTCATGCATTGGTTTCTATTCCTTACCTCGACATATAGGCATCTTTCCCGTCCAGGTGCCGTCGTTCTTGCAGACTCTGTGCTCAGAACCTCCTGCCAGGAAGTAGCCATGCTGACAGCTGTACACCAAGGTGTAGCCAAAACCAGACAGGTCCATCCCCACCACGTCCACATGGAGCGGGCTCTCCGGCTGTTTGCAGGCATGGGCTGTAGGGGGGGAGAGGAGATTTGTGAACTGGAGTTAAGAATCTGAAGGACAGGGGATGGATGGGCGATAGGTTGACAGGATGATAGGATGAATGTTTCCTACGTATGCACTCAGGTTGAAAACCGGTCCACATCAGATCAGGCTGGCAGGTTCTAGAGGAAGAGCCCTGAATCAAATGACCCGGCTGGCACTGGAACGACACCACGTTCCCCACCTGGAAAGAGAGGGAGAGGGGATGGTGAGGGATGACAACACAAACAGGACTAAAGTGATACAATTTAAATAATGGAATACTACAAAGGTTTGCGTTTAATCCAGTCATTACACCGGATAGGTACATTTGTAAATTACCCATCTTATGACTATATTCACATTATTAATTAGGTTGAAATGTAATTTGCTGTAATGAAATTTATATTATCATTATACTGTTATACATATGGGGATAAATAAAGTGCTCATTCAGTCCATTCCTATATTTCAGAGTTCAGCCGAAGCAAGGATGCTCTGGTTATTTTGGTGGCATTTCTTTCTTGTTTCTTGTTTCTCTCCTTGATGAGCCTCAGTGAAGGGGAAAACTTGGCTGAACTTTAGAAAGCCTTTTTTCTTTCAGAACTGTACAGTGAATCATCCCTCCCCCATCTTTTACAGTGACTTAAACGCAGTAAGGGACAGGAGGAATAATTACAGCAACCATCACTCTTTTAACATATATAAGTATAGTATTAACGTTTAAAATGAAGGGAGGAAAATATCAGCATCATGTGGCATCCTTCCTGATAGACTTCCAAGTTCAAAATGTTAGTCATGTAATCAAAAAATCTCACATTTGTGTCCACCTTCTACCCCCTCCTGTCATGAGATATTTTGCCACCTCTATCTAGCAGCGTGGTAGCTATCCCTTCATTTGCCTGGTTGTAAAAGGCCATTCCAACAATTAGTTTCATAATTGATTCATCTGCAATCTACCTTCCACATTAATCAAGTTTGACATATTTGCATATCCAAGTTAACATCTTTAAATGTCTTATTCTGTCTGAGCAACAGTTTCCAAAGATGTCCGTTTCATCTCCTGTCTGCCACTCTCCTCTTTTTTCTTTGCGATACAATAGATGCTAAGCTCCATTTCCTTATCCTAGGAGGCACGATGTCAGCTTCTATATTAGTTTAAAAGTTAACTACTTGTATGGGAAGGTAGCTGGAGTTAGTTATCTGTCAGAAGGGGTAAGTTACCTTGAAACCGAAGGTCCGGTTTAAGGATCCGTAGCGTGGCGTCCCCGGGTTATCACAGCTGGTTTTGGTCGGTTCTGAAAGGAACGGAACAGGCGTGGAAGTAATTACACACACAAAAAATCTAAAAGAAAGACAAATTAGCAGAAGCTTTATATGCCCTCCCTCTACTTCCCTCTCCTCTCTGTTGTCATGGTAACTGTAGGGTATGTACCCGGGCAGGGCAGCAGGGGGCAGTAGTGCTTTATCAGAAAACGAAGAGGGGCCAGCTCTGAGAGGGTGTGTGTGTGTGTGAGAGAAAGAGAGTGTGTGTGGGGCATGAACATCAGCATGTAAAGCACATCCTGACTCAGAGCTCGATTCAACACAGCTTCCGAAATGACAGATTCACTCCCCACTCCTCTCTCTCTTACCCCCGCCTCTCTTCCTGTACCTCTCTAACTGCCCTCTCTCCCTCCCTCTCTCTCCCCTTCTTTCTCTAACTGCTCTCTTCCTCAATCTTTTATCTTTGCATGTCACTGTATCTCTCTCTCCCCCCCTCCACTCCGCTGCCCCCCTTCTTCTTCCTTATTTAAAGAGCAGGCTGCTTGGGCTCAAAACTCATTCTGTTTCTCTCACATCACACACTAACATACAGCTGCAATCACACACTAATAAATCACCCCAGCACACACACCCAAAGCCCAACAGCGGACATTACATTCACTTCCATCACAGCAGAAAACACTGGGATGTTTGTGTGTGTGCTCGTGTTTGTTTCACAGTCTTGAGAAGAAGTCGTGGTATGCAACGGGAAGATTTCCCTGAGCATGCTGTAACTTCTTCTGCTGCAGTCGCTATAGATTAAGTCTTTACATCAGTGGAGTAACACTTCAGAGGGAGCCTTCTATTTTTAGATAGTCGATTTCACAAGGAGCATTCACCTTTATACTAGCTGTAGAGTTCTGTTAGCATGCCCCATCTAGCGCTATGAAGGAACAAAGAGTCGAGTGTCTGTTCGCATTACAAAAGCTCTCATTTATTACAATTCATCACCGTACTTGATGTTTAAGCACCTGCTCGGAGTCAGACATGTGAAGTGGTGCTCTAAACATCATGTGGCGATGAAGTGACCCAGTGGGACTATTTGTAATGTGTTCCGAATATCCATTTTTTATAATTCCTGGATAGCAGCAGCTTGTTGTATGTCACCTGTGGATGCCCTTGTTTGGACACCTTTTCACTAAATATTGCATGGTACAGAGCATACACGAGCAAAGACTGTCTCTTTGATTTCTGAAAAAGGGTTCCTATATAAGATCCATACTAAATGACTCACTGAATATTTTTGAACATTATACTGTATTCATTTTCTTTAAAATGCTGGAATTCAGTTCATAGTCTAAGTACTTTTTGTACACTAACGTCAAAGGGAAGTTTCTAGAATTCATCTTAAAACACATTGGCTTTGTGATTATCAGCTGCAAAACCTAGATTTTAAATAAGTATGTTGTAGTTATATGACATCTAAAATATATCTGATGACTCTTGGTGTACAATGAAAGTTGAAGCCTTCCCATTGAGGATGTTGGATAAACATGTTGGTGTAATGGAGTTGTGGTTGGTAGTAGGAGCTAAAGCTAATGACACAAACTTGTAATATTCACTTGAACTGTGTTTAAAAGTAGGAATAAGTGTTTGTAAAATGCAAAAAAGTAAAGGTGCCACATTTGAAATGATAGCTTTACTAACATCAGTGGAACTCTTTAAGGCTTGTCCTCCCCTGAGTCCTCCACTCATTATTATTCGGACAAGTCTGTGTAACTTTAACTTTGACAGAACAGCAGCTGCCACGCACAGCAAACCCAGGAGTAAATGGAAATGTGGGCGTCGACCATTAATTGCCATGATCATTAAGCAGTCACCAGTCCTGATCAACTGACACCAACATAAACTAAATCATTTCAAAGGTTACAAACCCACACATCTATTCCTTCAAGAAAGTAAACACATTAAAAACAAGCGAAACCGCAGAAATCAAAAGAAAATATGTACAGCGATGGCACGACAATCAAACCGGTATGTTATATTGTGTTTGGATAGGATACTTTTTACTTCCTTCTAAGAAATATCATTTTAAGATGTACTACCTCTGCATTTTAATATTAACCCAGACTTTGAAGTGGGTCAGACACCCCGGCCTGAGGATACCAGGCTGCGCTCCAGATTATGAGAGGGTGAATGATTGATGATATAGACAGGAACTATTAAAAAGTAATCAGTAATTTCTTAAATAATCTTTTGCCGGAGGTGAAGAGCCTTGGTACTGTATTTTAAACAAGTTGGAGACTTGGCCTTCACTGCATCCTAAGGGGAATTTTCTTAACTAATAAATGTATTCAGAAAAAAAGTGCTGAAGATTTGACTTTCATATTTTAATTTGGTTGAGTAAGACTTATGGGTCTAGGTTTCAAATCTCAGTATTTTCTGTAGTTCGAACTCCAAATATTGAAAAGTTTCCAAAAAATGGCATTTCATGTCTGGTCAGAGTAATGCTGTTTTTCATGATTCCCCTTTCTGATCAGTGACATTTAAATTAAATATGTTGCCAATTATATATTTTTACAAAGTTATGGTAGTGTAGCCACATGTTACAAGATCCAAAGTCATTTTAAACATCAGTACTTGCAGTTGAGTTTGAAAATGAAAAATGTGAAAAACGAGGGGAAACTCAAACTGATTTATTTTGGCCAAGTAGGGAAAGAAAGTTGATATAAGTATGATACAAACTAATACCTTATGAGCATGAGATTCTCTAGTTTAAAGGAAGGACTCCCTAAATTGTATATTCTCGGTTTTGTTTGCTCATCAAGTGAATATAATTGAATACAAATTACCGATACAGCGAGGCTGCGTGCCGCTCCAGGAACCGTCACTTTCACATTGTCTGGTTGCCGTTCCCACCAGAAGGAGAGGTGGAGAACAACTGAACAAGACTTCTGATTGATAGATGAAACTTCGTCCCTCTTTGAAGCCTCCGACTGCGGTACCTGGGTCCCCACAAAACTTAGCTGTACACACACACACACACACACACACACACACACACACACACACACACACACACACACACACACACACACACACACACACACACACACACACACACACACACACACACACACACACACACACACACACACACACACACACACACACAATCCCAATCCCATTTTACTATGTGGTGCTCACCTTGCAAATAAGCACAATGTAGCTCAAGGACAAATGTAGATTTGGTTTCCAACTGTAACTAATGAATGGGAAAGAATACTGACAGGCAGTGTGAGTGCTGACATATTTGTAGGTGTGTGTGTGTGTGTGTGTGTGTGTGTCTGTGTGTGTGTGTGTGTCTGTGTGTGTGTGTGTGTGTGTGTGTGTGTGTGTGTGTGTGTGTGTGTGTGTGTGTGTGTGTGTGTGTGTGTGTGTGTGTGTGTGTGTGTGTGTGTGTGTGTGTGTGTGTGTGTGTGTGTGTGTGTGTGTGTGTGTGTTCTTACGCAAGCACTGTGGTAGCATGCCGCTCCAGGTGCCATTGGCCACGCAGGTCAGGACGGCTGGGAACGAGAGCTCATATCCTGGAGAGCAGCTGTAGCTCACACTGCTCCCCCACTCAAAGTCAGTGCCCTGCAGTACCCCGTTACTGATGGTAGGGGGTGCCGGGCAGGTCACAGCTGCGTGAGAGGGAGGGATAGGGCGAGAGAAAGGGAGGTGTTAGGAAAGAAAATAACAAAAAAAAGGTGCCAGTTTTTAGCAGCTGCAGGTGAAAAGTGACTGTGGTGGAAATTAAGGGATAGCTTTTCAGAGAGAGACTCATTGATTGGATCACTGATTTCAACGACTGATTTGGAATTTAGTTTATAATTGAATTCAATAACAGACACAGTTTAAAGTAATCAAGGCAATTACAAGAGGTTACACGTGGCTCTTTGTTTAGATATCTTGATTTTCTTAGGAGGCCCCTCCTGGGAGGAGAGCAGAATCTGCCGTGTTTGTCTTTAAATACAAGTGTTTAGTTGGATTTGGAGCAACCATGTTATTACACACCATGTGCTAGCTGTAAACATGAGACATTTTATATACTAGAAACATCCTCTGGAAAAAGCAATTCCAAAGGTGGTTGTGTATAGTACACTCTAAAGAACAAATGTATGAACAATTTAAGACTGCCAAAAATATCTTAAGCTGAGTTAAAGCTGGGGTAGGCATCTTTGGAGAATGAGCAATTAAAAGCTACATTTTGAAAAAAAAAATCTCGGCTCCTCCCCATACCTACATCCAAGGCCAGTTACTCAAATCACATGAATGCACACTGCATGACTAATGTTGGAGGAGAAGTCCACTAGAGGGCGTTGGGTATAGGAGTGCCACTGTTAACTTTATCAAACTACCTCAATGAGAGCTTGATAGGCAGATGGAGCACTCTAAGCAAGCTTATGAGCATATGATTAATTGAAGACTCTACTTAAAGGTCCCCTATTATACTATTTTTCATCAATATATAATAGTTCTCAGATATATACAAAACATGTCTCTGAAGTGTTTGGCCTCGAAATACCAAACAGATCATTGCAGCATCCCATAAACCCCTCTGTTTCAGCCCTGTTTCAAAAGTGCTGATTCTCTGTCTGTTACTTCAGATGAAAATAAGGAGCCACTCCCCTCTGAGAGATATTTGGTTAAAAAACCCACAATGGTGCTCTAGGAGGAGATTCAGGTGATAAGGTGGGTGGGGGGTTACCTTGGTTGGTGATTGGCTAATGGTTACACAAGCCAAACAATCGTTATGACATCATAAAGTAGCCAAAATCTGATCAGCTCATTTTCAGACAGGTTTTTATATACAGGACTGTCTCAGAAAATTAGAATATTGTGATAAAGTTCTTTATTTTCTGTAATGCAATTTAAAAAAACAAAAATGTCATACATTCTGGATTCATAACAAATCAACTGAAATATTGCAAGCCTTTTATTATTTTAATATTGCTGATTATGGCATACAGCTTAAGAAAACTCAAAAATCCTATCTCAAAAAATTAGAATAGTTCCTCAGACCAAGTAAAAAAAAAAGATTTATAACAGCAAAACACAATCAAACATTTGAAAATGTCCATTAATGCACTCAGTACTTGGTTGGGAATCCTTTTGCACGGATTACTGCATCAATGCGGCGTGGCATGGAGGCAATCAGCCTGTGGCATTGCTGAGGTGTTATGGATGCCCAGGATGCTTCAATAGCGGCCTTTAGCTCATTAGCATTGTTGGGTCTGGTGTCTTTCAGCTTCTTCTTCACAATACCCCACATATTCTCTATGGGGTTCGGGTCAGGGGAATTTGCAGGCCGATCGAGGACAGTAATGCCATGGTCAGTACACCAGTTACTGGTGGTTTTGGCACTGTGGGCAGGTGCCAGATCATGCTGGAAAATGAATTCCTCATCTCCATAGAGCTTTTCAGCAGACGGAAGCATGTAGTGCTCTAAAATCTCTTGGTACACAGCTGCATTTACTCTGGGCTTGATGAAACACAGTGGACCAACACCAGCAGCTGACATGGCTCCCCAAACCATCGCTGACTGTGGGAACTTCACACTGGATTTCAAGCAACTTGGATTTTGCTCCTCTCCAGCCTTTCTCCAGACTCTGGCGCCTTGACTTCCAAATGAAATACAAAACTTGCTTTCGTCTGAAAAGAGGACTTTGGACCACTGTGCAACTGTCCAGTGCTTCTTTTCCTTAGCCCAAGTCAGACGCCTCTTCCGTTGTCTTGAGTTCAGAAGTGGCTTGACCATGGGAATACGGCTATTGTAGCCCATTTCCCGGACACGTCTGTGAACAGTGACTTTTGATACCTGGACTCCAGCTTCAGTCCACTGTCTTTGAAGCTCCCCCAAATTCTGGAAGCGACTCTTCTTCACAATGCTGTTAAGGCTGCGGTCATCTCTCTTGGTTGTGCAGCGTTTCCTGCCACATTTCCCCCTTCCAACAGACTTTTTGTGGATGTGCTTTGAAACTGCACTCTGTGAACAGCTTGCTCTTTGAGAAATTTCTTTTTGTGTCTTACCCTCCTGATGGAGGGTGTCAATGACGGTCCTCTGGACAGCAGTCAGATCAGCAGTCTTCCCCATACTTGTGATTTAGTTTACTGAACCAAGCTGAGTGTTTTTCAAGGCTCAGGAAACCCTTGCAGGTGTTTCGAGTTAATTAGACGATTCAAGTGATTCGTTGAACACCCTACTAGTATACTTTTTCATGATATTCTAATATTTAGAGATAGGATATTTGAGTTTTCTTAAGCTGTATGCCATAATCAGCAATATTAAAATAATAAAAGGCTTGCAATATTTCAGTTGATTTGTAATGAATCCAGAATGTATGACATTTTTGTTTTTTTAATTGCATTACAGAAAATAAAGAACTTTATCACAATATTCTAATTTTCTGAGACAGTCCTGTAAATGGATCAGGACAAAAAGTGAGCGAAACTTTTTTCATGAAACTTTCAGAATCTCTTTCCACAGAGGGGACGCATGTTTATGTATAAAGGACATGGATTTTGCATAATAGGTGACCTTTAAAATAAATGATCTACCCAAGCTTCAAGTGGTTTCATTAACAATTTACCTGCACACATAGGCATAATCCCACTCCAGGTCCCATTGTTGGTGCATGTCCTCAAAGGGGACCCGTCCTCCATCCTGTATCCTGGTTGGCACTGGAAGGAAATATTCTGACCAATCGTAAAGTCCTCTCCATAGCGAAGACCACTGGCAGGCACACCAGGATCCCCGCAGTTTATCACTATGGAGACGGACAAGTGGGATAGGAGAGGAAGAAATTGGATGAAGACGTAGATTGCTTAACAGTTTATGCTATGGCGATACAATTTAGTATTCACTTTGCATAAAACTCCTACATGCGTGATTGAAATAGAAGGAATGATAAAGAGGGAGAAAAAAGAAAGCCGAGGAGATGTAATTCAGTGAACAGAAAAAGGATACTGTTGACTTACAAAAGGGAAAAGGAGTCATTTGTTCAGGTTTTTGTAGTTTGCAATCGTTTTATCACTGTTTTAAAAATCTGTGTAGGCCTATAAAAGACCCTCTGATAAATACATCAGAATGTCCTAGCTTTTGATTAAGTCTTTAATTGTAAACATATTTAATCTGGTCTTAAAAAAGTGCCGGTGATCCAAGGGACGACTTCATTAGAACTGCATATTTATCTTTATTAACTATACTTAAATAGTTTACTTATTTGTGTAATGTTCTGTTTCTACAGTTACATCACACTGTAGAGGAGCTTTGAGATTCAGTTATAGGCTTTCCTTCTGGTGAATGAAACAACACAGATATGTAAAATTGCTGCAGTTGTCCTGGGACTGTTTTAAGGAGCATTAGGATTCCCTAAACTATACTTATAACGCTCCGTCCTTCACGGTCTAATAGGCACTTTAAATGCTTTTACCCACCCCAGATAATGTCATGGCTGTAAATAGATTTATTGTAATGTACTGTAAAAGGCTATATCCTTAAAGTCAGGGGATTCTTAAAAAACATAGTTTCTTGCCAGGAACCCATCGTAAAGAGATGTGGTTTCTCAGCATTTTTATCTCTCTTATCCTTACTGCTGTGTATTTCAACATTTAAATACTGTTGTTCATGTTGGGTCCAGAGCTCGGTGAAGTTTACCTTTAGACACAATGTAGAATTGTGTTTAACGAGGTATTTTGTTACCAACTAAAATTCATGTTAATCGTTATTGTTATACGCAACTTTACATTCAGATTTTGTAGTCTGTGTAACATGCAGCACTGATTAACACTTGTTCAACCATGGCCAGGTCACATTTCTTATGGCAGCTGAACGTTATATTTTATGGTTATTTACAGAGTTCAAAAAGCAAATTAGCTAAAGTAAACAACAATCAAGGTTATTCATGTAACTCTATAAAGTCTGTAGCAGGAGCATGAACATTTGAGGCTGATTTCATTACTCAGAAGCCAACCTGTCGCAGAATAATTTAAATCGGGGAATGAAATAGGGTCCCGAAAGGCTGGGGAGCAGACCTTATAATCACACATCAGGAGTTTGGTGGTGTTTATTTATTACTTGAAGGATTTAATACACTGATAATATACAGTAAGTAATACATAAAGCTGACAGTTTGCTTTTTAGCCTAAAATCACTTTGAATTTGAGTTTATTTAGAAAAAAAGATTTCGCTAAAAAATGTAATGCTGAAAACTCCATTTACTCTGAGTGTCAGGTATTTCAACTATGTTCAAACTGATTTATAAGTCGTGGAGAAAGTATTCAGATCCACTAGTCAAAGTACTAATCCCACACTGTGATACAATTGAACTACAATTAAACGTCCTGCCTTAGGAGTCTTACTTAGTAAACAAAATACTATCATGTTTTACTATTATTTATAGATATCTAACATGTTTTTGCTTAAATATAACTGCTGATTAAGTGTATATTGCATACTACTGCTGCAAATGCGTAAGATTGTGCTACTTAAAAACGTAATAATCAACACGTTTTGAGAAATAGGGTTTTTACTTAGCATGAATAGTATGGATATTTTTCATCTGGTAATGATCTTAACCAGATACATGTAAATGTATTGGAGTAACAAATTGCATATTTTCCTAAAATTGTAGTGAAGTAAAAATATAAAGTTGCCGGAAGTGAATATACTCAAGAAACCTTGGGAAAGCTTTCCACCACTGTAATCATCCATCAGGTTACTCACTGGTGCAGTTGGGCTGCGCTCCTGACCAGGTCCCGTTGGCCTGACACAGCCTGGTGGTGGTGCCGCTGAGCAGGTAGCCCTCCACGCAGGAGTAGATGACCGAGTGAGAAAACGTTGTTCCATCCAAACGAAAGACCCGGCCATTACTGGGAGTGCCAGGGTTACCACACTGGACAGCTGGGGGGGAAATGAAAGAATGAGAGAGAAAAGAGCATCTCAGTGAGTTCCAGCTCTATGAATATGCTCATATAAACTGACTGTGCAGTACATGGGTGGATCTTTAGACTGGATCAGTGTCAGACTGTTGTTTTGTGTTGAGATTAAGTAAAATGATCTTCCTACGTTTACAGAAGGGCTGTGTGCCAGACCACGTCCCATTAGGGAAGCACATCCGTTCT
Source organism: Notothenia rossii (assembly GCF_949606895.1). NCBI lineage: Eukaryota > Metazoa > Chordata > Actinopteri > Perciformes > Nototheniidae > Notothenia > Notothenia rossii. The sequence goes on from NC_136908.1 coordinate 16,017,300, forward strand.
GAAGAACCAATCAGATCGTAGCCCTCTGTGCAGCTGAAATAAACCTTGGAACGGATCTTGAAATCCGTTTGTTCCCTGGAACCCTGGGAGGGAATGCCAGGATCGCCGCAGGAACCCGTTGTGTCGCCTACAGGGAGAGCAACGAGAAGACAGAGTTAGGTCTCCGACTTCAAAACTACAAGACTTTACATAACTAAAGTGAACTCAACAAAATGAGGTGAATATTTGCTTTGTTTGAATATGAATCACATTCTCGGGAGACTTGAGTATAGCATGGGTACAATTTCTTGTGGACGACACACATATGTTGGTGACAAGACGCATATGTTTGCCTTAAGAGGGAATGTGTGTGAATGTGTGTGTGTGTGAATGTGTGTGTGTGTGTGTGTGTGTGTGTGTGTGTGTGTGTGTGTGTGTGTGTGTGTGTGTGTGTGTGTGTGTGTGTGTGTGTGTGTATGTGTGTGTGTGTGCTGGTGGTTGGGACGCACTGTATGTGTGAGTGATTCTCACTCTGCCCTTGCCGAGTCGCCTGGTCAGCAAATTCTGCCTGACAGACAGAGCATGCTCCTGGGAACACCCACACACTTTCACACACACATTGTCACCTGCATGTACAAGCCAAACATTCCTAGTCACCATTTCCAATTTTGTTAATAGTCTAACATCTGCATTGGTTTATATGTGCATATGATTAACGTCAAAGCCTGACTAATTAGATAGTTTTGGATAGCTGTGAGAACGCAGAATGAATATTTTATCATTTTTACAGTGATTTTCATTTTCCTCACACCATCCTCATCCATTATTGACCATAATTCAAGGTTTGCAACAAAGTCGGTGTTGTGACAAACAACCACCCGAAGAATTCCCCAGATGTATGTGCAATGTTTTTGTGATTACCCTCATACTCTTGACAAATAACCTAATTTCACACTGGCTCGGTTGGTGCTTTACTGCATAAATCTAGAGGCTTGTTGCCAAATTGAGCTTACACATACTTCAGACACAACTCATAATGACATAACATCTTGAGCAATGCTTCAGGATTTTCTCAAGTGAAAATAAATAAGCCTTTACCGCTTTGTCTCAGGATTCTTTAAAAGCTCAGAAATGTGAGAAAATCGTCTCCAGCTAGATGGAGGTTTTCTATGTGAATATCGGGATCTAAAACGGAGCCCAAACACAAAACAAAATGGCATCTTTAGAGATTTTTCCTCCTATACAACTGCAATGGAAGCTCACACATACACAGCTCCAAAGTCACCATGCAGCCTTCGGTGTATCTGGTCTCAACGGGGAAAACAACCAATTTACCTGATGTCACTGCTGCATGTGTGTATTTCTAAGTGCGTGTCATACAAAGTCTATGGCGTGCACGTATCTGTGTGACAGAGCATTGTGAAAACTAATCTCGGTCGTTTCCCTCAGGTGACTTTGGAACAACCACTAATCGGTCACACAGACATGCATCTGCACACACACACACACAAACGCACGCACGCACGCACGCACGCACGCACGCACGCACGCACGCACGCACGCACGCACGCACGCACGCACGCACGCACGCACACACACACACACACACACACACACACACACACACACACACACACACACACATACACACACACACACACCTATCTGATAGAAAGTATTTGGCTCTACTCTGACTCGGGTAAATTCACGGGTTACTGAGCTGAAGCTCCTTTTCCCAGGTTTGCAGGAGTTGTCATTAAGCTCGACGATAAAAGCTACAAGGCTATAACCTTCTTACTCGTCTGATCCAGAGACTTACTGGAGGCTGCAGAGTAGGGAAGGTGGGGGCAAATAAAACCGTTTGAACATCATGTCGTTTCTTATAAAATATGGTTTCCAAATCACATTTTTGTTTAACTAGCTGTAACTAAAGATTTAAGGAATAGCTGACATTTTGGCTAATTCTACCATTGCCCTTTAAATATGATGCAGCAGCCAGCAAGGGATCTTAGCATTAAGGTTTAAAGCAGGGAAATGGCTAGCTGCATGCATGTCTTCTCTGTTTTTTGTAATACTAATTACAACAATAATACAAAATATGAAAAATGTTGAGTTAAAACCACAGTTAAAATAAACTGTTCAAACAACACCTAATGAATACATATGTTAGTAGTGTGTCTGTTTTGATTACATTTTACTAGGGTAAAAAAATGTAAGCTAGGATGTTTTCGACTTGTGTGTTTGGGGAATCAAGTTTGTGAATAATCAGTAGATGGAAGCATTTTATAAAACCAATTCACTTCAAAAGGATAGCAGACCACCACATAACTCACTAATAGCATTAGCTATACTCATGTAATTTCATCTACCAGCTGTATTCCATCTAAATCAAGATTAGTTTATTGGAAAGATCATGCTGGTATGACCATATGCATCAAAATGTGGTATCAATCTTTTATCAGTTAAACAACAGAACCAAAAACATGGAACCAATGCGGTTTAATGTATAGGCCTAATCAATAGATATTCAAGTGGTGAATGCAGTGCCTGAATAAGGAGTCAAGTCTCAAGTACATCAAGTCTCAAAGCATTTTTGTGTAGGTAGAATACCAAATCCAAGTATGTTAGAAAATGCACAATCGGCTCTATTACATAATGTATTCTCAATAAAGTAAACATGAATGTAATTTGAGGCTCCAGGGCTAGACGCAGTAACCACTCTACCTCCTAGTTTAAATACATGTATTATTACCCCTGAAATGTGTTGTCAGAAACATCATTACATTAGAAACAACATTAGCTTATCAACAGTCAACAAGCTGAATTGCTGACGTCGCTTTTCTACCATGGGTACAAACCTGCCAGGTATAAGCCATGAATCACTGCTACGTACACCATTAGCCTGGCTCACCCTGCGTATGCCCCAGGCAATAGCTGTAAATAACAATGAGTTTTTATTCAACTCGTCTGGAATGAGTTTCCAGTGAGTTTGTTATATAAGCAGCAGCTGGAAGCCTCTCAGCCTGGAGAGTCATAATCATGCCTCCAGCCATCCCTCTGAGAACAATATAAGTTAGACGGTTTGTTTATACAAGATGGAAGGTAAGGAGGCTTGCTGTTTGGAGAGACAATATAGCTCAATAAGTGATGATATATGCATATACAGTAAATCCAGCAGGGGGTTGGGGGGGGAGGGGGAGGCTACACTACGGTAAACAAAGTTGTCTTAAATAACTACAACTCATGCTAAAGAAAATGCTCAGGTAACACTGAAGTATTTAAACGTGTTAATATTTAAAGAACCGCTCCATGTCCATTTGTATTCTCATCCTTCAGTTCTCCTCAAGAGAGAAAACACATTCATTTCTTAGAGACATCTTAAGAAAGAAAAGTCGGTTTACAAATAGTTGAAATTGAACAACCAGAAAATAAATGCTCATGGCCAAGGGTCCATGGCTGTGGATTTACAGTATGTGGGTATGGGGGAGGTTATGCTCCACAACCCTTTTAACAGACAGGGAATGATATGTTCTCTTTTCATGCGCCAGGCCGAGCCTCTATCTGTCCATCCATCCATCCCATTATCCCTTCCACTGAGTGCAAGGGGGTAAGAAATTGGGCCTGCATGACGTGCTCCACACTCTGTTGAGTCTACATGTTTTTAGACGTCTCATCTTTCATCTACATCTCCCACCCATCCATCTCCCCCTTCTGATAGGGTGGGCTACAAAGTCGGTTTATTGAATAGAGGTTAAAATGGTTACCAGAGCAGAAGGGCATGGGGGCACTCCACATTCCGTTGAGCTGACAAGTCCTGGATGATTCTCCTTTCAGCTGTCTCCCGCCAAGACACGAGTATCGGACCGTTGAACCAAATGTAAACTTAACTCCACTCAGCACACCGTTAGGGGGAGAGCCGGGGTGACCACAATCCACAACTAGAGATCAGAAGAGAGGGAGAGAGAGTTAGGGATTGAGAGGCCGACAGCTAGTTTCAACTAAGCACAGCTTTGTGAGAGGAGCTGCATTAACACACATGTGAAGGATTGTGGGTAGTGAGGAAACAGGCAGACACACTGCAGATCATTTTAAGCACTCCTTTAATCAAGCAATATGTTTAAAGTGAGCTTTAGCATGTGCAGCTACAGTACTGTTAATTTTCCCAGGAGGAGGATATAGCAGAGAAATAGGAGGATCATAGAAGAGAGGGAAATATACTGATCTTTTATTGATTTCGATTTTGGATATCGGAATAATGCAAAAGTGTCTTTTACTTGTTTTAAAGTCTGTATTGCATTTATTCTTTGTTCATATCCAGTTCACTAATGATAATTAGGCGTACGGCGCAGTGGATAGAGCCTTGGTGTTGGGATCAGGGGGTCACAGGTTCAAACCCCACTGCAGTCAGCATGTCGTTATCTCCCTGGGCAAGACACTTCACCCCAAATTGCTCCTGTGGGGATTGTCCACAGTATGGAGTATGCAAGTCGCTTTGGATAAAAGCATCTATGTAATGTAATGTAATAATTTATCAAAATGTCATTGTTTAAATATACAGTATCAACACCTCTATTAATAAAAGCCAACAGTGTTTTTTTCAGAAGACTTGTACTTTAAACCCACCACATTTTTGGCAGAACCTTGAGTAATTTTATTCTGGTGCCTGGTCCAAGTGTCCAATTAAAAAAGGTTTAAAGGTTAACATTCGTTCCACGGTCCATGGTGGTAACTGAGTGTTATTTCCATGGCCAAACAATGAGAAGTCTGCTGTCTTACCCCTGTCTTAAAAACCAAGGTTCAAAAATAACTACGAGTTTTGAGCTGCTATTATTATAAACTGCATTATGTGCCTTTTGTATAATTAAATACGTGATAGGTGCAGCAACAGTAACTAAGGGCAGTCAGGCTTAGCAAAGGCAATTCACTATCTTTTTTCATTGTGAAATCAAAAAGACAAAAGGACACAGATCAAACTAACCTATACATTCGGGCAGAGGTTTGTCCCACTGTCCAGTAGGCTGACAGGACAGAACAGATGATCCAAACAGGTAATACCCCGGGTTACAGTCATAGAAGACCACAGTGCCAAAGGTGAAGTTCCCGTGCTCTATTTTACTCTGCCGGATGGAGTTGGCTGGGATACCTGGATCAGAGCAATTGACCACTATACACAGAGAGACACAGAGACACACACACACGTACACAGAGAGAGAAAAGCATGTGTTATTTGGCTTAAACATGGGAGAGTCAATTCTCTTCCCTCTCTTCCTTTTTTCTGCCTGTGAAATAATAAAGGGCTTAAAAAGGAGATTAATTAAGGATGGTGTTTAAAATGGTAAATATGGCAAATGACTTGATGATGTTGGCAGGTTTGTGTGTTCTGGATCCAGCACCCATGCAGGGTGATGCTTGCTTTCAATGGGTTGCATTTTACATTTTACACGATTCATTGCCATTTCATTCTGTAATCTTGGTGGAGCGCTGATAGCTTGTGTACAAACTTGTGAGCACAATCAAGACATTTCCATTCATGAGGCTGGAGCCAGGAGGGATGTAGAGAAATAAATCTAGCTCAAAGCGTCAATAAATTAAATAAAGGATGAAGAGTCTATGAGCTGAAATGAAACGAGCAGTGGTAAAACACGGGAGAGACAACTTGGGAAATGCAGAAAGGGTAAATAAACATAAGAGTTTGGATGGTAATAAAAGGTTAGGGATAAATAAGGTTAGGGGGGAATACACTTAACTTTTCTCCCCACCTTTACACGTTGGGGGCGGGTGGCTCCACTGTCGGTTGGCCTGACACTGAGCGTGTGCGGGCCCCTCCATTTCATAACCCCGGTTACACACAAAGCTGACCACGTTGTCGAGGTTGAAGCCGTTTCCCACCGTACGACCATATATGGGACTTCCTGGATGGCCACAGCTGATCGCTAAAGGGAAGACAAGAGAGTGAACCGTGGAGACATGGAACAAGCAGATTTTTGAATATATTTAAATAAGTCTATTTTGAGAGTGCTCATTACAAATTAGCATGTCGGGTTGCGTCGTGTTTAATATGAATGTCTTTAAAACCGATATTAAATCACATGAAAGGATATAAACTTAAAATGTGTTAACCCCTGTTTACAGAAACACGTATATGTTTTGTAACATCTACTGTTCATTGCTGGACACCAGAATAATTCATTTTTTTCCCTCGATATAGAGATATAAAGTCTTTATGATGGGTGAATGTTTGTGGGTGCAAAAGTTTTTCAGCATTCAATGTCATTTAGTTGCAGCTGACCACTGGTTTAAATGTCAACATTGACTTTTCATGTCAAATTGGCAGATGTTCTCATTAAATTCAGAACATCAAATTCAGCAAAATCTCCTCTTGAGATAAAAGCTACACACGTACGATCTCTCGCAGACATACAAATCTGAGACCATGCAATGTATTGCAAAAAAAAAGAACCTAAAAGAAGCGCAGATTTGTGCCAAATATCAATACCATTTTTACGAGTAATTCATAAATAATTACGAGATGCCTGATGATCTAGCAGACCCAGCAAATATCTCTATTTAAAAAAAAATATTAGATCTTGCATCTTCTGCATTAGCATTAAGTGACCTCTGTTTGGCATTGTGCATCATAATTATTCATTGCGTTAACTTCACTCACTGGAGCTTCTTAGAAGTTTGTGTGTGTCCCTTGTCCTCATTGTGCTGACAAATGTGTTTTAATGTTTGTGTTAACAGATAGTTAAACTACCCCCCTTTAAAGGAGAGGAGAGGAGAGGAGAAGAAAGGAGAGGAGAGGAGGTTGACCATAGAACGAAAAAGGGAAAGACACAGACGAGGAGGGTAGTAAGGTGCATTGGGAAAAGGAGAAAAAACCAAGACATTTTCAGAAAAAAGGAAACTAGAAGAGATGATAGCGACAAGAAGAGCAGACAGGAAGGAAGGGGAGGAAGCCATGGCCTGATTTTCACTTGATCAGTGAGAATCAGAAGTTTGTTTGCCTGCCTAAGATACAAATGTTTTTGACACCGTCAGCATGCCCTGCAGACACACACACACACACACACACACACACACACACACACACACACACACACACACACACACACACACACACACACACACACACACACACACACACACACACACACACACACACACACACACACACACACACACACACACACACACACACACACACACACACACACACACACACACACACAGGCACATCACGGTCTCATCATCATTCTGTGTTTGTGCTTCTAAACAAGAGCCTCTCATCTACATAATTACAGTATAATTTGGCTGTAAAATGATTTCCCTCAATAACTCCTGCATGAATAACCACAATAAAAACAGCAGAGCACAGAAACACCAGATCCACTCACATATCCTAAACATAAACACAAATATATACACAAAACTGATTATTTCTGATATAAAGTCCCTATGATGATACTTCTCGTCCTTTAAGTGTCATAGTCAAAACAATTTCTAAGAGGAAATAAACTCCCTGCTACTCCAGAATGTTGACACTGCTTCACCACCTACATCTTTTAAACATGGTTCTAATTTAGTGAACAAACGGGCTGTCTCTTTGGGAAAAGGTGCCTGTGGCTGGCTGGAGTTGGCTCATCATCGCCACCTTACCCGTGCCCAGTTGCTGCCTAAAAACTTTCAGGACGCCCACAGTAAGTGAGCGATTTTAGAAGATTTTCACAGAAGCCTGGACATTTCCGAGTGGTCTGCTTTATCATCAAGCCTAGCGATTTATCTCAGCCAGACCACACAGGCAGTTAGGCCCTCTGGCTCTTTGTATAAGACTGCCGGTGTGAATCTGCCGAACCTCAGGACTATTTGGTGAATACAAAAAAAAAGAAGATATTTCTCATAATACAAACCACATGCTGGCTTAACTCAATATTGAATCACTCTTGAACAAAAAGGTTTAATTTTGATATTTCCAACCCTCGAGTGAAATTGGACTGGGGTTTATTGTCTCGACCAGATTAATGCCCCTTTCACACCAACGTGGTAGCCGTTTTAGCTCCGTGCTACAGCTTTTCTGGTTCGGAACCAGTTTTTCTTTTCAGCCCCCGCTTTGTTCACACCGCCCAGAGCCCGAGTGGTGCTGCGTCATTGCGTCATCGTCATGACCTCACCGTTTACGTCGCTGATTTTCTCCCCAACGGCGTTGGGTCAATGATCGTGTTGCTTTTAATCATACGAAGCCAGATTAAATTAAATAACTACTTCTTAACCCCTATACTTTTCTCCAGAGTGCTGTGGTTCATTGTTTATTAATGTGTTTGGCATAAGCCGTTTTCTACAGGCACATTTTACCTGCATATTTTTCATTATGATTCTACTTGTGATAGTCGGACATGACAACCTGTGCAGCCCTTGTATTGATTCCATCCGATAGCTGCTATAATACAAAACAAACGCTGCCTGCTCTCCACAATGATCAATAACAGCGAACGGATGGTCAAAGTAAGCTACAAATAAACAGAATCACACTAAGCCTGGTTAGTGTTGCCTGACTTTATAAAGTGTGTTTTTTTTGTTGCGTTCTAGTCGCTTTAGTCAGCGCGATTGCTTGTTACAACTTTCATTTGCCGTACTCGCCATAAACTGTTATTGCTCAGGTTGATCCCGCCCCTGCCCCCAGCTCTGACGTAAGCTTCTTGCTTCTAGACCAGGACTGCAGTCGAATATTCCATTTAGCTTAGGAACCTTCCTAACCGAGTGAAATGACCCGGAAGTCCCTCAGTGGCAGCCATGATAAGTGCCGTTCGAATTCTCTAGTCTAGATGATAGGAAAGGAGGTTTCAAACTTCCTTTATAACCTCCTTTAGCTTAGGAACCACTGGACCTCCCTAACCGAAAGGAGAGGAGAAAATGCTGCCCCACAATGCCTTGCAGCCGCAGCATTTGCCGTCACACAACTGTCGGCCGTTCACGGACACAAACCGATTATGACCGAGAAATGATTTCATGAAAGTTACGGTGCTTATTAAGCATTGTAAAACGTATGTGGTAAGTTGCCAAAGTTCTTTGTTTTGAACGTTCATCAGTATTGTAATCAAAAAGAGAAATATGAACGTTAGTTTTTACTGAAATGATCAAATAAAGTCAACATTTCACTGAGCTGTGTGGGGTTTGTTCAACTTTTAAAAGACGTTTGAATGGTGATATACACAGTGATAGATGTTAAGGACTAACGTTTATAATAAATACATTTGTATTTATTTTAAGATCTTTTCATACAATCATACGTATTGGGATCATTTGTATTAATGTGGACCGGAGGGAGAGGGTGACGAGCATAAGTTTCACTTTCCTTTTTTATTTAAATTCCAACTTTGGTCATGAAGAATATGTTTCTCTGTTGTCCACGTTCATAAAGCATAAAACAACAGCATCAGAGCACGGTGCAGAGTCTCTAGATGAGTTTACAGTAGTCCGTTATTATACATCCATGTTGTAGTCCGCTGTATAGAAAACTGTAGTTTCCATAGTTTCCCCACAGCAGCAGACGCACATTTATGACGTCCGCTGGCGCAGCATAAACACGTCGGATAGTGAAAGTGCAGTCGGATTCTCTAAAGTACTGCAGTCTCTTCTCCTAAGTCCTTTTGAATTCTCCCCACTATCCCTTAACCCCGTGACGTTTCACTCAGAGGTCAAGGAATAAACGATAGGGTTAGAACTTAGGAGCTGACTATCGGTCTATTTGACTGCAGCCCCGTGCTTCTCAAAAGGCGCGTTCACACCAAGTACTTTTCCCACAAAGGTTCCTGAGAACTACGATTTAGTTGCGTTCACACCAAAAAGTCCCAGGAACTAAATTAGTTATAGAGAACCTTTTTTACCCCCTTTTCAGTCCATGCTAGAGAGCAGGGACTTTAGTGGGAGAAAAAGGTTCCTGTGTCTGATTGGCTGGGCGGAATGCAAACCAAGCCCCGTCAAACTCCCAAAAACTTTTGTGAAGCCGCCATTTTATTATCCTCGCATTGCATTATTAGCATTAGCATTAGGCCAGCGCAGAAACGCAGAGAGACTAACTTATGACAACACAAAATAGAAAAATGGGAGCGGTGGAGATGAGGAGGTGTCGGCGTTCTGGCCGTTTACTCGGAAGGCTTCAGTAGAAGCTGCTGGGAGTCCCAGCAGCTTCTACTGAAGCCAGTCCCTAAGTCCGGGGACTTCCGGCCGGGGATTTTGGGTGGCAGTATACGCCGTGAAGTTGTTTGCGGCCTGCCAGTAAACCCAAAGCAGAAGAAGAAGAAGTGACGTCAGCGGCTTCATTTGCCTAATCCACCCCCAGGAACTAATTTCCGGTGTGAACGCGATCTGTACTTAGTTCATGAGAACTAAAGAGTTCTCAGGAACCTTTGTGGGAATAGTACTTGGTGTGAACGCGCCTATAGTGTGGTCCTGGGACCACTGGTGGTCCGTGAGCGCCCCCTAGTGGTCTGTGACTATATTGGTAACATTTCACATTTGAAATAAATAAATACATTTCAGTTTTCCGCACTCTCACGGGAATATCTCCGCAATGGAGCGAGGTTAAGTTTTACTGTCAATTGCATGATATAGCCCAGCGCAACACCTTCATCACACATGTTGCCACTTGTTTGTACAATTTGCAGGCGATTTGTAATCTGTTCTAGAAAAACGATGTGTTTTTTGATATTTGTGGAGACCACCATTTTTTTTGGTGCTTGAAAAGCACCGGTCTTCGGAGCTTCGGGGCGGCTCCGCTGCGGTGTGAAAAGGAAAAAACTCTGCTTTTCAGGCTCTAGCTCCAAACCAGCTCTGGAACCGCGTTGGTGTAAAAGGGGCATGAGTCCCTTGGTGCTGCGTCCATAAACAATGTTAAAGGTAGCTACTGTTTTAACTGAATATGTTGTTACACATGTCACTTATTAAACCAATTTCACACAGCTGAATCTACGACCAAAATGTAAGCAGTTGAAATAAATTCTTGGTAGTTTGAGGCCAGGTTTGGACAACGAAGAATGTGGAATAAAACAAGAAAATATATTTGTTCTGTATATTGTTGGCTTTTTGTGAGTCTGTTAAAGATGTGCAATGCTTAATTACTGGACATATCTTCAATATAAAATGAGTGTAAGTCTGTGCTTTAATGTTATCACAATTGTGAAGACAGCATTGTGAGGCTCTCATTGTGTTTTTATTTAGAGTTTGCACTTAAAGGTGGGGTAGGTCATTTTGTAGAAACCAGCTCGAGTGCGTTACAATTTGAAAATACACAGCCGGAACAAACCCCTCTTCCAACACACACAAACGCGCACATGACCAATGAGGCCACGAGATAAGTTTGTGCACAGATGGAAGGCTGACAGGCAGGTAGACCATCCAGTTATTTTAGCCGGGCCGGCTAAAATGATTGGTCGTGCTTTTTACAGTACCACGGCTTCCACAGATGAATTTTTTTTTTAAATGTATGGATTTTTTGTCAAAGCACTTAAGATATTAATTGCTATCGGGATGTTAAGAGCATTCCATGGAATATAACACAAAGTGTATCTCGAGCCGGTTTCTCAAACTTACCTACCCGACCTTTGAGATTAAATCAAGCAGAAATAAAAATTGTTTTCAATAAATGAAATTGTTTGTATTAACCAAACATCAACACCACCACCCTTACTCTCACATACCCAAAAGGCTTGATCCTTATTAGTATTCCCTGAATCATTGTTAGTGTAACCACTGAACTACAGCAAATATTTTTCTTCAGGCGTTTTTATAATGATGTGCTGGATCAGGACACTCTTGATTTAGTGATTTCCTATTCACTGAGTCGACCGCTTCCTTCTGAACAAATGCTTTCTTCTACTACTTGTAATGTCAGTTTTCTGAAAAGACAGGAAGCCGACCAGATCATAGGTTGTAAAAGAGACGGATAAGTGTATTCCTTACATATACAGACAGGCAGTTGTCCAGACCACTGGTTTTCTTGGAGACAGATTCGAACCGATGAGCCTATTAGTCGAAATCCAGGCAGGCACTGATACACGACCGTATCACGGTAACCAAAGTTCTCCCCGATCACCTGACCGTTCACAATGCCTTCTGGGATCCCACAGTGACCGGCTGAAAGACACAGAAAGACATACAGACGACTCAGAATATAGGTGTCCCTGAACGTGCCTCAGAAACGTCGCTGCGAAGATAATATGTTGTAGCACTCACTTTTATTTGTAAATGGCCTCTCTCATTATTAACTATTTCAGATTCTATACCTATAAATGTGTTTCTCTATTATTCCATGTCTTGGCTGTCCTATATCTACCTTAGATACACAAAACGGACATAATACAAATCTTGTATTGGATCAAAATCTTGGAGATTTCCATGTATTATTCCCTTAGGTGCCACCTATGATCAAGAGGGGTAATTGTAGATGTATGTTTGGATCTCACTTCAAAGAAATCCAAACAATCTTGCCTTTTCCTGGAAAATGTTGCAACAGACAACTAATTTTTAACACTGCAAATCTTAAGGCTTTGATTTCGGTTTACCGTAGGCTCAATATTCTTTTGGGTGGCTCGTTCATCGATAGAAAGATGTTGAATTAACAGACCGTTATTTAAATGAAAATCTTCAAAACGTTGATGTTAACGTGCAATTTTACCCTACGATTTTTTAACAAATCTCCTACGTAACCTAGGGCTAAAGACTTTTTCATGACAATGATGTTTTATGCTCAGGCTTATAACCATGATATGCATCTGGGTTACAGGGAGAGAATCTCAGTTAAACCGTAACAATTGAATCAAGCCTTGTAGTTTTAAACAAACCTTGTGGGTTTAACATCATCTCGGCTTAAGAGGCAGTTTGTTGCCTCCATATGGGACATTAAGATGTTAAACATCTGCTGAAACATTTTGCTAGCCTGTAAAATAAGCAATTGCCGCTTGAAACCTGTTTCTCTTGTCAATGAAACATTTGAATCTGAGCAAACACACGCCATGAAACATCAAAGATGGAGCACAACAAGCACTCCATCTTCAAGAACAATATGAGAAGCTCTATCATAAATTGGACAACCTGTCAGAGAGAGGCGAAGTCCCTCCCTTCCGGGGTAGCTCCATGGGACCTTATGTCGGAAAAAGTATGTATTGAAGTCAATGGCGATAGAAAGATTATCTTTCGATTCCGTTTGAATTGTGACACGAATTACGCATATGATGTTTGTCAATTTAAAAGATAAAAAAAAGTCAAAAAAAATAAAATGTGTCGTAAAACTGTGAAGTAACACTTTTTTTTGTGTGAAACCGCTCCATGAAATTATTTTTTAAGATTGACAAACATCATATGTGTAATTCGTGGCACAATTCAAACGGGATCGAAAGATACGTTTTCTCTCCCCATTGACTTCAATACATAATTTTTCCGAAATAAGGTCCCATGGGTCGGAAGTAGATGGGCGGGACTTCACCTCTCTATTTATGTTGAAGTCTCTGATGGGAATTTGCCCCCTTACAGCATTTACACAGATGTGTCATTGCTGTCGAAAGCATCTACCTTCTAAATGAAGATGTTTCTGTGTGTATTAAGTATCAGGCTTTACCGGTAACAGCCAACCAAACATGATTCTTCCCAAAGGTCTAACTGATGCACAGATTTAATGCAAAATGTTGGAGTAAATGCATTCTCAGAAACTTTGGATTGGGTATTGATTTTGTTCTTCAACTGTGTCTTCAATGCAAAATGCTAACAGTGTCAAAAGCAGCCAGGAGAGTGGGAAGGAACAGGAAGAGAAAAGGTTGCTCTGCATAACCTTTGTCCTCCCACATTGTCTTTGAGATTTTGCGGCATTTCTAAAGTAAGACGATTTTTACTTTCTTGAAAAGGTTGCAGAAAGATATGTATAAGGAATAAACATTAGTACAAACTGCATTTTTCATGATTGAACAAATGAGGGTAATTATAGAAAATATTTTGTGCTTCAGCTTTGATTACAAAGATGATTGGAAATAAGAAACACAACAACACCGACTTTTAAATTAGCAAAACAAGTACAGTAAAGCCAGATTTGGTTCAAAGGATAATTGGCAAAGTTATTGACTGAAAATGCTGTTTATAGCACTTTTTTAGGGCTCAATACATTTATTTTTTGACAGAACCTTGCCTCCTCATCAGTCTAGGTTAAGTTTCAATGAACCTTCCCGTTCTAAATTGCATCTCATATCCCCCTCGGCCTGTGAAGTATTCTGGGAAGCGCTGTTTCTACTGAGGCTTCATGGAGAAGTGACAGCAACTTGTCATAGCATATGTTAACTTTCGCTGGCACACTGACAGAAGAAATAAGCTGTTTTTTTCTGGCTTATATATATACTGTATATATATATATAAAAAAAGCATTCTAACTGAATTTAGTGAGTGCACAGCAGAAGCTCGTAATAGTTTTTCTTGGGAGGTGGACGAGGTTCGAGCGGAGCAGCTGTGCAAACCCTGCCTTTGATACCTGTCCTCATTATCTTGACTTGAAAACAAATAACTCAAACCCCCTTTCCAATGGCCAGTGTTTCAGAGAGGCATGCAGTAATATGACTTCATTTTAAGTCTAAGTATACAATACAGTTTCTAGAAATACTTTAAATATCTCCTATTATACAACTTTTCATCAATATATTATAGGTCTTGCATATATAGAAAACATGTCTGTGAAGTGTTTGGCTTGCAATACCAAACAGATCATGCATTGCAGCATCCCATAATCCCCTCTGTTTCAGCCCTCTTTCAAAAGTGCTGATTCTCTGTCTGTTACTTTAGATGAACATAAGGAGCCACTCCCCACGCCCCTCTGAGAGATATTTGGTTAAAAATAACACAATGGCGCTCTAGGAGGAGATTCAGGTGATAAGGTGGGGGGGTTACCTTGGTTGTTGATTGGCTAATAGTTACACAAGCCAAAACAATTTTATGACATCATAAAGTGACCAAAATCTGATCAGCTCATTTCCAGACAGGTTTTTATATAAATGGATCAGGACGAAAAGAGAGAGAATCTTTTTTCTGAAACTTTCAGAATGTCTTTACACAGAGGGGACACATGTTTATGTATAAAAGACGTGAACAAGTGGATTTTGTATAATAGGTGACCTTTAATATATATCTACATACTTAAATGTTTGAATATATTAATAATTCCTGTCGTTACATACCTAGACATCTAGTTTCTGTTCCACTCCACAGCCCAGAGGACAGGCACTCTCTGACGGCTGACCCCACCAGCATGAAGCCAGCGTCACAGGTGTAAATGGCTGTAGCCCCAAAGCTTGTCTGAGTACCGATCTTCTTCCCATTAGGAAGTGATGGCTGCTCTCCGCAGGATATGACTGAAACACACAGGCAGAACACATTTTTTTGTAAAGCACTCATGCACCAAATACGCACTAGGTTGATTTTAGTTGCTGGTAAAGAACATTGCTTTCAAGAAACTATGCTACCAATGACTCTCACAGATCTGGAACGAATACATACTTTTTTACTACAATGAAAATTCACAATTGCTGGTGAAGAATATAGCAGTCATTTCTGAAATGTCACACACTTCTATAATGGTAAATTGTAATGTTTCTGCATGTTTTTTAGGTTATTGTGCTTGTTCTTGTCCCCTTCTCTGTTCTTCCTCTCTGATTGGCTGGTGTGTGGTAGGGGGCGTGGCTCGTATTCTCCTGGCTGCAGATGAGGCACACCTGTTCCCACTCACCTCATCAACCTTCACTTTAAGAGCCTGGTCCTCACTTCCACTACTCTGCCAGATAACTGAATGTTGTTGGACGATCCAGAGTGCCTCTCTGCAGCCCAAGCCTTGTGTTTTCCAGATTGCAGTTTATAGTGCAACTTTCTGTGTTTTTGCCTGGGACTTTTTGTGCAAACCAGGCAGCTCCCTGCCTTCATTAACTGCATTGTCCTTGCTTTCTTTATTAAACACCTTCAAACTGAACTACTGTCCTTCTCTTCTTTGGGGTCCTAAACATTTCTGAACATTAAATAAATAACATTGATTCATTCAAATGTCAAGAAATCCTCACATTTGAAATAACTTATGACAAAAATGTCAAGCCGAGAATGGATTGTAAGAAAAAGCAGTTTTTCTTGTACAGTTAGTTATCACTTGATTTATTGAAATATAATTTATTTTTTGTTTTAATGGCTGATGCATTCATTATTTGTATTAACAAGTACATAAAGTAATCAGAAGACATGCTCTGCGTCTGAAGGAAACGCTTATTTGTGGATGATTTAGATGTTGAAAATGTATACATTTCTCTTATCCGTCTATTAAATATGAACTGCCAACAGCTGGTTAGCAAATCATAGAAACACAGGGAAAAAGCTAGGAAGGGCAAAGAACATTATTGTCATTAAGCGCAAAAAAATTGCAATAACAACAGCCTCACATGGTGCAACATTGTATTAAAAACGTTATATTTACAAAGAAGGAGGAAACAGCAATACATGGAGCAGAGTCTAAGTAGTACATAGAAGTAAGATAATAAATAAAAGGTATACAAATGAAAATAGAAAATAACTAACAGATGTTATCAGTAGTGTTAGCAGCATGGGTGTTGGGTGTTGAATGTGTGTTTGGTAAACTGCACATAATGAGTGTATTGGAGTGACATGCTGCAGTGATGCCAGCACATCAGTCCTGTCAGTCTGAGAGATGTCTTAGTTCAGAAGCTTTGGAAAGAAGCTGTTTTTCAGTTCATTTGTAACTGAACCCGCCTTCCAGCAGATCTAAAGCTCACCCATACAGTATAATATTTGAATATTTCATATTTTTCACAACAATTCATTGTTCAACAAGGGATTTTGTGCCCGGCTATTTCTTGGCTTGTATCAGTGGCCAGGCAGCCACAGGAGATTCCAGAAATCGAGTAAGAGATTGCTTTAATTTTTTGCACTAAATGGATCAGAGGAAAAACACAAAAGTAACAAACACTGGCTGTCACTATATTGTTTTACACAATACTTTTAAGTCCATCTATTTTTATTCATATGCATATTTATACGCCATACTCTACCCTGCTGTTTATATATCCTATTTATTTTTTATTTGATCATGCAGCACATCATGCACTATATTTACTTTTTTTTATCTTATATGTTAGTTAGTATGTATAGTTTTTTAAATATTTAAGTGTGAAGAGATAAGCCAAGTGTCATTGTATATTGCAACTGCCCGTTATACAGCACATATGACAATAAGGTATCTTGAATCTTGAATTTTGAATGAGTTTGGAAATTATTTTGTTGTTCTAAAATGACCAAAGACTTTGGTGAGTCAGCTTTTGGTAAATAGTCGACACTGGAATAGTCAGCCTGATGATCAGAGAACAGCTGGAACTATATCAATCTTTAAATATAAACTTATAACGTACCTATTGAGCCAGGCTTTAAATTGTACTCAATTATATTTTTTATTTTATTTACTACTATTGTTATCATAGCTTTTAATTATACTTTGATTATAGTATTTTCGTTCTAAGGGTAAACACATATACAGTTTGATTCAATAATTGGAATAATCCTCATTCAAATATGCGTGATTGCAGTCTCGTTTCTGATGTTGTATTGCAGTTGCAGTCGCCAAGTGTTTTTGTTTTACTCACTCTGGCAATGCGGCCTCTCATTTCTCCAGCTCCACATGCCAGTGGATAGGCACTGGATGTGGGCGGGGCCTAATCTGTAGTATCCCGGGTCGCAGGTGAACACGATGCGAGTTCTGTATTCGTAGTGTGAGCCGTTGACTATCCTCCAGCGGCCGTGCTCCAAAGAAAACGAGCCAATGCTGGGACACACCACCACTACAGAGACAGACACAGTGCGAGAAACAACATGAAAATTACACTCATTTAAACAACAGCCATCAATTACCATTTTGAAATTGTGTCAGATATTAAAAAGCCGGCTGAGAGTGGGGCCAAGCCATTGTAAAAAATCAAACAGATGCATAATAATGACCCTATTTAAATAACAATGTTCTAGCCAAAAATAGCTGCCACTCAGAGCGTATGCTAATTATATGTTGCTTACAATCTAGTATCCCACTTAGTGCACGATTATTTAATTACCTTTGATTAAACTATTTGTATTCAATATTAAATAAGTTCTTTGTAACTGATGCAATTAATCTCACAGCAGTTTCATATTTACATTTGTATTCATGCTATTGCTATTTAAACATTTATGACACTAGAGGACTTGTTATTTGTGTTAATATTCCGCTGATATCTAAGTGTTACCCACCAGAACACCGTGGTATCTTGTTGTGGTTGCTCCACGTCCCGTCCGGCTGACAGATGGCTGACGTCAGCTCTTTACTGGAGAGTCTGTACCCGTCGTTACAGAAATAGGAAACTCTTGTTCCCACGGAGTAGTCGGCTGTTAAAACGCCTCCATTTGGAGGAGCCTTGGGTGCGCCACATGAAACAGCTAGGGGAGGACAAATACACAACATGAGAAGGGACACACACAAACAAACACTTATGTCTGTCAGGAAGCAGGTTTGTAGCCTACTTGTCCAAAGTGTTTGTGGGGATTCAAAGCCAATAATACATGTTTAACAACCAAAGTTTTTTCTCTAATGAAGCCATCAAACTAGGGGTGAATACCGTTTCCCGGTATTATCGAAATACCGGTTACTGCGGCTACGGTATACCGCACCAAAATCAGATCCGGTTTTTGATACTTTTTTTTTTTTTTATAAAAGTGAGGCGTAATATCCTTAAACTCGTGCCCAAACCATCAGAATTACGATGTCAATTTTGCCGTGAAACTCCGCAAACGAGTAAACAGACACATTGGATTAACCTATGGATTAACCTATGGATTAACCTTCAGCAGCGTTTTTATCGTTGTAATGCCATTGAAGACCACTTTTGACCAGACAACGACCAGGGTAAGCCATTTTGCCGTTTTTAGCTACCTAGCGCCACAGGTTTTGATGTCTGTTCTTGTTAATATCTTCGCGAGTTCTTATCATGGAGTGATGATGTATGTACCTATCGATTCTGTGTCATCTCACGATGCAAATCGATGGGTTGGACGTGCAGCTACGATAAGTAATAAGGGTGTTATGAGCAGTGGTGTAGTCCAGGGTATACGCAGGTATACGGCGTATACCCACTTATTTTTCAGACACCATGGCGTATACCCACTTCTCAATCACCGCTGGTGCGCATTATTTAGTAGTGGCTCAATGTCATTTCATAGTACTGTGAAGACTCATGACACAAACCTACTCTGCCTCATATTGGCTAACTCTATGCCTTCGCTGGTTAGATTGGTCAGGTTTTCAGCGCGAGAACTGATGAAAAACCAATCAGAGGCAGAGTAGGGCGGGTCTTAATAAGGGAAAAAAACTGCATATAGACAAATGTTAATTTACTTTCAACTATTTGCCATTACAAAAATTGTATGAACTGTTAAAATGAAGCGAGCCATTCAGACTAAAATTTCCTTTTACAATAAACGTCCTTGTGGAACTACATCGGCCAGCAGCTCAGCTACAGATAGTGAGGCTAGAACACCGGAGCTGTTAGCTGATAGCCCTGTTATCATCAGCCCTGACATCAGCCCAACACCTGCGCTCCCTCCGTCCCCCTCATCCGTTGAAGAGGATGCTGACAGGGAAGGAGATGAAGACGACAATAACGGTGGGTCTCACTTCTATATTTTAAGATTTTTGTAACAAATCGTAGCTAGGTAGTCATATATACTAACATAAAAGTAGTAATAGCATTATTTTCGTTAATAGTTGGTTTCAACTTTTAAATTTAGTATTTCTGATTCTAGTGGCGCTAGTTAGCTATTATAGCTTCATGGCAATGAGCACAGCACACCTTAGTGAGACAGAAAGACATTTGGAAAATACATCCATTATTTGCTGCAATCCATATTTATTACTCTGAACTTTATTGTGTCCCTTATGCTAAGTGTCTGCCCCAACTTTATTTTCCTGACATTTACATTTATCTTGTACACAAAATCCATCCCCATACACCAGAGATAGCCTGAAGGCTTTTCAAGAGCATAGCTAGGTACCACGCAATCTGAAGAACGTTAGCGCTTAGCTAACGTTAGCTAACATAATGCTAAGATCATCGTGTGTTTGGTGACGTGACACAGCTATCTGCTTAATTGTAACATTAGCTGTGGCAATTGAAGATTAGTGTTTTGGATTGTCAGCGTTTTCCTGTCAAATGGAGATAAAAAATTAGTTAGCTAGCACTAGCAGCTACATAATTTGAGGTCAAATGTAGCTAGTGCTAATTTATAGGAGACTGCACAATCTGAGGGTAGATGTTGGCTGCCAGTGGTCTCTTCTAATTAAAGACAGCCATTTATCCCGCCGATCTACCTCTTTTAGGATTGAATAAAGTCTTATATCTGTGTTACTTTGGCGACTGTTGTTTCAGCCAACAGCTTAAAAATAGCAAGGGCATTTTGACCTTGTGCGACGCACAGCCAGATTCGGGCATAGCGACGCTACGTGGAATCCACGAATTTGGATACATTATGAAAACGGGTACTTTTATTTTGAAGGCAGGATGCGGTAGGAAGTAAAAGACTTATATGACGGTAAAAGTTTAAAAGTGCGTCTTCCTCACGAAAGGAAACGTGCTGTTGTTTACCAAGGACCTGGTTGAAAAGGGCACAAGGTTTGTCTGTGTTTAGGTCTAATTTGTGTGCAACATTGAGTCACGTCATAACGCCTTTTCTTAGAAGAGTTTTCACACTTTTTATTGACACAGCCATGGATAAAGCTACAGCTAGGCCCTGTGTAATTGACTATTTGACTATTTGGGGGCTAAAATGAAAAATCTAATAATGCAGATTATGAAGGTGACAACTTTACACTTTTGAATAGGTTATGGTCATTGTTCCCCTTTTATAGCCTATAATTCAATCACTTTTGTTGTTCTTCCCTTAGACATCAATAATGACTGGCCTGACCTGTGGACTGTCAATCAAAAAGAGGATTTTAAATCCAAGAACCGCTGGTTGGGATCCAAAAACAAAAAACTTGGTAAGTTTAGGTATCTTGTTAGTTTAGGTAGCTTCTGAAACAGTGGACACACATTAATATTGTGTGCGTGTGTGTGTGTGTGTCCTTTTATGTATATGGGAAAAATAGACCATGCACACATACAGCTGTGGATACAGTAGTTACATTGTATGTTTATGCTTCACAGGATGTCTGGTTTGTAGCAGTGTGAACTCCATTGGGATCAACAAGGAGCAAGGTGTATCACTCTCAAGAGAATGGATGAACTTTGAAATTCAAGTGTCTTCTCAGGGAAGTAGAGAAACAGGTCTGTCAGTCTTGAGAAATAAGATCAGGAAACATGCTTTGTCCAAGGCACACTCTCAGGCTGTGAAGGTGGCAGAACAACAAAAAGAATCGGCCATTGAGAATGCAGTGGAGGTTATGACTGAGTCCTACAAGAAGGAAACTGATGCTGTGTTCCGAACAGCCTACCATTTGGCCAAAAAGAACAGACCCTTTTCTGACCATGAGAGCCTCATTGAGCTGCAGGAACTGAATGGTGTTAAGATGGGCTCAATACTTCATTCACGTTACAGTGCAACACAAATCATACAACATGTTGCCAGTGAGATGCAGAGCAAAATTGTGAGTAACATAATAGCATCATCCACGAAGTTAGCTGTCCTTATTGACGAGGCCTCTTCTTTAAGTCACAAACCTGTCATGACAGTTTCTGTAAAAGCGTCAATTGAAGGAGCAAGCCCTGAGTTCATATTCCTTGATCTAGTTGAATTAGACAATCAGAGAGCAGATGGCATAGAACAGGCTTTACTCACCTGTTTAATGAAGGCTGGCTTTACAGAAGAGTGGCTTCTTGAAAACTGGGTAACATTTGTGTCTGATGGAGCCAGTGTCATGCTAGGAAAGAAGTCAGGAGTAGCAACCAGGTTGACCTCGAGATTCCCAAGGCTCTTTGTGTTGCACTGTATGAACCATAGGCTGGAACTAGCTGTGTCAAATGCTGTTGATGAGGTGACGGGTGTCAACCACTTTAAAATATTTATGCAGAAGCTATATTCACTTTATAGTATGTCGAACAAAAATGAGCGTGAACTCAAAGATGCAGCAGCTGAAGTAGGCTCACAACTTCTTCGCATTGGCAGAGTTTTAGATGTACGCTGGGTGGGCAGTAGCTTTCGTACTGTTCGTGCTGTGTGGACATCCCTGGGAGGTCTTGTGCAGCACTTTAAGAATGCGTCTTCCGATGAGATGAGGTCCACCAAAGAGAAACAAATGTACAGAGGTTTATTATACCGTCTTCAAAGTCCTGAATTTATCTGTGACCTTGGGCTCATGTATGACACTCTCCATGAACTAAGTGTCCTGTCACTGGAGCTTCAAGCTCATTCTATAACTCTGCTCAGAGCAGAGCATCTGCTGAAATGCTCAATCAGAGTGATACAGTCTTTCAAAGAGAGTCCAGGTGAAAAATACTGTGAGGCTTTAGAGGCAAAAGAGGCTGGAGAGTATCGCTCTATAGCTCTAGTAGGAAATGCAAAGCTGAAGTCAATCAATCCAGGCCAGTTCTTACAAAGCCTTGTGGACAATCTTGAGCAACGCTTGTCTTTCGAAGATGCGGTCATCAAGGACTTCAGCATCCTTGATCAGAGTAAATGGCCATCAAACCCCAGCATTCGCCATGGTGAAGACCAGGTTAAGCGACTGTGCAAGCGATTTCACTTGTGCACAGACCAAGCACTGAATGGGATGCGAGACCTACTGGAAGAGCCCAATAGTGAGCCCAAGGACCTAAAACCACTCATGAACTGTATGAAGACATTCCCTGTCAGCACAGCAGAGTGTGAGAGGAACTTTAGCCTTATGAACAATATAAGCTCAGACAAAAGGGCTGTACTACTGATCTCAAACATATCAAACTTGATGATGATTAATATCAACGGCCCCCCTACTTCTATGTTTGATCCTCAAAAGTATATGAGGACCTGGTTGAAGAGACACCGTGCTGCCACTTCTATGCGTTCAAGGCAATGCGGTGTGAAAACTCCTGCAGAAAGCAAGTCTGTCTGGAAAATACTGTAATATGAGCACTTACTTAGAAACCCAGCACTGGGTTGAGAGAGTCACTTTGGTTTTCATGGATATGTTGTAAAATGTATATATTTTTGTTCATTGTTAACTATATATTGTTGTTTTGTAACATATCGTTTTGAATTTATTGTTGAATTATTTGAATGATGATATTCAATATTTGTGGTGATATTTATTTATATATATATATATATATATATACACTATATTGCCAAAAGTATTGGGTCACCTGCCTTGATGTGCATATGAACTTAAGTGACATCCCATTCTTAATCCATAGGGTTTCATATGACGTCGGTCCACCCTTTGCATCTATAACAGCTTCAACTCTTATGGGAAGGCTTTCCACCAGGTTTAGGAGTGTGTTTATGGAAATATTTGACCATTCTTCCAGAAGCGGCAACTGAAGTTGGATGAAGAGACTGGCTCTCAGGCTGTGCTCCTAATTCATCCCAAGGGTGTTCTATTGGTTTGAGGTCAGGACTCTGTGCAGGCCAGTCAAGTTCATCCACACCAAACTCTGTCATCCATGTCTTTATGGACCTTGCTTTGTGCACTGGTGCACGGTCATGTTGGAACATGAAGGGGCCATTCCCAAACTGTTTTCAAAGTTGGGAGTATGGAATTGTCCAAAATCTCTTGGTTAAATTACCTCACAAATGCGCTTCTGGAAGAATGGTCAAAAATTCCCATAAACACACTCTTAAACCTTGTGGAACGCTCTGCTTATTTATATAACAAATAATTCACTCATGAGAAGGAACGACAGATGTCCCGTAATATAGTGGAGTAAAAGTAAGATATTTTACTTTGAAATGTAGTGGAGTAAAAGTAAAAAGTCCCCCAAAATGGAAATACTTAAGTAAAGTACAGATACTTCAAAAAAGTACTTAAGTACAGTAACAAATTACATTTACTTCGTTACTGTCCACCACTGTGTGTAAGTAATACTGAGTAACTATACTGGGTTAATATTTTTGGGGTGAACTAAATAGAGTATGTCCTTATAAAACAGGGCGATAATCCTTTGCACTATGGGCTGCTTAAAAAAAATTGCAAAACTAAGAGTATACCCACTTCTCCAGGGACCACTACACCACTGGTTATGAGTGAGTTTCTGTGCAGTAATTTGTCAGCATTTTTTCGCTCATGGCTAATTCAGAGGCAGAGCGTTAGCTTTGTGGTATCGGGGGGGGGCGGTGTAGAACAGGCTAATAGTCTTTGAAATACATCATCTGGTATATTCTGAAAATACCCTTTGAAATAGGAAGAAAATAAAAGGTTACGAAACAGTCTTCATTAAAATACAAATACCAAATAATATGAATTATATTCGGCATTCACAAGCATCTTCATGTGGCATTTCCACACCCACTGAATGTGCTACTCATATGAATGTGCAGTACTTTAATTTTGGAGCAAAAAGGATACAAGCTGCTTAAAGGAAGAAAATAAGTTTTCAAGGTTTTATAGCATGGATAAACTTAGTTGTATTTTCTCAGATAACATACATTTGTATTGACAATTCAAACAGTTACTTTATTAACAAAGCAATTAGAAATCTGATCTGACTGTTAAATTATTTTATTAGCTCAATTAACATTCCACTTAAATGGTTGGCAACATGACAGAATGATTGGGCGACAATGTGACTGCCACCAATCCTTCATTTAACAAAAATAATTTTCTTCTAATTTGTATATCTTTTCTCCAGGTTACTCGCACCTTTTCAAGCTCATATTTATAATAGTTTGAAATGATTACATCACATTACCTTACATATAACATCACTTATACAAAATAGCTTGAAGTATAAACAAACCTTGACACGCAGGGACAGGAGAATCCCATGCGTGGTAGCCGAGTGCCGTGCGGCGGCAGGTTGCTGTGGCGTTGCCTATGAGACGGTAACCACGGTCACAAGCCCAGCGTACCACGCTGTTAATATGGCCGCCGCTCTGAGAGGAGATAGAGCCGTGGAGCGGAGAGTCTGGGGTGGAGCAGTACAGCGCTGGAGAGGAGTAAACAAAACAAAACACTTAGACCTCAGAATGACCTCACATAGGAAGGTTCACTGCAGACCAAAACAGGAAGTAGAATGTTAGAAACCAAGAAAAAAAAAAATGTTGTACTACTATTATACAGTGCCATTCTACAACCATGGCAAAACTACAGTGCTATGCTGTTAACATATAATAATCTTGTTGTTAATCTAACAGGCTATGAAAACAAATGTGTGCTCCATCAGATCAATGATCTGATTCACAGAGAATGGATGTCTAAATGCAGGTTTGCATTAATATAACAATTACCAATTCTGTAATCAAAGTCTTATTTTAAAGGTTTAAATGTTGTTGACCTTACAATCAGCAATGGTTTTATTTTATTAACATGGCTCACTACTTCATTTACTACATGACAGAAGGCCAAGCAATAATGGACTGATAGCAAATGTATCTTGTTTGTGGGTAAATTGTTAAATTATAATCACAATTATGGCTTGAATTGGGCATTGTGCACTTAAAACGTTGCATTTACAGACATTAGATGAAGTAGGATGTCATCACTCCAAGTAATTTATCTCAAAACAAGTGTTGGGCTAAACTAAACTAAAAGTTCTGTGAACAGAATTATTAACAAGCCCATTTATAACGTTAATTATACCTTTCCAGCACGTCTTAAAACCCAAGTGTTTCAGCTAATTAGGATCCGACAAGCTGTATGAATGCTAAATAAGAAAAATAATAAGTGTCTCCCGGCAGAGTTTTTCAATCAAACAATCAATGAGTAGAATTACAGTAGATGTCAGAGACTTTGCCGAACACACTGCCCACAAATCAATGGCTATAAATGCAATATTCCTCCACCAAGAAACATTTTCACTTTACCCCAGACAATATTGATAACTGCGGGCAAAAAACTTAAGCAGATATTTTGTCTTTTGTTCATAGCTGATCCCTCTCTCTCTGTCTCCTTATAAGCAATGTCAGTATTTCATAAGAAAAGTTACAAGCAGTTTCATTATTCAAGATTCAAGATATTTATTGTCATATGCACAGTAAACAGACAGTTACACCGTACAATGCAAATCTTACTTTGCTAGTCAACCCTACGCAAGTAAAATACAGGAATATAAAATTAAATAAATTTGGCACACGGCAACAGCAGCATAAAAGGGCACATAAGTAGCAGCAGTTTGAAAGATATTAAAACAGTATATAAATAGTTGTATTGCACATGGTTCACAGTGTATAAAATATTGCACGGCAGACAACAAGTGCACTATGCATTGTTAAAGTCAGTAGTGCAAATGGTGAGTGTCATTGTGTCTGTGTAGCACTCACAGTTCAATCAGTGTGTGTGTATGTTTGTGGGGGGAGGGGGGGGGGGGGGGGGGGGGTAGCATGTTCATCAGCCTGATGGCCTGTGGGTAGAAACTGTTTGTCAGTCTCGTGGTCCTGGATTTCAGACTCCTGTAGCGCCTGCCTGATGGCAGGAGAGTAAAGGGTCTGTGCTGGGGGTGTGTACTGTCCCTGATGATGTTGTGTGCTCTCCTGGCGGTGTAAATGTCCTGAAGTGAGGGGAAGGCTGCTCCTGAGATGTACTGTGCAGTTTTTATTACACGCTGGAGTGCCTTCCTGTCCTGAGCAGTGCAGTTTCCATATCAGACTGTAATGGAGCTGGTAAGGACGCTCTCAACTGTACATCTGTAGAAGTTGCTGAGTATTTTGGATGGCATGCCAACTTTTCTCAGCCTCCTTAGGAAGGACAGTCGCTGCTGGGATTTTGTAATGTTCTGTTGTGCATTGTGAGACCTGGTGAGATCCTCGCTGATGTGGGTTCCGAGGAATTTAAAGGTTTTCACCCTGTCCACCTCTGTCTCACCAGTGGTGTGTGCTGCACCCTCTCCCTCCGTGGATCAATAATCATCTCCTTGGTCTTTTCTGCATTCAGGGAGAGATTATTGTGCTGACACCAGGTCACCAGGCCAGCCACCTCTCTTCTGTACGCTGCCTCAGCCCCACCGGTGATCAGTCCAATGACAGTCGTATCATCTGCAAACTTGATGATACAGGTGTTGCTCTGGGAGGCCACACAGTCGTGTGTGAAGAGGGTGTACAGCAGGGAACTCAGCACGCAGCCCTGGGGGGTCCCTATGCTTACAGTTTTAGTGCCTGACATGTGGTTGCCAACTCTGACTGACTAGGGTCTGTCTGACAGAAAGTTCCGCACCCAGTTACAGAGAGCAGGGGTCAGTCCGAGAGTGAGGACCTTAGCAGAGAGTTTGTGTGAGATGACCGTGTTAAAGGCTGAGCTGTAGTCAATGACGAGGAGTCTTGCATATGTATCCTTGCCCTCTAAGTGTGTGAGGGTGGTGTGGATGACGGTGTTGATTGCGTTGTCAGTAGACCGGTTCTGACGGTACGCAAAATGCAGAGGGTCCAAGGTGTCTGGAATGTTCTTCCTGATGTGGGTCATGACTATCTTCTCAAAACACTTCATCACTATCGGGGCGAGTGCAACAGGACGATAGTCATTCAGGCAGGTCACAGTGTTTTTCTTTTTCGGAGGGGCACTATGGTTGTCTTGAAGCAGGTGGGCACAAAAGCTTGTGCTAGTGACAGGTTAAAAATGTCAGCAAGCACATCAGCCAGCTCTGATGAGCAGACCCTTAGGGCACTATGCTCCTCAGTCAAACCATAAAGATCATCCGGGCCTGAGTCCGGTTAGATGTTGACTTTGGCAAGTAGCCTGGTCTGTAACTCTTCAAATTGGACACAGGCCCAAACATAAGTTCTTAACTGACCTTATTTATTAGTGATAAACCTGTTTTATGTCCCTCTGCTCCGTCACTGGCCCAGCCTCATCAGTGCGGTGTTTTCTTATCAAAATGGTCAAGGACAACTTGTGAGTTAGTGGGAGTTTTGTTGCTTTTACTGTGTTTTCCTTGCATTGAAGATACTAAATGGAAATGATTATGCTAGGCGATGGTTTTTACAGTGTGTCAGTGATTTCTAATTAAAGCTGTCTGACAGAACATATTTCTAAACAGCATTAAAAGTCTGCCAGCATGTACTGCAGGAAAAGCAACAAGATGAGCTGACTGCCGCTGATTAGATTCAGTCCAAGCTCTTTCCTTTTACTGTATTTTAAGATTGATGGCATTAAACTGCTGCTTCAATCTCACAAGGACTTTTTTCTAATGCAATACCAGCTTATCTTGTTACAAAGATGAAGTTTCTTCTTAAATCAGAAGACAGAATGAAAACAAATGGGGACATGTCTTAATTTGACAAAATGGTCAATATAATGGGAGAGTTTCACATTTTAAAATTCAAAGTTTGATTGTGTAAGATAACAAAAACTATATTAGAAAACCTACAACACATGTTTAACAATCCTTGCATATGCTCACATTAATCACAGCCACCACAGAAGGTTACAGAGGAGGCTTTTCTGTTATTATTCAGCATATAATTCATCATACAGAACAGTGGTGTTTTAAAGGTTAAGGAAGCAGCCTACTGAATAGATGGTATTAAGTGAAAAAGCTAACTGGACAGGTAATACCCCTCTCCTTAAATGCCAACATATGTCCTTGAATAAAGCACTCAAGCCTCATTACCCAAGTGAAGGGGCTTAATAGCCAACAGTCTACAATTAGCAGGCCCAGGTGGAAGACTGTGTGAATGTAAAGATAGCATCTGCGCTCATAAAGCTTTCCTTCAATGTATAAAACTTAACAACTAACCCGTAATGCGATTCAGTGAAATGCTTTAGGAGTCAGACAGAAGGGAGGTCAAAAAGTACGCTGAAGATGAAGAAACAAAAGTGTGAGATGAAGTTAATGATACTCTTAATAATTGACTTTCTTTCCTTTAACCTGTTAAGACCTGAGCCTGTTTTTCAGGCCTCAGGCTCTAAAAGGACATTCCCAGAACAAATGACTATAACTTCACTTCTAAAAGGGGTAAATTAATTATCCTTTTTCTCAAAGCAATGATAAACCTGTGAGTTGGATGTAGAAGAGTCACAATCGATATAGAAGTTTTTTTATTTTAAATTAAACTCAGATTAAACATAGTAAAACAAAAAAAATTATAGTGTCCTACTTATAGTGAAAACCACCCTTGAATGATGGGATAGTAGACTAAAAGCTTTAGAAGTCCAAACTATAACATATAATAAGTACCCTGTATCAATATTGATGCAAAACAAGTGACATTTGACCTTTTTAGAGAGATTTATAAGGAAAAAAAACACTTCTGGGGTCATTTGGGTGGATTTTCCATATCTCTGGCCCCCCTCGGTCGATTTTGATGATTGACACCTATTTTGAATTGTTAGAGCCAATAGAATCGAGGGGAAGTCTTAAAATCTATCTAAACATTACCCATTGGTGAATGAGTGATGCGTAGCCAGAATGCCCAAAACCGGAAGCTTGGCTGTAGCTCTAATAGTGCTAATAACAGCTAATATGAAATCTCAGTTTTCATTTCAAAGTGACACAGAGACATTGGATTAACCTTCAGCAGCGTTTTATGCGTTTTAATGCCATTGAACACAACTTTGGATCAGAAAACAGCAACGGTATGACTTATTTTCCATTTTGGTCCCGTAAAGCTACGTTGTGGGTTGTCTGGGTTTGCTTCCCCAGCCAAGAGTTTTGATCGCTCAGTGATGATACTTATACCCCTAGAATCTGTGGATGTGCAAAATGGCTTACCGTGGATTGTTTGTGCAAATCCGATAAGTAATAAAGTATTTCTACCGTGAGTTCTGTGCTAAGTGCGTTAGCATTTTTTCGCTTAGTGCTAATTCAGAGGCTTTGCGTTAGAGCTGTGTTTCGTTTAACAACAAATGGTTAATATTGTCAGTTAGCTGAGTTTATTCCCATTAAGTGGGTATGACACATTCATAGGTTGTTAAATATTAAGAAACCCTGAGACACAGTTTCGTGAAAAAAAAGCATGCAGCCCCTGCAGGCTTAACAGGTTAATCCACTTTCTTTTACAATCTTTCTTCTAAAATCAAAAATTGAGAAACAGTCCCATTTATGATTAACTTATAATAATGACACAACTTAGAGGGTTTACAAACTCCTCCAAGTGCTCCATTACTCAGAATGTCTCTCCGTCTTTCTGTCTGTCTCTATCTTTATTTCCATGCACTATCATGATATAAAGTAGTAGTAAAATAAAGTTGGGATACATACTTTGGTACTCACCAACATAGCGAATTTTGAAGCCTTTCTTGTTTGTGCCGTGGTCTGAAGACCAGCGGACCAGGAACTGGTGGCCGGAGGTCGTGAGGTTGAAGGGCGTAGGAAGGTCGCCGCTCAGTGTCGCCAGAGTGGGACTGTTGGCCGTTGGACCTGAGAGAGAAGAAGAGAGAAAGAGAGGAAGAAGAGGAGTGAGAGAAATAAGGAGAAACAAATGAAATAGTAAAATTCAACTGTGTTTTGTTCTATTGTGGTACTTTGTATTTGTGTGGCTATTACTGTCCAGTCTTCCAATGGTGATCACATTAACACTATTATACTTTATGTCAGTTTATTTTGTATTTGTTTACCATCAAAGATCTCCAACACGTCAAACTCTTTCTCAGTGTGGAAACCTTCAAAGGTGATGGTGACATTGTATCCTTTTTCTACTGTGATGCTCCATGAACACATCTGGAGGTTAGGATAGCTTTCTGGCCAACCAGGACTCAGGATGACCCCCGACGAGTCGTACCGGACATCATGAGCAGGGCATTGGACTGTAGACGGACCATACATGGAGAACAATGGTTAGATAAGAATGCACTACTCTTGTTAGTTTCAACGTATTGAACATTTCTTTACACACACACACACACACACACACACACACACACACACACACACACACACACACACACACACACACACCACCCCCCCCCCCCCCACACACACACACACACACACACACACACACACACACACACACACACACACACACACACACACACACACACACACACACACACCCCCCCACACCCACACCCACACCCACACCCACACACACACACACACACACACACACACACACACACACACACACACACACACACACACACACACACACACACCTTGGCATGTTGGAGGAGCTGCATCCATCTGTAGTCTTTCTCCAAGCCGACAAGTTAGAATCTCACTGCCGACCAATGAGAATCCAGGCTGGCATCTGTACCTGATGATGTCACCTGAACGTGCAAAATGGATATAAATGATAAGTTATAAGAGAGCAAATACCTCTACTCCGATAGAATATGAGAGGAAATTATTATATATACAGTATATTTATAATATATTATTAGAAATATATTTAATTTAAATCAGGTTTTAGATTTCAATTACATTTTTACATACAAAACATAAATATAATATCATAAAAATGATGTTTTGTTACAAAAAATTACAACTATAACTGTTAAATATTGCCTACACATCAATATAATAGTATAAAAGTGAGTGACATTTTCTCGGGTTATTAGTTGTGATACTTTGAGTACATTTAGCCAATAATGCTTATGTACTTTTATAAGAGTAAATGTGTGTATGACTTTTACTTGCACTGGAATATTTCTATTGCAGAGCTATTGCTATATTTATTCAAGAAAAGGATTCAAAGACTCCAAAGTGTATCATTATGTGTCATGTGGTTTCAAAACTCAATGTTGAAGTAGATATACATCAAGTGTTGCATGATGTATTCACTCTGTTCAGTTAATGAGTATCAGATGTAAGGTTGGATACCCTTTATGAAAAGATGATATTGGGGCTGGAAAGTTACAAGTCTTAACTTTGCTTCCTCCATCAAATTGACATGTCTAGAGGCTTCGCAGGAAGACAGACAGACTCACCTATCTCCAACTCCCCGTCTTCCATCAGCATGTCAGCGTTGGGCACCTCTGGAGGAGGCTGGCAAACCCTTAATTGGTACGCTAGGAGAACAGACACAGCAGAGGAGGGAGAGATGACAAAGAGAGGGACATTATATAAGACTGTGAGAGGAAATGTGGTCTGTAACCTGGTAAAAAAGGGGAATTGTTTTGAAACTAGCAAGAAGTAACTTTTATACAATGAATTTGACCAGCACAATATGTAAGGTTGCGGTTGTAGGCTGTAAACTGAGGAAACTTTAAAGGTCCCATGTCATGCTTTTCCGTTTATTACCTGTCCCCTTGTGTGTTATGTAGCTTTTTCTGAATGTAAACGCTCTGCAGAGTCACAAACCCTCAAAGTACATCCTGTAGCGAGTAAAACTCTAACACAGAAAAGACCTGTCTATGAACGCCTCGTTGGAGATTTTTATTTTTCCATTTTTTTCTTTCGGGCAGGAGCTCCAACAAGGCGTGTAGGACAGACAGTGAATACACATACTACTGTATACAGATATGCTGTATGAGAAACCAATGTGGGTTTGGAACATAGAACAATGTAAATATATTCTAGTAGACCTCAACAATGGAATTATGATCAGTAGAAATTGCCATGTCATGGGACCTTTAAGGAAACCAAATCCTTACCAAATCCTCTTTTCTGTCAATGTATTCAATCCTGCTTGTTTTAGATTAAGTTCATTTTTTAAGTTAAGGTGATCAGGTCTAACAAAGTATGGAATCAAAGACAGAGCGGCTTCGCAGAAACAGCACAGCTTTGAATCTTTAAGAAGGAACTGAATTCACAGCCACTGAGCTGAGGGCTGTAATCAATACTACTGCATGACCATATATCACTCACTAACAGAGAGAAAGAGAGGGAGAGAGGGGAGAACTAAGGGTGAGAGAGGGAGAAAGGGCTGAGGGCTATAAGTCAGGATGAAATTGACTATGAAAATGAGACCTGCCAATAATATCTGCTGCTCTCATGCATATCAAAGCCCTGTGGTCTGTGTGTGTGTGAGCCAGTATATGTCCATGGTCTGAGTGTGTGTGGGGGAGTGTAGCGATGTCTATGTGTCTGTGTGTGAGAGGAGAGGATCACTGTGAGCAGTCAGTGATCTTTGTAAGCTCCAAGGCCATTTTTTATGGCTGCTTCAACATTCATGTCACATTGGCTCTTTTAGTCTCACGTCCATGACAACATTATCCAAAACTGTAATGGTCCTCATCTCTGCATGGAAGCACTGGCATTCAGAACCTGGACCCAGAGATAAATAAATAGAATGACAATAACAAAAGATAAACATCCCTAAACCGTGGATTGATGCTTCCTTAGGGGTTCATTTGGCATTTCCAACCAAAACAACTGCACTTTCACAGCTGTCTCCCAAGCAAACGTTGACATTCTGGATTTCCGCTGCGTCACTGACAGATTAAATGTTGGAACTTTGTGTCTAATTGTGACAAGCTTCTGCTGATGAAACTCCATCAGAGAAGGCGACAATTCCTCCTGGATATATATAAACAAATAACTGATCTGGACTAAGAGCAATCTCGCTCTCATTGTGTTTACCTGCTGTACGTCATTCTTGTTTTCTTGTTATATCGTCTAATAAAACAGAATTGACAAAATGATGCTAACAACCCCTGCCATACATGTCATCCCCGTCCCCTCTTATCCATCATCACCTGTCACTCTCTGCTGTACATCCTCGATAAAGCAGAAATTGAAAATAAACTTGAGTGAAAATGAAAGGTACAGTTCCTGTGTGAGTGTGACAGCTGGCAGTTAAAACCTGCCTACAGAAATTCATTAACAACCTGACATCTGTCTGAAAAGGGAAATTCTTCAAGATAAAACCACTTGACATGTTTTCACTATAGAGCATTGAACAGAAGACTTTTGAAGAAGTGAGAATAAGCTCCATGAGAGGGACGGTGGAAGATATGCACATATATGACTGGATGTGTTGTGAAGGCTAAAAAGAAAAAAGAAAGCTATACTCATTAGAAGCCATTCTGTCAAATGTATTCTTCATCCTGAAATGCACCCTCTCAGAACTTTCTGACAACAATACAAAATATAAGGATTATAGTTCAGAATATAGTTCATTAATTCTCTTTAAATGTTAATGTTATTTCTTTCTTATCTTTAAGTCAAAGTTGAAACATAGGATAAACATCATAACATGTTCACTTTGATTGTAAAAGGGACACTATAGTTTAATCTCATCAATTCAAACAGAGGATGTACAATAGTGCTTTTTAATATGACGGTGGTTTCCTACATGTATGCAGGTTTAGTGCTTGTTTCAAAACAAAGGAGATTATCACTTAAACTGATTGAGTCTATGTGGTCAGCATTACATTTACTTTCTCAAATCAGTAGATTCGTACAGAAAACATGGACAGAAGCCAGAGTGCCTGAGGATTGATGTTTGCAGCAAACAGGTGAACTGAGAATAAAGACAACGGTGGAGGGTTTTCATCTTGAACCGCAGTTGAAAACAAAGGGAAGGCTAAGTGCTCTGAAGGACCACAAGGAAAATATTGAAATGAAAAACTGGAATGTAGACAGTTTTGACACGGATAAAGAGCGGATCAGAACTAGCAAAAAAACAATCTTCAAAAAAGATGTGGAGGCATGATGACATAAAAGACTCATCTCTGAGGGCGTTGTACCAAGAAAATGTTATCCAAGTCTAATTGTTTTTGTTGACCAACTTCAGGTTTAACTTTTCCTTCAGAATGACAAATTAGCTGCTTGGCAACACTAACACAGCTTAATTGTTTTTAACTACTTTAATCATACAATCTAAAAGTGTGTTTCACTTTAGATTGTGTCATGTTCTTCTTGTGTGGGTGAAAGCTAAAGTTATTTAACCTTTTCAAATGAAGCTGCCAGAAATTCTCGTGAAAAGAGACAAGTGGAACAGGAGGAAATATAAACAATGTTGAAAGAAAAGATTTATGAACACACTGAGGTTAAAGGTGGTGTAGGTAATTTTGGAAAAACCAGCTCGAGTGCGCTAGAATTTGAAAATACACAACCGGAAAAAATCTGCCACTTCCTTACAGAGCCCCTCCTCCAACACACACGAACGTGCACATGACCAATGAGGGCACGAGATCAGTTTGTGCACAGATGGAAGGCTGACAGGCAGGTAGGCCATCCAGTTACTTTAGCCGGGAAGCTAAACTGATTGGTCGTGCTTTTTACAGCGCAACGGCTTCCACAGATGAAATATTTTTTATGTAATTATTGTCAGAGCATTTAATATATTCATTGCTATCGGGATGTTAAGAGCATTCCATTGAATCTAACAAAAAGTGTATCTGAAATAAATTACACACCCCACCTTTAAGTAGAAGTTACATTTGTCTTTCTCTATTCAGCAAACCAACGTTTTGCCGTTTTCCATCCAAGAACATCAAAGCTACTGGAAAGTACCAACAAATATGGAACATGCAAGGAAGTAAGAATGAAAAATAATCAAAACATCTGCTCGCCCATTGTGTATCTAGAGAACAGATAAATAAACAAGCATTCAGCTGTTCAGTGTCTCTTAGCTTTTAGTCAATCAGACATTTGACAGAGAAATATACTTTTCCTTCCAACAATAGCGTCATTTAGATATTGAATTCAGCAATGATATCATATGTACCTTACCTTACACTGATCTTTGGTCCAAATCATTGTATGCACACACATTGTACACTATATCTGTTTTTTTGTCTTTTTCTTGTCTTTTTTTATTAATGCCGATTTGTATTCATATTTTATTCCTTTTTTCATTCCATTGCAATGTAAATACTGTCATATTTTACTATATTGTTATTATATATTTTTTATATGTTTCTAGTTCCCTACCTGTGTTTTAATTCATGTTTTATTTGTATGTACGCACCATGACGTCAAGTCAAACTCCTCGTATGTGTAAACAAACCTGGTAATAAACCTGTTTCTGATTCTCATGCAGAATTAGTTTGACCAAAGAAAGGCTAAACTATGTGTTCTATAACCAAGCAAGAGAGACCTTGAAAAAGCGATTAAATACCACACAGAAGTGAGTGTCTCATGATGACTAAGTGTTGTATGACTAATTTGTGATGTGTATTTCCTTCTTTAATCATGTAAAGCAAGGATAAACATTTAGCATGGTTGCTTAAGTACACTCAAATACGAGAGCTTTGAAATGTTTAACACATGTTAAAGTGCTTACTAAAGAAGACCTGTCTGTAGCAGCAACGCTATGATAACAGTTAATAGCACCGCTGTGACTAACATACCCTTACTGTACTGGTAGGCAGCGACAAAGACGGCAGATTCAATCAGAAGGTAGAAAGTTCAAAAGAACGAAAAATCATGAGTAAGAATGAGTAAAAGGAAGCAGGTCTGAGTTGATGAGGATGGAGTTGCAGAGAGTCTAACAACAAACAGATCGATGCCATCACTGCTGCAGGAACTAATGATAGCATGATAGTTTTATCACTATACCTCAGCACAATGCAGCCAACAGCAGAGCAAGTTAATGAGAAAGGTTTTGTACCCAAACAAATTCAATGCTTCCATTACTAGCTCTGTGAAAAAAGAAGGATAATGTTGTTACTGTCTC
This sequence comes from Notothenia rossii, assembly GCF_949606895.1. Taxonomy (NCBI): domain Eukaryota; kingdom Metazoa; phylum Chordata; class Actinopteri; order Perciformes; family Nototheniidae; genus Notothenia; species Notothenia rossii. Next base: position 16,053,957 of record NC_136908.1, read on the forward strand.
ACCATGGTAGCTCAAGACAAAGAAGCCGGCTCCAGAGAAGTCTGAGTGGAATTTGATGAGGATGATGTTGGAAGTCGAGTAGACAGACTCCAGAGCTGTGTTCCCGCTAAACTGGCCAATTTGAGGAGAGGATTGGTCTGGACCATCCCTACAAAAGGGAAGAAACAGAGGAAAAGAAACACACACACACACACACACACACACACACACACACACACACACACACACACACACACACACACACACACACACACACACACACACACACACACACACACACACACACACACACACACACACACACACACACACACACACACACACACACACACACACACACACACACACACACACACACACACACACACACACACACACACACACACACACACACACACACACACAGCTTGTGTTACAAAGTGGGTGATCAGAGACTAAAGATCCATAAAGAAACGGACGTGATCTTTCTTTATGGAACAATATGAGAGAAAAAGTCAGCCCAAAACATAATTTGAATAAGTTATGGCGGCCATTTCTGACAGTTAAAATGCTATTTGTGATCAGGAAATGGTTTATCCGAGGCAACAAACAAAGATAGTAGGAGACTTGACGATATTCATGAGGCAATACCTGAAGCTGCTCCATTGACTGCGAGTGGAGTCGGACATTGTCTGACAAAGTGCCGGCGCCCAGAGTGATTGTGCATGGTTATGGGCTCATCTTCTCTCTCGCAAAAACATTCCAAACTACAATGTCGGAAAGCTCATTTAGACATAACACTTTCCCAAAATCAGATTCCACTCAACTTACAAAGGAGCAGCTCCTCTTTGTCTCCGGATAACAACTCAGTTCTCTTACTCTTGCTTTGGGACACTCAAATTCATAAATATTGATTGAAATGTCGTCAGATCATAAGAATAACAAATGCGAGTCCTGTTGTAGAATGGCTTTAGTGTTGCCACTAATATCTGCCTGGCATTCATGAAAAGTTACACAATTACCAGTGAATGCAGACAGGGAGACATCTGTCAACTGGCAGGTCATGCTCTGTGTGCAGCATCGTGAACATATTTCACCTTTAATGACCGACCCAGCAGCTGTCAGACTGGAACTAACCAATAGCTGGCTCATTATCAGTGATGAAAAAGTATCATCATGAGGTTAAATGGAATAATTATATCCTACTGTTAAGTGTTTTTTGATGTGGCCAATTATACCTGTCAGGTTATGTAAGGAATGGTCCCCGCTATGATTCCCATTGCTGATGCTAACACCCACTTACATTTATAAGCACACTATGGCAACATACAGAGTAAAGAGTAGGGTTTAGTGTATAAAGTAGCCAAAGGTGAAATATGTGACATATGATAATACTTACAATGGCATCATGTAGTAAGCCTCTCAGTTTGAGACCAATTAGCAGACTAACTGACTGTCAGGTTGGCTGGCTCTGGACTGAGGAGACCGCTGTGAAAATCACACCTTTACTACAGACACTGCACTCTCTGCGGGAAGCCAGCTATGAGGCTGTGAGACTTAGATTGCGAGGTTTTCTTTTGTGCGTTACAATGCTCGTTGCTGTTCTTGCTTTCTGCTAGTTCCCCTGTTTTTCCACTTTTCCAAGAGACAGCTGGGTCAGGAGCACGCTGTGCGACCGATTCACGGACTTCACAGAATCGGCTGTGGGTGGACAGCACATGGCTCAACAGAGTGGAGATGTGGGAGAGGCATGCTTTATATATTTTTTTCAGTTATGAACTACCAAACATTAAAGACCTCTATACACTAAAAAAGCCTCAACTCACTGGAAACAAGCACATGATTGTATTTGCAGCGACTACACATCTGTGAGAGGCAGTTCTCCAATGTCAAGTGTGTTTAGATACCCAACACGTTCTTGCATTTTGTTCATATAATTGTGTTATACAATACGCAGCCGCTAACTGAATCGTTTACAATTATAATCAAGCAATCTCTGTTTCGAACTTTTCAATTTAAAGCAGCAGCTTTTACATTTTTAACTATTCTGTATTTGTGATCTTTGGCTTTTAGATTACTGGTAATAAGCAATTTGATGAAACTACATACATGTTTTAAAAGCATATCTTATTTCCTGTTGGTCGATTGATTGTGATGTTGTTTCAACTTAAATGTGAAAAGATGGCATAAAAGTGCTTCCACAGGAAACAGTCATACCTGCACATTCAGATGGTGATACATGTCCTGAGACATCATTTGCTGCATTACGACGGGAACCGTGTGTTGGTTGTTTCTCAAATAGGACCTCTTTAAGTAAAGTTTTCCCAAATGTGAGCTAGATTTAACTGGAGAAACAGCGGTACATGTTATTGTAACTGATCTCCCTTCAATCATTTATTCTGTAAGAGAATAAATGCACTATTTTTGACTATTTATTGGTGTGTCAGCTCTTTTCTTGAGATAAAAGTCAGTGCCTATACGTATACTCTTATGTTAGATGATCTAGGGATTTGTTGTTAAAGGTACATTGGTTTTCAAGTGTTTAGTTGGATAACTGAGGAACAGGGAAAACAACACAACCCTTAAATCTGGAGGTTGAAAGTATATATGAGAGGCTTACAAAAGTACCAGACAGACGTTTGGTCCTTCTGTGTAGGTTAAAAATAAATGGGAATGTATTTCCAGCAAATTATTTCTCACACTCTGTTATTTTTGCTTGTTTTTCCTTCCTCGCCCTGCATCTCCGTGTCTGTATGCCAGGTGACGTTTCTAAACTGCACCCTGCTGTCTATTTATAGGAAACAGGCTATAGCTATAGAGAAGGGGCAGCTGCATGGCAACCAGAGAAAAATAGATTATACAGCCTATTTATGGTGCTGCTGCCACCTTGTACAGGCAGATAACCGTGTAACATGGTATCTAAGCAGTGTTTAAACATTTTGCATTGACAAGATGTCGGCTGTTGCCAATGTCTGCTGTCCTTAGGAAGAATAATGAAGTGAGAAGTCAAGGCTGGGCAGGTAGGGAGAGAAAGACGTAATGTATATTACTTATAAAACCAATTGAGCCTTGGAGACAGTGTGAGAAGCAGAGGGTAAAGGGAGAGAGACTTATAAAACATGACAAGAAGGAAATTATGTCAGACTAGCTTTATATTCAATGGGAGACGTCTGTAGTCATAGTAACCCTTGCAGCAGTTTAGCCAATTAGTGGCCGTCTTTGAAAGGATGTCAAAGAGCATGACTCCCTGTGTGAGAGAGGTGGTGTGTGTACAGTAGGAGAAGTTCTCGGCATATGTCGAAACAAATGTGTAGATCATGAGGATGAATAGTGTCCGTTTAGAGGTAAAGACGTAGAAAACGAGTGAATTTCATTCGTAAATAACACCTACCAGACAGTGATGTAGTCATATATGGGCTCGGTGCTCAGGACAGTGAAGTTGATGTAGATCCCGTGTCCAGGAGGAACTCGGACGCTCCACACACAGTCCTGGAAGTTGGGATACTCCTCAGGGTGACCAGGAGAGTAAATGGTTCCATTTAACGACGTGATGTTTCCACCACAGAGAGCTGCGAGACAGAATATTAACAGAATTACCCATAATGAATTACCAGCAAATTAATTTTACCTTTGAGAGGCGTCAGTGATGATCTGGATGACTGATAGAGGACACATCTCTATCAGTCATATAATGACCACTGGATAACACCTAAATGCCTTTAATACATTCTCGTTACGGTTTTATTTCAATTTCGGATGCTCAGGTATCCTTTCCAGCAGGGGTGTGATTTTAACACTGCTGAGAGCTAAAAGGCAGAGTAAAGTTAATAAACTGCTCTCATTTAGTTGATTAAGTGCAATTGCTCGAAACAGTAAGTATAGGCTTAAAGTAAAACATGTAAAAATGGATTAGTGTGCAGTTACTTTTCATAACACTAGCATAATATAAGTTAATGTATTACTATTTCACTGTGGCAATATATAAAAACAATGTTCCAGACGCCTCTCCTATGCCCTCAAGATTTATTCTACACTTCCTTGCAATTTAGCTACTCAATTTTTAGTAGGGATAAATTACATTTTGTGTTGAGTTAAAAGTTGCATATGTTTAATGTGTTTTTTACAATGTTCTCTCAGCATACATTTTAACATTAACTGTTTATACTGGAGTATAAGTACAGAGGGAAATACTGTTTAAAATACTATTGTTAAGAAAACAGTGTTTGCAGTTATGAATATAAAAAAAAACATGTATAGGTTTAACAGTTACAGCTTAAGTAAAATCATTTACAAGTTAGGGAATTCATTGTCCCTCAAAAATTCTTCTGTACTGAAAGAATAGTAAACCAGCAAACATTAACTATATGTGTTTGTCTGAGTAATTGATATACTAGGGCAAAACTAACAGTTAGAAAATGATTAACACTATTTGTTTTCCCTTCACAACAACACAATGTTACATCTCGCTGTCAAGAAACGAAACACAGTCATTCTGAAACAGTTAGTTCTGTGTTACCTTCACATCGTGGCAGTGGGTGATTCCAGTTCCTGCTGATTCCGTGTAAACATGTGAGCGACGCCTCGCCGATCAGAGAGTATCCGGGCATGCATTCAAACGACACCGTCATCCCTACGCTGAAATTGCCAATCACGATGCCATTTCGAAAAGGCCGAGGGTCTGGACAACTCTGAAGCTGGTAGGCTGGAGACACAATAACCAAGATTAGGCTGAAAACTAGCACAACTAAAAACAAACAAGGTCAAGTTTGTTCAGGGAAAGGAATAGTAAAGACATCAGTTCTAGCACTGAACAACTAATATTCCTAAAAGACTAACTCATAATTCCTCCGCCTGTTCTTCTAGCTGCAGATATCTCAATTAACACTGACATGCAGGAGACACAGAAAATAACAGCTGCAGATCTCTAGACACAAATTAAGATTACTAACTTTCTGAAAAGGGAGTCATGCACCAAACAAGCTCATACTTGTTCTTTTGATGTTGTCAACATTCTCCCAATTTAAATCTGACAGTATGCCATATAACTGTTTTCGTCCCAGTGAATGTTGACAGACAAAGTAAGATGAGTCAAGTGTTTGCATGACTGAAGAAAGACAAGTGACTGAGAAAGATACGCGTTAGAAGAAATAATAGTATTCAGATTATTTTTCCTGTTTTAAAACACCTTGGCAGTGCCCCTGTCACGAGATAAAAGGTGTTATTCATGAGTCACTGGAATTTGCACATAAATGGAATTAGCCGTAACACATTGAGGCTATCTAGGAGATATGTCATAATAAAAATACAAGCCTGCTGAAAAACCTTTTTAGTGTCAGATAGATTAAATAGAAAACTCATCTCATCACCAAAAAATCCTTCAAAATGAGTTTTCTACACCCTGCCTTTTTTTGGCAAGTGCTTTAGAAGTCAAGAAATGTTTTATTGTTGCCTGCAAAAAGGGAATCGTTTTATTCTCAGACACCTCCTTGGAAATAAAGTAAATAAATAAGTCAACAGTTTCCACTTTAGGAACAATCGCTGTTTTCAACAAAGCGCAGCCATCAGACAGTCGCTCTTGTTTTCTCGATGAGTGCACACAAGATGTCCGACGAGAGCGTGTAGAGACAACCTTTACCTTGATATGTGATGTGGAACCCTGGCTTGTTTTGTGAGTAGTCGCTGTGGAAGAAGAAGCTGGTCTGGTGGGTGGTGCTGAACAGAGACTTGGGGGTGACCGGGCCGCTGAACCGGTCGATCACCGAGCCCATCTCCAGGGTTCCACTGCGGATCTCCAAGTAATCGTGGATCGCTTCGGTGGAGAAGTTTAGAAATGCAAGGTGGATTCCTGAGAGAAATGTTGACATTTGAAGCGATTAGCAAAGCCTGACTGGCAGAGGAACCGGCAATAAAAACATTTGTAGATGCTTCAGCAGCAGCCAACGACGTGAATAAAGGCCACCGATAATGATTTATTGAGTGAGTAATTAAATACAATGAACAATAAATACTATTGTTACATGAAGGGTGATACATATACAACTGAAAGAGAACAACACACACTTTTTCCTCAACTTCAAAGTTGAGTGTTTTCTTACCAAAGCCCACAGGTAAGTTGACTGTCCATGTGCAGTCTAATCCACTGGGGTAGTTGCCGGGGAAACCAGGACTTAAAATCACTCCACTTACTTCTTTTCTAGACCCACCACACTGAGCTGGGGGCACACACACACACACACACACACACACACACACACACACACACACACACACACACACACACACACACACACACACACACACACACACACACACACACACACACACACACACACACACACACACACACACACACACACACACACACACACACACACACACACACACACACACACACACACACACACACACACACACACACACACACACACACACACACACACACACACACACACACACACACACACACACACACACAGAGAAAAAGGGAAACAGAGGTTCAGTGTTGAAAGCAACACATCAAAGGCTGGAGGCTGACCTCAGACCAGCTCACACAGACTGCCTCTCCCTTTTTTAGGATGCTGCTGCCGACTGGACACATGAGATTCTTCAACCTGATAGTTTGCATCATTTTGAATAACACATTAATATTCTGAGTCTTCAATAAATACCCTTCTTGAATAAATTACCATTGTGCAAGTAGAAATGTGTCCAGGGCTTGTTTTCCCCAGTTTGCCTCAGTGCATGCTGATGCTTTGGCACACTGCATGTTTATGGCAGACTCTGCCTCAGCTTTGCATCAGTTTAAAAGCTTAATCGTATTCTGCACAGAATACTAAATAATCAGCTCATCACAGAACAGCAAATTGATCAAACGTCCTATTTTACAAAGAGTCAGGGTAGGCAACGGAGACAGCTTGCATCATTACTGCAGCACGGAAGTTCTGCACGTATCTCAGAATATCCAGGCTGCATTTATGTGTGTGTGTGAGTGTGAGTGTGAGTGTGAGTGTGAGTGTGAGTGTGTGAGTGTGTGTGTGTGAGTGTGAGTGTGAGTGTGAGTGTGTGTGTGAGTGTGTGTGTGTGTGTGTGTGCATATATGTATTGTGTAAAGACCTACCGAGACATAGTGGCACAGGGTAGTTCCATCTTCTCACAGGTCCAGGCATGCAGGTGATATGAGCATTGCCCTAGAAATGTGAAATCAAACACAATCAATTGATGGTAAACAGAAATTAAGTGCTGTTTATCTACAGAGCAATAATGAGTATGAGTACAGTAGTGCTGTATCTCAAGCGGGATAAAGGTAAAGCTCCATTTGAGTTGTATACAGTCCTCCAAAGAAATTGGGCATACCACACCAGAAGCATACATTATTAAAGAGTTGTGCAGACCGCACTAGAGTTGTATGTTTAGTAGGAAGTAAGAGTAAACCATCCGAGAGTGGGGTTTTCTTCCGATTTACCATTTAAATAGTGCTTGGTTTGTGCAGCCGTGAGATAAAAAGAGTGAATAACCCTTAATGAATTTCACAAACATGGCAGTGTGTTATGCATTAAACGACAGTAATCTGTAGTGCATGTGTGTGTTCTATGTATCTATAATGACTATCCTTCGGTTCCTCAGTAGCTAGCGGGAATCTGTGCATAAAACAAACAAAAAATGTTTTACCTGAAGAGAGTATCCTTGTTCACATAAAAACTGTACGACGTCTCCCACCATAAATCGGTCTCCTTGCCTTATTCCATAGTTTGGCGTCTGTGGCTCGGAACATGACTCCAGACCAATAGCTGATAAGAAATGTGTAATAAACACGGTTGTAAAACATTCACTCCTTTGTATGTTAATACAGCATATGCTGCAGATACATCTGTATACAAAACAAGTATGCTACCTGTATATTCCAAGTGAAAACCAGCAGCTGAGACACTTATATCCGAGCTGAAGCTTAGATGGAGGTTGTTAGATGTGCTATTCAGGAGAGGGGGAATAGTCGTGCCTGGAACGAAGAACATGATCACATTTTTACATTTTTCAACCGAGCTTTGAAAGCAAATTATCTTAGTTATCTGACAGCAAAGGAAACAACAAAGGCCTCCCAAATCTACATTTTCATATTTTGTTGTGTGTGTAGTGTTCTCAAAGGAGAGAAAAGGGAATTACTTTTATATGAGACATCTGTTTTATTCGAAACTACTTTTCAAATTGTTGCTTGACCTACATAGCACGGCAAGGGAAAGTACAAAGTGAAGAATGGAGGCTGCACTACTGAAGTAAAGCTGGCACCATGCAACAGTGTGGTTCTGTCACAATGAGACAGTAGATGCTGCACTCTATTGTAAAGGAATATTAACCTTCACAAAAGTCCTTGGAAATGTAATTTCTTGGCTAGCCTGAAGACTATAAAGTAGTAAAAGTATTTCCGAAAGTAGCCACTAGTGGAACATTTCTCAGAGCCCAGTTTTCACCGTTGTGTTTTTTGTTCTGTGGCAAAACATATCAAAGTGAAGAAGATAGAACTCTGAATTAGAAGTAATTCAGGCCAATGGATGTTATTGGTTGCCTGTTGCGAGGGGGCAATTTTACATCGTAGCCATCTGGTCATATTCCAGAAAAACTCTTGTTCATCATCAGGAAATACAAATAAACGGTAATAAGTGATGAATGATGATGAATAATTAGCTGCGCAGATTGAAGCATTACACAGATCATTTGTGGATTCACGACAATATTAGATAACACTTAAAACACAAAAAAAAGTTCATTATCATCATTTATATACTGAAGAGATATAAGGAAGAACTCTGTCGTTTCCTTGCCAACACTATCATCTCTTATCCAGTTTGCCGTGGGGATGTCAGGCCCTGCCATAGATTATTTAACAAAACCTGCAGATTATCATGAATTTGCTCTCCTAAAAGCAGTACTAATACCCCCAGAAGATGCTGACTCCAACTTTGGACGACTGCTTAAACTACAAGAGTTACTGAATTTAGAGGATATCATTAAATATGAGTTTCTGGAGCAGTGGAGCAGAGGGAGTCCCATTGTACTAAGCGCCAATATTTGTAAGAGACACATTTCGTTTTTTAATATAAGATCAGTAGAGAAATATTTTCCACTAGATGTTTCATTGCCTGTATTTAGTTGTAAATATCAAACATGCCTTGATAACCATTGGTTTCCAATTACATTGATTAAGCTAACAACGTTCTGAAATACATTTTGAGAGCTTTTAGAAATGTGAATCATTGTATTGTTGTTTACATTTCTATGTTTGACACATCATGTCATAGGTTGCTCAGGGAGTATCTATTCCGAATGGGGATTAGAGTCATTTAGGATCAATTTGCTATGCCACAACATTTCTCATATGTCTTTAAAGGAATCACAGACAACAAGCAGGTGTCAGTGGGTGTGTTCCCGCCTCCTGCAGCAAGTAGTGATGGGAATTCCGTTTGGGAGCCGAGCCAAATGATCCGGCTCACCAAGAAGAGCCGTCTCACGGCTCCCAAACGGCTCTTCAGTTGACCACATATACCTTTTAAATTCAATCAAATGTAGCCCTGTTTTGACTAATGATTTATATGTGTACACATATATCACTTAAATTATTCAATACATCGTTTGTACTGAAGTATTCAAAAGTAAAATGTAAATTTTTAATATAAATGATTTGCTGTGGCCAAATGTTTTAATTGCATTTACAGACCCTTGTAACTCTCTGATACCACCCCATGAATGCACTGACTTGCTTGTAGATCCACGCTACACAAAGCAGATAGCAACACCTATAACAATTTAAGCATAGACATTTTAAAAAAGGGGCTACTGTATCGACATTTTAAAATTATATTTAAAGAAAAGGCCCTGACAAAACAGCAGGGCTCTATTTCAGTAACTATTAATTATAGAAAAAAAGACAGCAACAGCTGACATCAAATCTTTGCTGAGCCTAAGGGTAATCATAAATAAATAACATGGTGAAAATAAATATATTGCAACGCTCAAAACAGCAGCATCCAACCGTCTCTAATCATATAAAAAAACATAGCCTAATCAAAATAAATGTAGCCTATTGCAATGCTCAAAACAGCAGCAGTCTCTAATCCTTGGATATTACATGTCACTGCATGCATGCAAGGAGCACCCGTAGCGCGGAGATCATCATATCATTCTGTCTTGTATTACTTAATTTTTTTTTGTTTTAAAACGGCTCGTTCGCGGGCGTGAGCCAGCTCCAGTCGTTCGCGACCGACACATCACTAGACCAGTGTATCTCTTATTGCACACTTAGCAGGGGGCCGCGTGGCCAGCATCTTGTAGGCTTCAATCAGCGAGACAACATGTAATGTGCTTATTTGCATGTTGTCATTGTGTATTTAACCATCAAGCTATGTTTACAGGCAACAGGCAATCAAGTTATTCTACGTCTTCTCTAAATGTGGTTATGGAGAGTATGAATGCTCTTAAAGAAGTTGTTGCATTAAAACAAATTTTATAGTCATATCTTTTACAGGGTACTTTTGATTTAAATAGTTACACTTTATCTCTGAATTTTTTTTTATCATACTCTTGATTCAAAAATAGTTTTGATTGTAGTTCAGAATTGTTCCATCTTTAACTCCAAAATAAATATTGATTGATTTATACAATTTGTAATTGAACATAACATAACTATACAATATAATAATGTTCTACTTGCCAATCTTTGTATAACACATTATCTCTGACACTATTTTTGGCCATGACATTTGTAAAACACTAAAAACTGTTTACCAGAGTAGCTGCCCAGTCTTGGTGCGTGGTTGTCGGAACCATCATAAAAATCCAAAGAGTCCCAGTTATGCTCTGTGGCAAAACTCACAACTTGTATCTGGAGGGACGGATGGAGAGGAAGAGAAAGACAAAATAAGTTATTGTTAGCGTGGACCTTTGTCTTTAAAAAGCAACTACATTTTCATTTCATCGCATCTGGTTCAATGGTCTGCAATGTAATAATAGGAGAGAAAAACACATTCAGATAGAAACTCAAATGTTTGATTATTGTTAAAACAAAACTGTCAAACAACATCAACAGAAAATGCTGTTTACCAAAAAAGTCTAATTATACCGAACACACCTGCACTTGTGCTGCTGTGAGGTGTCTGTCAAATATTTGAACAGACTCCATTTTGTGTCAGAGGCATCTTTGCCTTTGTATTTGTCCGTGAGAGCAGTTTAGCTTACACACAATCAGGCATTATCTCTCACGATTAGATCCTATCTGGTTATCTCTGGATGGCCCCTCTCACACAAACCATCCATCCATTCATCCTTCTAATAATATCTTATCTTCAATGACGTCCTGCCTGCTCAGCTTTTAAGCCAATGATACATAGGTCAGCCAGGAAGCAATGTGTGATAGGTGATACCTGTATTCCAGCTCCTTCTGGAACAGAGACCTTCCACACACAGTTCTGGTTGTTGTCATATGGCTCTGGATATCCAGGCGATAGGATGGTCCCACGACGGGCGGTCAACGCACCCCCACAGGGAACTGAGAGTGCAGAAAGGAGCAAAAAACAGAGGTTAAAACAAGATGTTGTCTGCAAATAACAGGAAAAGAGAGAGCCTGTTGTGCCATCGAGGAGATGCAGAGCAGAGGAGCAAAAAGGGTCAGACCTGACAGCTTAGGCATAGTAAGGCATGAAATGGAATATGCATTTTAACTGTAGGTATTGCTTGTAATTATTATCAAAGTGGAGCATCCAGTGTACAGCTTATACTTGTTGTTATATTGTTACAGCCTTCTCAATAGCAATGTGTCAAACTCCTGCCTAGCTTCTTTATTCATATTTACCTATACATGTTGGCAGGGTGTCATTCCATTGTGCCATGTTGTCAAGGACACTCTCACACCTTATGGCAGTGGAGCCATGCAGGACGTAACCAGGGTTACACTCAAACTGCACCATCGAGCCAACTGCAAAGTCATTGCCGAGGCGTTTCCCAAATCGCGGCTCAGGGACCGAACTGCACTGTGTGGAGCTGGTCCTCGGTACAGCTGCAGAAATAAATTAGACACAATAAGATGTTAATATCAAAAAGTGCAAATGTGCAGTTATTGCTGCCTATCTCGGTCATTTCAAAGAATTGAATTCAGAACTTTTAAAGGACACGTTGAAACCTTATTAGGCCCAAGGCAAGTAATAATAATAATGATACTTTGAATAACAAATGAAGCTACTTGTTTGGCTGACCTTGGTAGACAAAGTGAAATCCCTTAGCAGTTTCTGGTCCGACCGTGCTAAACTTTACCGTGACCTGGTTTCCCGAGCTCAGAGGGAGAGACTCACCTAGGGAGAGGTAGACAGAGTTATACAATAGATACAAAATCAGAAAGAAAGATATGGTTATGATTCATTCTGTCCATCTATCCATTTATCCTTACCAGAGTGGGACCCAGAGAGAGAAGACAATAGCGTGTTTTGTTGAGTTGGTCCATCGTAAATTTCCACCACATCGTTGAGAGAAGTCTGGAACATCACAAACTGTCCAAAGAGGACTGGAGACAAAAAGGGAAGAAATACGGATAGGGTGATGAGTTAACCATACTTGCATGGTGGCAAATTATTATTCCAAGCCGCTGTCTGTGCCTGACCTTCTGATGATAAAATTAACCTGTAATACCTCATTTAAATTGTATTAAGCTGCAGTGTCAACCTCTATTTGAAGTCAACTATTGGCACAAAATTGCATATTAGGACACTTAATAGTCTAAACATCACCTTATCATCATCATGCACCAATCCTCCTCAGCCCCCTCGGTTTGAGTGTATCAATGTTGTCAGCTAGTGTGAAATGCTAGTGTTGGCAAACACTGCATGTCAGTATGGCAAGATCTTTGTATGTCTGTCTTCTCTACATTATCTCAAGCAGGCAATGTGAAAGAATAGGATATGAAGCAAGTGGTAACCTGTCAAACTCCTGTCCTAACACCCATGTTTTACTCTGTTGCAGCATGATGGAAGGAAAGAAGATTGCTGCAGTGGCCATGAACCATGACTAAAGCAAGGATTTTAGAGTGCAGCTGCAGTGGCAGGAAGCATCATGTGGCCCCCTAGAGGCCCTAGGTACAGTATTTGATACTCTCTGTCTTGGTTGATCACTGATTCTTTAAAACAATTAAAAGTAGCCTTAAGCTGCAAATCTGTAGGTGTAATTGTATAAATAAAATGTGTTTGTTTGCTGCACATGGAAAATCCTTCATAAGGATAACTGACATGTATTTCAGCCTCAATGAAACAGGCTTCCTAAGCAACATAAACACACACACCCACACCCACACCCACACACACACACACACACACACACACACACACACACACACACACACACACACACACACACACACACACACACACACACACACACACACACACACACACACACACACACACACACACACACACACTCTCTATCGCCTCTCCATCTCTCCCTCCCTCTATATTTGGCCCCACCGGCTGAGGTGTAAAGGATTACATCTGAACATTGCCAAGGATATTGCGCTATAAGAAGGTCACTAGTCACTTACTTTGAACAAGGCTTTTTCCCTCTGTGGAGTTATTTTAAAGCATGATCCGCATTTTGCTAAAACATTGATCTGACTCACAAAGATACCCTGTCTGCTTCCATGTAAAACTCTGTTTCATGTTAAAACATGAAGGGCACTCAGAGAGCGCAGACCTCCGCCAAGGCCGTTTAAGTAAGTGAAAAAGAATGCATGTCCCCTTGAAACAGATCCACTCCAAATATAATGGATTCTTCTTTTGCTCGTGTTACAACCTTCCACCAAGTTTTATGACAATTGGGCCAATACTTTTTCGGTTATCCTGCTGATAACACACAAATAAACCCACAAAATAAACCTAAAACAAACTATTTGAGGAAGGTAAATAATTATAAAAAAACAACGCAGCTCCGAAACAAAACAGTGAATATTCAAATGCTGTCGAGACAACACAATTGTCAAGAAAGAGCTCTTTAATGCAGATAAATCTCTCTTCTTGTACTTGTATCTAATAGCCATGCCATGCTTGTACATGAGGATGTATATAAGGGCCTGGAGTGGTCATAAAAAATGACACAATTCTGCTTGTCAGCAGAAATACTTAAAAGCTCCCACCGCGTATGGATTTTAAGGAAACTAGAGTGATTAAGGTTTCCATCATGCCCTGCTGTATTATCGACAGACCGCAGAGCAGGTGGAGGAGTTCACAGCCGAAACCATTTCAAAACGGCACAGATTTCAGGCAGGAGGACACATATGAATCAATGTTCACACAAGAGCACTTAAAGCATTATAACATACAGGAAATGCAGCTAAAATATCATCGTGGATTTTACTCCTACTTAGATAACATGAGAAATTACATGAATACATTCAATAAGAGAAAGACACCCGGTGATAAGGGATCACAGCAGTGTTTCCCCACAATGCCCTTCAAAACTACATAAACCTGGTAGATCTGTTGTGTCATCAGTAATGTCTCATACAGTCTAAAACATTCCATTGGACTTGTTATCACATGATTGCAATGTTTACTTTCAAAAGGATGCTGCTTCAGCTTTTAACATCAGGTGGAGAAAAGCTGGGCATCCATCCCTGTGGAGCTGCCATGCCTCCTGATGAGTGGGTGTCCTGAGGCACATCCTCATATGACAGGAGGTACGGCATCTCCACGGCAACGAATGCCAAGAGTCGGCCCCACCTGGTGTTGAATCCTAAGAAGCCATTTGGATGAGTGGTGAACCATCATTAACCATTTAAATGCCAACCAGGTGGTTTAAATACAACTTCTCTCATATCATCATCAAACTGATAATCCTGCTACCTTGAGTCTGTATTATTTATTCAATATATTTTTTTGAACAATGACAGCTGCTCTGTCTAGGATGTTCATGTGGAGACTGTCGTGTCTTAAACAATATGTAGGCCAAACAAATGTTAGCTCCTCTCCTTCAAAATGTGTTCATGGAGCTGACACTCCAAACGCTGCTTCGCTAATATAATGAGACAAGGACCATCAACAGCCTCAGGGAAAGCTACTATTTATTCATAACACCACAGGGCATAATTGGACATCATATTGCAATGACTACTGATTGTTTTTAAAAGCTCAAGTCAGACCCAATGACTCAGTCGTTCTAATAATCAGTCAGCCAGTAATGTAGATGTCAATACATTATACTGATATTGGAGACACAAATGTAAATTTGCGAACATTAAATGAAACACATGTACTTGACCACAACCCCAACTTACTGTATGTGCACTCACTAGTTCTTTTGTTAGCTCTCAATATCTGCTGAAGAAAACAAAGCCTCACTATTTCTAGATACACTTTTTCACAAGTACTATAAAATGTTAACCAATCCCTATCTGTAACAACTGAGCAAATGATTGGAATAAATTGTTAATGTAGCCCTGTATTTAAAAACAATTGAAAGACATTTGTTATGAACATAACATGGAATATGTAATTGAGATTAAATATCCCGACAGAATGAATGTAATCAGTGTTTTTTTAGGTATTATTTCCTGACAGCACCAGATGAGACGCTCATTTCCTCTAAAGCTCTCATAAACCGTAATAACCGTATTTAATGTGAACAATCCTCTACAATATTCGTATCTTTGTGATGACTTATGGACCTCCAATCAAACGTGGCGAGATAAAAAACAGCCTCACATTTAAATGTCACTTCAATCATGAAACCCTGACCTGGAATCAAATAAATGGCTAGCAAGTATCCTTTGATCATGTGCAAGCTGACACTTTTATCCAAAGTGACTTACAATAACAAGATACAAACTGGAAGAAAACAGAATCATATAAGTACATTAGGTTTCATAGAGCTAAAACATTTCAAGTGCTACTCAATTGGTTTTAGATAAGCCCAGGGCTCGACATAATAATTGGCCCGCTGGCCCGGAAGCACTATTTAGACACCCCGGGCCAGCATAACGTACTTTCCACTTGCCCGCTCGGGCCACAAAAAATATTGCTTTAAAAAAAAAGAATTGTCCTGTGGTATTGGTATTTTGA
Organism: Notothenia rossii; assembly: GCF_949606895.1. Taxonomy (NCBI): domain Eukaryota; kingdom Metazoa; phylum Chordata; class Actinopteri; order Perciformes; family Nototheniidae; genus Notothenia; species Notothenia rossii. Next base: position 16,070,024 of record NC_136908.1, read on the forward strand.
CTTGCAATTTAGTTAAATTATTTCGTTTATTAACGCTGCAACATAGCGTTTTGTGAGTCAGTTGTCGTTGTAGGGTGAAAAGCAAACAGCTGTTTGCTGCGGAGCGGAGCGCGAGCAGGCTCCCGTGAGCGGGAGCGCGCTCCTTCACTACAGACTATCGCGCCACCTAACCATTTGCCATTAATGTTTTTAATACCAGCGGTAACCGGCCAAGCGCCGGGCAAAAAACAATCTTCAAATAAAAGAAAGTCACTGGAGGAGTTAAAGGAGAGTGACAGGGAGTATGAGAAGAAGAGGGAGAGAACGTTTCAGCCAGCTTGATCGATGGAGTTGGCTTATAGTGCAGTGACGCGTCCTAAAACCCTTTTATAATCTATCGATTAGATTTATGATTTGAAAATTATAAAATTAGGGTAGACATGTGGAGATTATCCGGCTGAACAAAATGTGCATTTATCAAACAGGTTTGTTTTCCACAGAACTTATTTCCAGCTATTTTCCAAAACCCTTTGGAGAAATCCCATTGCTTTTTGTCGAGGGAACCAGCAGCTTACTTCCTGGTTTTAGGACGCGTCACTGCACCTCTCAATATGATGCCAATATAAACAAGGTCTTCTGTCGGCTCTATACATCAATGCTGACCTATGCTGACAAGTAAGTGAAGAGTAGAAAATATAAAAGGTATTGGCTATAGGGAAATGTCCCAGCAGTTTAGGAGAATGAAGGTTCTAATCTAATCTAATACATAGCCATTACATTTCTAACTCCTAATGACAGGAAGGCAGTAAGCGCATTATACAAATAATAATACTCATAATAATAGCTGACATTTTTTAACAATGACCACAATATCATTATTTTCATAAACCAAATATGAACAATTGAGGAAATGAGGAATAACTGATGATTCAAATGTTGTAGTACAAGTAGTAATGTAGTTAGTGCATAAATTACTATTGCAACAAATGTGTTCATTTTCTTCATTATAAGTCGATTTTTTTTGGACGAATGCTCCGGGCCAGTGGTTACAATGGTGGGGCCAGTGATAATACAATTCCACCGGCCCGGAGGGCCAGTGGCATTTTGCCCTTAATGTCTACCCCTTTATTAGTATATAAGTGCTTTGTTAGCAATTCTTTGTTAGTACCGGTAATTATATCGATAGAAGTGGAGTCGAAAGAGATGATATGACATGTCGGGTTCTCTACTGTTATCCCTTCACCTTCACTGTCATATTAGAGCGTTTTACCATTTTGTAGAGACATAAACATAAATGTAACACCACAATATGTCTATTTAGGAGGAACTTACCAAACTCTCTAGGTACAGAAATGGAGTACACACAGTTCTGTCCAGAGGTATAGTTTCTGGGAAAGTTTGGGGATAAAACAGTCCCGTCTGTTCCTGTAGAACGACTTCCGCAGGGAGCTGGAGAAAGAACATAAACATGTGCAATAACATGAGGACAGGAAAAGAGGCACACACTTTTGATCCAACATAAAATTAGGTTGTGTGTGTAGGGATGCTTTAATCCATTCTGTATAATTGTTTGTTACCTTGACAACTCGGCAATGCTCGGTTCCACCCAGGTCTGCCATCATCTCCCATACTGCAGGTGAGAGTAGAATAGCCCTGAAGAAAAAAGTAAATACAATTATACTTCCAGAAAAATAAGTCAACAAGTCAACCAGTCAACCAACCAGTCAACCAACCAGTCAACCAACCAGTCAACCAACCAGTCAACCAACCAACCAACCAACCAACCAACCAACCAACCAACCAACCGAACAACCAACCAACCAACCAACCGACAGACCAACCAACCAACCAACCAACCAACCGACTGATTGAACAACCAACCGACCGACCGACCGACCGACCGACCGACCGACCGACCGAGACCGACCGACCGAGACCGACCGACCGACCGACCGACCGACCAACCAACCAACCAACCAGCCAACCAACCAACCAACCTCACACCCATTCATTCATCCAAAAAGCCACCTTTTTTTATTTCTTACCTGCAAAACATATCCGGCCTCACAATAGAAGGTGACAGTAGATCCAAGCTTATAGTCAGATCCCAGCCTGGTCCCATTCAGAACCACACCTGGGTCGAAACATGATTCCCTCAGCTTGGCTGGAAAGAGAGAACAAGTGTATGTGGGAGAGAAGATGAGGTATATAAAAACCGACAGGCACACATAAATAATAAGTAAAATTAATAATTACTATATCCCTAGCCATAATCAAATGAGGCAGGCATTTCGTTGGCCTTTAAAACAGTCTGTTTGACTTAGCCTTCTTCACCAAAGATGGAGCGAGAACGATAACTTCATCCCCCGGCTTTTTTTATGCTACATGAACCTTGTAAATTATGGCTACAGCCCTCCCCTCCTACAAGATTAGCGGCCACCCTGCATAAACACAAGACTTAATTCCTGAGTCCACATGCTGCCCATGTTGATTATTTTGGGTGAATCAAACTCGCCACTATGACAGACTATTTCAACAAACCCTAATTCAATAGGGACTGAGAGAGCAATCATTCCTTTTCATCTTAAAATCAGCATGATGCACACTGTCGTCAGTGTGGGGGGATTAACTGCAAATGTACTTTTGTATTGAGCGGTAAGGGGTAATGCGGGAGTCAATGTGAAAATGAAATATGTCTAAATACATTACAGAGACATCTAAAACATGTTACCTCACTTATAAACAACAGAAAAAGACAAACAACAGCTCCTGAGGCAATTACATCAAGCATAGTACATTAGAAATATGTTTTGTAAAGTGGCGATAAATACATTCCCAGTTGGGCTGTGTGTCTTTCTATTTATTTCGTTTTTTTATCTCATGTCATCATAGGCTAATCAAAAGAGATGTGCTTTGAGTATACTTCCTAGGGACATCTAGTCAAACATATTAATCATTAACTACTGACTGCTTAGTAAATTACTGGGTGCTGCTTTTCTTACGTGATTGTGACTATAGTGTAGATGTGTACCAATAACAGTGGAGTGAAATGTGACTTTTGCTGATGGTGGTACTATTCGGAGAATATTTTACCTTTGTATTCCAGGTGAAAACCGCCATAAGAAACAGACCCATCACTGCGGAATGCTAAGTGCATTGTATTCGAACTGCTCTCTATCCGCTCTGGGAGTTTGCTGTCCTGGAAGCTACCAATCAGAGGACTATTGCTGTCCGGACCATCGTATATATACAGGAAGTCGTAGTTTGGCTCAATGTTGAAACTAGAGATTAAGATAACAACAAAGATAGGAGGTAGGGGGATGCAGATGGGAGAAAATAGGCACAGGAAGAGTTAACAATAACACTTTTTTTTTATTGTTGTTTTTTTTAATAATAGAAAGCATGCAAATATTTGGTCTGAGAGCAGCCTGGACCTATCATGCTATATTTGAAAAATGTATTGTAGGGCCATACCTATACAAAATATATCTGTGAAGTTTTTTTTTCAAAATACCAAACAGATCACCCATTGTAGCCATCCCTCATACTGCTCAAACCCCTCTTTTGAAGCCCTGTTAGAGAAACGCGGATCTTGGGTCCTTAGCTTGAAAAAAAAGAAAGAAGAGGAGGCGGAGCTAATGCCTGATTAGAATTCTACCGGAGATAAAGTTAAATTCGGTTGTGATCAAACGCCATCCTGTTCAAACCACGTCAAGGATTATTTCTGAAATAGTATGGAGCTCAAATGCTTTTTCTCTTGCAGGTTTATCACAAGGTTAGTTCTTTTTTTATTTCCTGCTTTTTAAACATGTGCTCTTCAGTACAGGCTGGCTCTGAGTGTTTGCGAGGCTTGCTAATGTAAACAAAGACGTCCAAAACACGTCAGGCATTGTTTCTGATAGCAACTTTCTGTGGGTCCGCTGCCGATTTGACGTCAGTTCGGATGGAAAAGAGAGAGGGTTTTATTTTCTTACGGTGCGTGAGTTACCCGACGCACCGGGGACACATATTTATGTATAAAAGACATCACAAAGTGCATTTTGCATGATAGGTCCCCTTTAAGTAATAGTTAGGTTAAACGTCCACTTGTCATGTCATGGTCCAAATGGTTCTGAGGGCTCATACAGTAAAACACAAAACATGCTGCTGCTGACAGTTTCTAAAAAAAAAAGAATTAGGACTGGTATTAACAAAAATGTTTTAATATGTACCAGATAGATATTTTGTGTTGCTATATGATTAATCCTAATGATTTGGGTGATTTCTTAACATTTATTCTAGCAACAAAAAGTCAAATGATGAAACCAATGAAGACTGTATTTTCTAATCAATTTCACTCTGCCACTCAGGGAAATACATGTTTTAAAAAATGTTTTCAATCTGTGAACTTTGATTTTACAAGAAAGCTACCCGATGAACGCCAGCGACAGGACGTAGTCAGAGTTGACAGCAATGAGCCAGTCACAGTCCTTGGAGTGAGGGTAGGGATGAGGGTAGTTAGGAGACAGTATAAATCCGTTGGAGCCAGTTAGGTTTCCTCCACATGGAGCTGTGACGGAAACACAAGCAAAGGTCAATATAGTCTAAAAGTACTTTAACCTTTACATTCACTAAAGTACATTTTTTTAAATCAACACTATTTTTATTGCTTTAAGTAAGTCGTAGTTATGACATTTTCAATAACAGGCAGCAGCATGGAGAAATGTGGGCAGCAAATGGAATATTATCACACTGTATGAGAAGCAAGTTCAGGAGACATTATCTTCTTTACACAGCCCTTCTATAAGTCTCTCACAGACATGTCCTTGAGCAAGGTAATCAGCCCTTAACAACTGCAGCTGGTATGCAGCACATATATTGAATGTCCCTATGGATATATGGAAGCTGGGCTCCTCACCTATGCAGACAGGCGGGCTGGGCTGCCAGTAGTATCTGTTATCCACTTGTATACAGGTGATTTTTTCGTCCCCCTGGAGCTCATATCCTGGGTCACACTGAACGGACACTGAATCCCCCGGCTCACGGCCATCTCCACTACGACTGCCGTTCATTGGTACACCCGGGTCCCTGCAGGCTGTAGCCACAGAACCTGGAAAGAGAGACACAGGGGGAGAGAGGCCACAGGAATAAGAAGAGCATGGAGGAGAAAGAGGTGAGGGTGATTAAAAATATGTATCACACAGGCTATCTAGAGCTTATTTAGCTAATGCATTAGCTTGGAGCTAATGGTGTCTGCTGAATACAGTAGCTGTGTGCTCCTGTGTTATTAAATAAGATCATTTCTGGCTGGTCAAATTAAGTTACGAGAAGGATTTCTTCCATTTTTGATCCAATTGCACATTTGCACAAATAAGGGAAATACAGATATTCTGAGTCAAATAGGGATACAGAAATACATAATTTCAGAGTCTCAGAAAAACTTCTAATTTCAAGGACGGTAAGGACATTAGTTTCGACAATACTCACTAGAGAACTGCATAGCGAATCCTGACTTGCTGATATAAAAGTCTGTCTCAAACTGAATAGTGACAGTGTTCAGTGTGGAGTGCAGTCCCTCGGGGAGCAGAGACCCACTCAGCTCTGACAAAGACATCTCGTTCTCAGGTGGTCCATCCCAAACCTTCAGCATGTCGTGGCTGGCTTCTGTGTCAAACGCCAAGAACTGGAGACTGTAATTTGCATAAAGAAAAAAAGGTAAGCAACAATAGAAATATTATATCTTCAATAATTCACAAATACATTTTCTTAAAGTCCATTCCAAACTTATACAACTGGCCTCCTTTTTTAAAACCAACAACTCACAGAGAGACTATTATGGAAATTATTTCAGATAAAAACAATGTGTGGTTGGTGATTTAATTTTAAGTGAGATCATTTCCTTCAATAATTATATTAGGTAAAAAAACACTAACTCAGAGGAAATTACTTTTCAATTTAATGTTTTTTTTTAAAGTACTGGAGTGAGCATTAACATTAATGACATTCTTATTTTTACTTTACCAGTGGGAAGATTTAAAATGGTCTACTTTACCTCACAATGTTTCCTGAGTCCACCTCGATGGTCCAAGTGCAGCGCAGATTATTGTCGTAAGGAAAAGGGTACCCAGGGGAAAGAATCCGCCCTGCAGACTCCCCCTTAAAACGGCCACCACACTCGGCTACAAGAACCACACACACAATGAACACTGTTAATATGAAGCAATTAACAAATGAGCCTGTATTATACATCTTAATGTCTGATAAGCACACTGACAACCTTACCAAGATCAATTAAAACCAATGGGTAATTGATGAGTGTGTGTATTTAACAGTGTATTTGATGTATGACAAGTCAACCAGTTATCTGTCTGGGGCAATTGTTGATCAAGGCAATCAGATCCACAAATTGCACCTCAGCAGCCGCTGAGCAGTGATTTAACGGTCACCACGGAGACAAATGGATTTAGAAAGAAGCCAACTCTCTTTCTCAGCGACTCTCTGTCTTTCTCAAGCACAGAGAGAGCAGAGAAGAAGAGACAAAGTGCTGACCATCCCTGAAGAAACCACCACACATTATATAACAGAAAATAATTCCCCTTTCTCTCTTCGTCTCTCTCGGTTATACATTTCCACAATCTTCATCCCCTCTCTTTTCCCCTTCCGTCCCTATGTTCCCCCTCCCTCAGGCTCCCCTCCCCTCACTGGAATATATTAACGTGAGTAATAGGAGCAATATTAGGGGTTGGGATGGAGGAGAAAAGAGAGAAGGAGATGGAAAAAAAAAAACAACCTCAGAGAACCAAGGGGGAAACACTATGAGTAATAATAAGAAGCAATATAATATTAAGACTGAAGGTTAGCTGAGGTCATTGTGTGTCACTGCTTGAATATAAAGTCAGAGAATATCAGACAGTGGTTTTATGAGTATTTCATTATTGATAGTGAGTAGGAGAGAGACTTATTAAGCTGAATCCAAAATCAGAAAGTTCACAGGCAGCGATGAGGAAAGAAAGGTCCCTAAAACATTGAGCTGCTGTTATCCTTATAGCTCCCATCTGGGGCACAGCTGCAGCGGCCATTTTGTGTGCTACTCTGTAAAGTTGTAGCATTTGTTTGGGTTTGATTGGGACATTTATTAATTCAACCACAAAGCTACTGGAAAGGTATGTCTCCAAACAAGCTTCAGGTATTCAGACATATATACCAACATATTAATAAATGTGTGAGCGTGCCTGTTTGAGTTCTGCAGCCCTGATGATGCATAATAATGCATTAATAGTGACATCTTGACATCAATATTCACAGCTGTGGTTTGTAGTTTCCCATCAGTTTGAAGTCATGAAAAATGAATTAAAAGGCCATGAGATTAAAATGAAATATTTAGAATTATGTCAATACTCGGAGAGTAGTTGCTTCCCGTTGCGTTTTATGGCTCACATAAAATGGCCTGCAAATTGATACAGTTCCCAGGAGCAACCCAAATCAATTCAATTGTGTTTATGAAACTATTCTTATAAATTGGTTTGTCACCTATTCACCTAGCATCTAGGGGGCGAAGATGGCGGTCTACAGGAGACACTGCAGGAAGTGAATTGGGTCAATTGGCCAGAGGGAGTCCAGGTGGTAAACTCTCCTGAATAAATGGGCTTATCAACCAGACTTTAAACCTGGAGCACTGTGCGATCTCATGGGGAAATCAAGACGGGGATTCCATTTGCTTTTTTTCCAGATTATTGAATGAATGTCCGGTGAGCAGACACTTTGCATAAAGCTGAGCGCCACTGCAGTGTAGAGCAATACTGTGGAGTCAGTACAATATTGCTTACTGCTACTTAAAAGATGCTTTTTTTTAGTTCTGGGTTAAATGTGATATTTACACTGAGAACGGCTGGATGTCATCATCTCTTAATTTTTGGGCTATAACAAATGTTACAAAATATCTGTTTTCAATTGAAACCAATGCCTGTATGAGGTCCTGGGTTGCTGTGTGGCAATTTAACAAATACATGGAATCATGTCTGCAGATGGCAGCACTACGGACCGCCTATCATACATCAAAAAATGCCGTAATATCAGTGAAAGCCAAAGCAACAATGAACCCTCCTCACCTCTCCCTCTCAAGCTTATTACAGAGTGCTATTCAAGGTTCATCCTGTAATTGAGTGTGTGCTTGCCTTTGTGTGTCTGTATACATCAGCTTGAGTCTTTTCAATGCACTTCTTTTCAAAAATGTAAAAGGAAAGGGACGTACCGATGCAGGAAGGCAGGGGGTTATCCCAGGCTCTCCTCTCGCCTGTCATGCACTTCAGGGTGGTGGCACCATGCAGAGTGTATCCTGGCTCACATCTGTATGTGATGCTGCTCCCGGTGAAATGACCTTGGTCGTTGACCTTGAAGCCAAACTGAGGCACGCCAGGGTCCTCACAGTGGGACAACTCAAAACCTAGAAAGAGAAAAAGACAGATAAGGATCATTACAGCTCATACTTTAAAATAAACTTTCTCAGGGACATCTGAGAGCCACGAGAGAAAACACAATTAGTTTTGTTTAGATGCCCAATATCCCCTTAATATCTGGCAGACTCAAATATTCTGTTTATTTATATCACAGATCCTTTTTTCCAGATTTAATAAAAAACAAGCAGGAAAGGATACATGAGACATCCCAATATTATGAGTGATACTGGAGCATATATACCTTATCCAATTTAATGTTGTTTTCAGACTCTGTCTAAACTCTGTTTCCATGGTAATATGCAGAATATTCAGTTTATTCATGTGCTTGATTTTGGAGAGTGGGATAGGAAGGGATATATAAATAGCGTATCCTTATGAGACCGTAACCATATATTACCTGGAAGACGGGGTGCATCAGGATTTGAGTTATCTCCTGGAACACTGCAGTACTAGGTGCATGTCTAAATCCTAAAAAATGACCGTTCGCATAGATGTTCTTTTACCGTTTGCCAATCTGAACACAGCTGCAATCATCCTGACAAGTTGTGTGAATAGTTGCACATCTAGAATTGTATCATAATTATAAAACAAACCATAGTGCTGGAGTGTTTTATAAGATAATGCCTCTTGTTTGCATAGCTAACTAACTTCTATACGCATCAGTATAAGAAAGTTAAAGTGCAGAGTAAACAATGCTCCACTCTTCATTTAAAGTGGACCTATCATGCTATATTTGAATAATATATTGTAGGGCCATACCTATATAAAACATGTCTGCAAAGTTTTCTTTTCAAAATACCAAACAGATCATGCATTTTAGCCATGCTTCATTTTGCTCTATTTGCTCTTTTTTAGCCCTGTTTTTGCAAGGGCTGATTCTGTGAGAAGTCTTCTTCACTGCTTTTGTGGCAGA
>NC_136908.1:16079550-16199550 GCF_949606895.1 Notothenia rossii
AAAATCGTTACGAAGGACTTGACATTGGTCTCTCCATAGGGAGAAATTAACAAACTACCAGAACAGAACAATTAACGTAAAACAGTTTGCAAAATTGCCAAGCTGTGGGACAGGGAGGTTATGTAGTGATGTTTACACACAGGTTTGATAAATGGAAGAGGGTACAATTGTTTCTTATACAACCATTTGTGTATACTGTTTAACCTCAGCTTCCGGTTTTGACTAGTTTAGGCTGTGTGGCAATGTGTACAGTATTTCCTGATCTGTGCACTTACTGGAGTAGACCAGTTTGAATCCTTCCCCATTACTTTCTGAATCGCTGTAAAATTCCAGCCAGAGGTGGTTTGATGTGGAGATCAGCGTCAGGCCCAACATGGATGATCCCGTGAACGCTCCAAGAACCTGGGCTGTGCTGTCTTTACCATCATAAATCTGTAAAAATAATCACAGAACAATCCATTTGAGATGCAAATGTAACATTAAACAACCCATTGAGGTTAAAGTGTATTTTTTGATGAATTGTGTCTTTTTATCATCACAGAGCAGTTTCAAGCGATTGAATGTGTGTTTGTGAGTGTGTTTACCTTTAGTATATCTGCCTGGGCGAGATGAAAGGTTCTAGCAGAAATGTTGATGCCTTTCCCAGCTTGCACCTAAAGTAAACATGATATACAAATTAGATTTGTACAGTACGCCATTAATGCGCTCACAAATATATGCAGATAGTCATTAACACTCCCTAATTATCATAATGTTTTTTACACTTGTGCCAGGGTTTCTATTACCCTCAGTTAGGATGTACAGATGAGGTACCTGGATGCTGTAGATGCACTCGTGGTTGTTGTCGTAGTTCATTGGATAGTTTGGAGAGAGAATGATCCCTTCATTGTTTATAACTGAAGAACCACACTCGGCTTGAAAGAAGAAAGAAGAGCATTCAAAAAGACGAAAATGGATGGTTTGATTATTAAGAGTGTGATAATGACGTGGTGAGAACATGTGGGAAGACATTGACGTTTCTTATGCAACAGAAAATGCCACACATTAAAACATCCATGCTATAAAATGGTTGAGGCTCATAGTACACCAGATTCAGTCCACAGTACGAGCAGTTATAGAGAGTATTGGAATATAGTGCCAAGTATAAAATATAATGTCATCATATAGAAGATGATTATTCCTTTTTTCCCAATGAATGGACAGATACGTTACAGTGTGTGCTTGTGAGTCATTTTACAACCCTTTTAAACCGCCGTATTGTCAGCCATCTACTTCAGTTGAGGAGAATAGGCAGGCGGTTAAATTGAGAAACTAATTTACCTAAGGATATCCGCCCGCAGCACTTCTCACATGTGGCCTCCATCTGCAGTACCCATGTCCTTCTCCTCTTTCCCTCCCTCTCTCCCCCTCTCTGTGTCTCTACTGGTGTAATAGTCATATTACAGCTGTCATATCGTCAATAAATCACGCTGCTACAGTTTCCATTTAGAAAATTACCTCTCCACCCTCTCCCTCTTCAACTCCCTCCCTCTTGCTCTTTCTCTCTGTTCCCTCTCTATGAATAGTGCCTCCTTAACCCTCTTCTGCTTCAATCTGCTTTACTCTTCCGCTTCTCATAAGTTTCCTATTCTCTACTGTTCCATGTTGAGTGGCAGGTAATGTCCAGTAATAAGCCAAAAAGCACTTGTGATTTTCTGAGAAACCAATGACACCTCCTTGGTACCTCTCCAACTCCCTTCTGGACAGTGCTTTATGAAAACAATATGTTTGACTCACTGGGGAGGCGAAGAAAGCCTCATGTGAATCCCACTAACAAAGGCCTCTGAAGCAATACTTTAAACCTGAGAAGCACATCCCTTAGTTAATACAAACTAGGCAAACACAGTGTAGTGTTCACTCCTTCTTTGTGATGTGCACCGCATCACGCAGCAATGCAAAACAACACACAGGCACTAAATATAGCAAACGGCACTGAAGCTCAGAACCTCGGCCCGCAACACCTCCCACCTCTCTGCATTATCAGGCTCTGCACCATGACGACAAAGAGGCAAAGACGTAAACACCGGCTCTGTAAACAACACGTGAAGCTGCTGTTTTAAATATCCTCACCAGCCATCTAAAATGAAATAGTTAAATATGGTGTCTGCTGTTTTACTAGAGCTTTGTAGTAATGGTGTTGCTGAAAACAATCCTGTGAAGGAGTCCAGTTGTCTTCTATCGATTCCGCATTTACACTCAAATAAAATCACATTTTACACATTTCTTGCTCGAAACACCTTGAAGTTATGAGTACCCTGTGTTGATCCCTGTGGGTAAACTCATCATCTACATTAGAATTCATTTGGTTATTGAAAGACAGTAGAAAAGTATTCATTTTTTTTGCATTGTGGTTACTTTTATCCTGGTTCATTAGCAAATATTTGAAAAAAATGGTTTCTTTGGCAGTCTCTTTTAATGTATTGTGTGCTCAATCTAACAATTACATACAGGATGTTAGCTGACTAATGTGTGGAGTTTGTGTGTAAAGTCAATATTTCAATGATTTCCATTACATGTTTTAAACAGCTAGGGAGAAAATAACTCAATAATTATGCTTATTTTACCTTAAGGCGCTTTTTTTCAGTTTTCTTCTTTGTCTTTGTACATTATCCATTAGTGATATCACTCAGGATGTTCAACAAGGTAAAACCTTTTTCAATTATTATTGATGGTTGTTTACTGCAATTTGTGTTTCCTTAAGCGTATAGTTCATAGAAAGATTCTTCCTTCAGCTAATTGTATGCATGCATTTACAATTAACCTCATGTTGCCTCCACACACACGTGTTTGTTTGCTGCTTGTAAAACTCCACTGTAGATGACAGACTGTTGAGTTTCTTAACTGAGAGTTTAATTTGGCGCATTAACCTACAGCCTCTACTACTCTGGAGCAAAACATAAGCCCTATTATGTTCTGCCTCATCTGTCATTATCACATCAGTTCATTCAACAAGTTCGAAACGCATACAATAAAATGACGATTCATAAAATACTCTAGTTATAAATCAAACAATCTGTCAAATTATTGATAAGGTCCCTAAATGTAAAACTAATCATTCTAAAAGTTGATAAAGGATTGTGTTTGCAACATTCTCTGCCCACTGATGACTCAACATTAAAGAAATATCTCTGACATTTATTGTTCATTCAGTAACAGAAAGGTTGCTTTTACAAAAACTACTACAGTTATTTTAGTCCACTGTATTTCCTTTTTGGAACAAATTTTAAAACTGAAAATTAAGGTCAGGGTACAGTAGGCTTAGAATTGAATTCCACCGCAAAAGTGGAAATATCAAAATTGCTTCCTTTTTGATTCACATTATTCTAAAAGCTTTCCTCTCTTAGTCACTGCCTTCACATTAGTGCTATGGCATGTCCTTCACTATCTTTTAAAAGCAAACAGAATTGGCCTTGTGGATAAGCATTCTGAATGTTTCTTCCTCATCTGTTCACAGGTCACAATGTTTGCAAAAAAGCTCAAGCTATCAGCAGCCCAGTGGTTTTCAGGTCACTACAGGATAACCCTCCGTTACATATTTTAAATATAATTGATGTTTGTGGAACTGGAGACAACTGTAAAAAAAACTATACTGTGTTTTCACTGTGAGGATGGCAATTACAAGTAAACTAAACACTATTTTCTCATCAGTAATTCAAAGTTTGACATGTTGACATAAAATGGCTTGTTATTACTTTCAAAAGGTGCGTTTCACAAATGGTAAATACCAAATGTGAACTATCTGAAATGTGCCGTGCTTTTGGCGACCAAAAATCTACATTTTAATTCTAAATATGAAATGTCTTTGTGTCTTTAGAAACTTGTTTTGGTTTACAAGAAACATCGACAAATGTATTATTCTACCACATAAGGGACCATGGGCTTACATAACAAATTACACCCATTAAAATGAGCAGTAACGCTAGCACATACCGACACATCTTGGTAGAGCCGAGCTCCACATTCTCCGCCCTCCTCCCAGACAGATCACCTCTGGCACCCCCTCTAGGCGGTATCCCATATTACAGGAAAAAGACAACGTGTCTCCGATTCCGAAAGTGAAACCGTTTCTTTGGCCAAACCGAGGCATCCCGGGATCCTCACACGGCTCCAGAGTGTATTCTGCAGAAAAAACATCAAATTTGAAGACATCAATTGTACATGCATTAACATGAAGCACGCTCTAAAATGGATGAACACTATTGTGTGATATATCTTCTATGACTTTGGGAAAAAACTTTGACTGGAAAATTAAATGATCTAGAACAGCTGTTTTCAAAGTGTGAGGCGGCCTCCCCGGGGGGGCGCCAGAGAGCTTCAGGGGAGGCGCAGCATGAGAAAAAAATAACGAGAATTTCAAGGATGACTCGATGAGCATAACAAACTGTTAAGATGATGACCTTACGTGTGTAAATATTTTTTTTTCTTTGTGGGGGTCTGCCCCCAAAAAACAGTTTTAAGTCCTGAGAAAGTCAAATAAGACGGTGTGTAAAACTACACTGCCCAGCCATAATAATAATAGCAATAATAATTGGGAGGGGGGTTCAGCTGTTCTTATATTGTCTGAGGGGAGGCTCACCTTCCCACACTTTGAAAACCCCTGGACTAGAATGATCTGTTTTTCTTCGTAGTGTAGAATAGCAGAGATCTACTTTTATAAGTGATGATGGAATATGTCAGTGACTTAAAATATACAGCAGATAATGTACTTTATGTGATATTTTGAGCAACTCTCAATTTAGCTGAGTGTTGCTTGGGTGCCATAAGAGTAAGTGAGATGTAATGAGATTAGAGTGTAAATTAGAGTGTCCTCTACTAATGGTGTTAAATCAACAAATCAATACCCACCACACTCAAAGTCCAGGAAAATCCACCCCAAAATATAATATATCACAACGTAGCCATTAGATGTTAACGGAAACGAAAGAACACCCTGATGGCAATTCTTTGCATGTGTGTGTGTGAAGAAACGCTTTTCAATAATTAAATAACTTTTGAGATAAAACACTCTTGAAAATGCAGTTCATTAAAATGTAATGTCCGCATTAGAACCGTGAACAATTCGTCCAAAAGTTGTGAGACTGAGCTGACTGTGTCCTGAAATGCTCTTGCTGATTTTATTGTTTGGCATGGTAGAGCAGAGGATTTATTTTCAGAGGGCAGAGACTGAAGAAGTGATGTGTGTTTGATAGTGTGCTGCAGGACGAGACAGCATGTTCAGCATGTTGTTGTGATTGGCAAGTCACATCTCTGGTGACACCTCCCATGTGTTACATTCTGAGAATCGGCTTATGCCATCTGGGAGGCGATAACATGTCCCTCGGTGTATTATCAGATTTGAGTGCTCCTTTATCCCAGAGTCAATGAGAGAGCATTGAGAGGGCAGCTAGGCTGAGGAGTGTGATTAATGAAGGACAGCTGTAGCCTTGGACTTTGTCTAAATTCTGCCACTCAACCCTTTAACCCTAAAAGTAACTGAGCGTTGTAGTAGCACACATATGGGCAGGGACAGCATGGTTTCTACACATTCTCGCCTTTCAGGAATCCATCTCTCTGTGTCCTATTGTTTTGTTTAACGGTGGATTACTCTGTTTAATGTTGTGTGACCTCTTTACTATGTTAGGTGTTTTTTTTCAATAGCAATTCTCAAGGTTTATGGGTAGTCTTCAGGGCCATTGGTAAGTAAGTGAGTATGTGACATTCACTTCACACAGCAACATCTTTGGGTTGGGGGGTTGTGCTTTGTAGTTAATATGTAAAACTGTTCTCAAGTGGCTTCTTGAAGAGCAGTATTGATACCAATAAATTAAATGCCTAATTAGGCTTTGATGTTCATTGTATTCTTGACAATTTTCCATCATAGCTTCTCTTATTTCCACTCCAATGGTGGACAGTTTATAAAAACTGCCTAAACCTAATTCAGGTGAACTACTGTAAGTGCAAGTCAATGCAATATGTGAATAGACACATATTTCCACAAATTGACATTTTTCAGGAGTGTAAAATGTGCGCTATGCTACACGGCGACAGTCTGTCAATGGTCCTGCAACTTGGAGGAATATGTTGTTATACAGATACTTAGATATTTAGTATGTAAATCTCTACATAACCAATGTTGATATTTATCTTGACCAGCCTTGTTGTCAAAGTGCAATTCTTTGTGTTTAGCTTTTAAGTCTATATCTGTGGAAGTGCTTTGAGAGACATACAACTAAAAGGTTTCTTAAAAACATTTAGTTTGCCAATAAGATTGGGAACCTGAAGATTCCCCTCTTTAAACGCTCCATAGTTGAGCTTCTCACACGCTGTTAGTTTTTATCCTGGACTACCCTGTGATAAGGTGGTATATAAACTAACTTAAGAACATGTATTAAGTCACTTTACTACTTGAAATAAAGCTTAGTCTGATAATTTACCACAATACATTAAATAAACGGTATTATCTTTATTGTGGTAGAGATTTTTCTCTGCTTTATTCTTTGTAGTACAATGAAGCTATTATTTTACTATGGGGTCTTGAATCCCCCTCCAATGGTTTCTTGGGTGATTTTTGTAAAGTTCCTATTAACTGTTTATTGTTGGTACTAGAAGTACTTACTTCACTGTTTTTTCAGCAACTTTCTAAAATGTACAGTATAAGAAGTAAGACTCAAACTGACACTTTATCTAATGACTCAGTTCAAGTTAAATCTGAATCTAGACCTTGTTTGTGTACAACAACCTAATGAGTTTTAAATAGATTACCAGAGAAAGTTATGTTGAAGCCCTCATATGAAATCGAAAAGTCAGAGACGAATCGTAGCTGAGCTTTGAAGTTGCCATAGAGACCAGCATTGATGTTGCTAGGCAACTCGTTGCCGGTCAGGCGAGCCAGTGGTTGCAGAAAACTTCCGTTCTCCGTAACCAAGAGGTAGTCATGTTGGTCCTCCAGGTGGAAAGAGCTGAACTGAAACTGGACTCCTGTTACACACACACAAAACACACACACACACACACACACACACACACACACACACACACACACACACACACACACACACACACACACACACACACACACACACACACACACACACACACACACACACACACACACACACACACACACACACACACACACACACACACACACACACACACACACACACACACACACACACACATATACACATAGACAAAAGAGAAACAAAGATAACATATTAAAATGTTTGATTTAAATGATATTATAAAATCAGTATAAATAATTAATTATTCAACAAAAACAGCATCGATAACATCATCTCGTTACATAATACATAAACTATATAATTTGTTTCAATCAATGTCTCTTCAGACACAGGCTATTGCCACACATATACATATATACGAACCTCTGAAAATACTTTAAACCAGAAAATAACTAAGGAATCAAAGTTTTAGTGTATCAGTAGCTGCACTACCGTGAGTGCTACTCTCACTCTGTCTCTCTCTATTAGGGAGTGTGAGTCTCTGCGTGTCTCTTGCCTTTCCCGTGGCTGACTTCAACGGTCCAGGTACAGTTGAGAGATGAAGGGTAGCTGTCTGGATAGCCGGGACTAAGGATGGTTCCCCAGGGACCCCTAACATCCCCGCCACACAGAGCTGGATAGATTGAAAGAGACATAGTGGAAGAAAGAAGGAGAGATAGATAGATGTGCAGAGAAAGGGGTAGGGAGAGAGAAGGTTAGCATGAGACTGTTGATAGCTAAAACAGATAATGTTTCCCAGTGGACCTTAAATACCACTTATTCAGGATACACGCATACTCACACACACACACACACACACACACACACACACACACACACACACACACACACACACACACACACACACACACACACACACACACACACACACACACACACACACACACACACACACACACACACACACACACACACACACACACACACACACACACACACACACACACACACACACACACACACACACACACACACACAAATGCTACAAGTTAGAGGGGGGTAGACAGATATACAGAGAGTGATGGAGATTCTCTGTACTGTAGAAGGTACAAAATGTGTGTCTTGGAAAACGTTTCAGTTTATTTTAGCTGTACTTAAAATTTGAAGTGAATTTTTTTCTGATATATTCCTCCCACTGTTGCACACAAAATAATGACATTAATAATGTAAACTCCACCACTCACTGGAATGGTACATAATGGATTATTTGCTGTTTATATAGTATTATGTCCCTGAAAGAAACTAACCCCTGACGTTGATTAACTGCATCTGAGATTCCAGTCATTCCTCATCTATGATGACAGTGCATAATTATCCTGAGGGACTTTCGGTTCTTTAAAGAAACAGTACTAGTTTATATTGTGTGGAATTGAATAAAGCAAACTTGTTTTAAGTTTGCTGTTTGGACGTGTTATTAAGACTATTTAAGAAGCTTTTCAATACATCTACTGTAGATCAGAATAAATGGCAGGAAGAAATAATACTTTGCGAGACTGTGCATGTCAAAAGTGTGAAATGCTCACAGCTTGCATAATTAGGCTAGCACTCCAAGTAGACGGGGATCAGAGGCGCTCTATATAGACTATGCATATCCACATATACTGTATGTACACACTGAAATGTGGTTTATAAAGAACTTTATTTACTAAATGATACACATGTTTTCAGTGAAAAAATTGTAAAACTGCTCTAAGTAGTTGTAATTAAAGCTTCAAGATTCAACATCCATGCTGTTAATTAAGTATTGTCCACATCAAAGTGACTTATCATGACTTCCAATGTGTGGTGATGACTGCTTTACTGAGTATAATCAATCTGGAGAACCCAGTTTTAAGTAGCACTTTGTTAATACCTATTCCGTTTCTAGAATGTTTAAATAAATGCATACAAATGTGCATTGATTCTCAATCAAAACAAATTGCAGTGGATATGTTTTGAACCAAAGAATGTGAGAAAAAACTAGAGATGTTTTACAACAACAACAACAACCATCTGGTAAAAACTTTATTTTACTGAGAAGTGTAAGAGAATTAAAGAATCTTTGCAAGATTATCTTGCTTGCAGATGTATAGTCTTTGAGTTCCAAATTGTTTTGAGGAAGAAAGCTGAGACATTGAAAAAAAAATCCCTCAAAAAACAATGGTTGATTATCACTATAGTTTTCCACAACATTAATGCTGTGCAATAGCTTCATTGTGTGCAAGAACCGTTAAATGTATTTAGTTTCTGAAATCTTTTTCCTGTTAATACAGTTTGAATTGAAGCAGTGATATTCAAAGCAGTGAAGCATCGCAAATGTTTCTTAGAGACTACTTAAAACATTCCCAACCTCACAGTGCGGCCTCAGGATGACCCGGTTGCTTAACATTGTTATGCAGCGAGAGACTCTGAGTGGAGACTAGGTCCTCCAGAAATATCTGTTGCTCATTCTATGCATACTAATGCTTGCATGTGTTGAAGGTGCTACATTTCTGCTCGCTCCAGTTGGTCCATGTTACAGTTGGCCGACCGGCCTGTCATTTCCTCTTACAATAAACCTATAAAACGCCATAACATTACTTCAAAAGTGCAACGGTGGCAAGGCGCTGGGGAGAAGGTCAAACCTCAAAGTTCTGATGAAGTTTCCTTAAGCAGGACAATTAACCAGCTCAATGGGAGCTGATAAGAGCTGCAGTTCACATTACAATCTGCTACAACAGCATAAAACAGCTGAGTCAGACACGGATCAAATGCGAGAGTTAGGATCTTTACTCTCAGCCACCGCCATTTTTACGACATCAGCATCCCTCAAAACAAGGGTGAGAAGTGAGAATATTTAAACTAAACAAAAACACAAAGACGCAAGAAGGCGCGCACACACTAACACCTCCATCAATTATTAATATTTTTCTGCCAGGAAGTGCATAATGTTGAATGCTGAGTTATGTGAGAAATGTGAAACACTCCATCACATCTATCTCTGCAAGTGTATTTCTCTCTGGCTCATTATTGATATTTTCTGTCCGTCTTTCTTTATGTTCTCACTTTCTTCTCCACCTTTATATGTTAGTAGATCTTAGTAGCCATTCTCTCTTTCTTAGGACTGATGTTAAAACTAACTGCACTATGGGTGTATAAACATAACAACAAAAAGGTAAAAAAAAGTAATGGTAATCATACTTTAATTAATTTAAATCCACATATAGCCTATGGAAAAAAGCTTATAGGAGAAAAAACTATTTTTCTTTCAATAGATGTGACAGAAGCTAGTTTAGTTCAGAAGCTAGAACTCTTTAAAATGCTCCATGCTGAAGTGATATTTGTGTTGTTGTGGCTTTAACTTAACAGGCTATATCAAATGAATAAATGTAGCTTGTTTTCTTATATACAGCATGAACAACATTTGATGTCTGAAACATGTTCCATGGCTGAGTCAGAAGCTTTTACTGCTGCCTTGACTGGCTTCCTCGTTTCCCCGTTGTCAATCACCATGCAAGACCAAATCTCTTCGACCACAGAGGCAAATAGTTCCTATATTTGTGTGGGCTGTACTGTGTAAACAGAGTCTAATGGCATACACACTGCAAATTTCAGGCAGAATATTTGATGTTTATACGCTCAAACTGCCTCCTTGGAGGAAACCACTGCCAGTCCCAGAAACTGTGCAATGCAATGTGGTTAACAAGCGAACAAGCAAACAAGCCCAACCAAGCAAGCCTCAAAACTGATGCAGCAACGCCACATCTCTCTGTCCTCCCTCCTCTCCAGATCCACAATGATTGAATTGTGAGAGTAGGAGAGAAAGGGAGAGCGATAGATCCCCTACTCTTGTGCCCCCTCACTCTTTGATTTGAGATAGGAGAGAGGAGGTGACACAGCCTCTCGTCAACCTAACCTCAAACCCTCCTATGTTCACAGTTCACACAGGAGAGGGGGTGACAGGAGGCACACAGCACAAACACACATATGTGCTGACGCTGACACACACGCACGCACGCACGCACGCACGCACGCACGCACGCACGCACGCACGCACGCACACACACACACACACACACACAAGCGCGCACACACACACACACACACACACACACACACATACAGTACATGCCCATCCATATATCTCTAATCTTTGCCTCAAATCATCCCCTATCAGCAACAGCAGCCTTCACTGCAAATTGCCCTCATTGCACCATAGTGTGTGTGTGTGTGTGTGTGTGTGTGTGTGTGTGTGTGTGTGTGTGTGTGTGTGTGTGTGTGTGTGTGTGTGTGTGTGTGTCTGTGTGTGTGTGTGTGTGTGTGAGTGTGTGTGTGTGTGTGTGTGTGTGTGTGTTTGATGCAACCAGTGGTTTTGTCGCAGAACAACATGTCCTATGTGACTCAGCTCCTCGTATAGGGATGGCAGGCTCCACTGCTGATTTTTTTTGTACATGCATCAGCTTGTTCTAGTCTTTTTTATAATGACTTATAACTCGATAATCTATTTTTATTCAAACAATGTTTTGGCTCAAGTTCTTAAAGAAATGTCACACCTTTCATCTTCAAAATCTTTAGAAACTACACATTATTGGTTAGGAGGGAAGGCAATTCTGTCCTACTATTATCAATGTATAGTTATACATATATATCATTAACGGGACCGAAACCTTCACCTGCATGTGTTGAGATGGTTTTTCCTTTTGAAAGATACTGATATAAATGTAAAAAAATAAACTAATACTGTAATGTTGGTTAGTTAACTTAGTTTTTTAAACATACAACACACATTTTCTGAAAGTGAAATCTTATTAAAGTCCATGTATAATACTTGTTTTGTAATATTATTTCTCAATACTATCTTAACATTTGATTACCTCATTAAACCTGTCATTTCATGTTTACAGTTCGGTATATAGGTTTGATATTGGAGTCTTTCCCGTAAAATCCGTTTTTGTTTTAACAAAACATTTTAATCTGTGGTATCATGAGGTGTGATGTAAAGCAGGTGATGCCTTCAAAGATAAAAATGATGTTATATCTTTGTATGAGACTTCCTATTATTTATTTACCATCACATGTAGGTAAAGGGTGGCTCCACCAGTGGTTCTTCTCACATACTAGCGGCTCCTCATGGCTAAGTCTGTAGCCAGAATCACAACCGAATGACACCGTGGACCCAATGGCGAAATCCTGCCCATACCGAATACCGTTGACAGGGATCCCAGGGTCCAGGCATGAGTAGCTGTCGACTGTAACACCTGAGAAAAAAAAGGCATGGATGTCGAAATGGTTGGTGTGTCCAAAAAGACTAAACGGCTATCTGCAGTTTTGCTGATCTGCATATTCTAAAACTCACAGATGGTTTGCACCTCCTCATAAAGCACCATGCTGTGACTTGCATTTTGCAGGTAATGACCTGCATGTTCAGCCAGCTTGTGAATCTGTGTCTGCTGGGCTACCAGTGTAATGTTGTGTCCTGACACCATGCACACCTCCTGTTCTGTTTGTGCCGTTATATATTTATCACATGTGTCATTGTAATCCATAATAGGCATAAACAATATTTTAAAGTCAGCTTTGTATCTCATGTTTATATGTATAAATATCTTTATTTCTGACTTACTTTCATACACTATCTTGAAGCCAGCATTTGATCGGCTGTTGTCGGTGGTGAACAGCAGATAAAGAAAGTTGTTGCTGCTGAACAGGAACTGGGGCACCTGGGTACCATTAAAGGAGCCAACCAGAGGAGACAGGAGGTTTGGCCCATCATGGATCTCCAGGAAATCATAACCAAGCTCCGTCTGGAACCTGTGAGGCAACAATATGAGAATATTACACTTTTAAAATAACTTACAAGCTTTGACATTCAATTTGAAAACAGCTGGACAACAGAAAGAAGTAAGGCTTTCATTCTGCACATAATGCTGGATCTGTTTTTAGCATTCATTCAAACATTAACGTGAGGGCGTGTGAAGGAAACCTGAAGATTATACTGTTGTTGAAGTATATTTCTCTGACCAGCTTGAATTGAAGGTTCACTGTAAGTGCTGCATCACTATGATTGTCAATTGGTCCTTCAGACCCTCTATGTTGATCCCATACTGATTTAAAATAAAATGGTTATTGATTTAAAGATAATCATAACCATTAAAGTCATAGTGTCTGTACATGTGTATTTTCCTTTGTAACTGAGTAGACATACTGCCCAGGAAGAAAATAGCAAGAGGTCAATGTTAAAGCACCCTGCAGGCTGCTGAGCCAGTATTGTTAAATGAACTTTACAATGAAATTGTACAGAACATCAAACCAATGAAAAATGATGTCATAGGATCCCATTTAGTCTTATTTCTATCGGCAGTTTACAGTTCAGCGATCACATTATACAAAACAACATTTGACCCAGCCTTCCTGATCGATACACTCAATATTTACAATACAACCTATGATATTTTGGAGATTGTTATCTTATCTGATTCCCTGATGACACTTCACAACTTGCCTGTTCAGAGACTTGAGTCTTCATTTACAGAATCAAAGGATGATAAAACCTACCTGTCGAATGTAGCTTTTATGGAGCGTCCAGGCTCTGATTCAATCACCCACTCACAGCTGAGGGAATCTTTATAGTAACCTGGCCACCCGGGGGACAAGATCACTCCAGTGGGGGCTGAATAGTGGCCTCCGCAGGGGGCTGGAGGAGGAGAGGGGGCAGACAGAGAACACTGGACATCAGACAAATGACATGCACATCTTAGCACTAGTTGTTTGTGTGGGCATTGACTTCAAATGATACTGTAGTTGCCCCCAGATTGGTCTGAGTCTACTCTTAACTTCATTAAATGTTGATGTGTGGCGAGTGAGGCCTAATACTAGAAAGATCTGGCAGGATTTAGTAAGTTATGTTCACCAGCTTGCCATTAAATGCCCCGATTGTACTTTTATAATTTAAGTAAGTACAGTACATGGAGGATTCAAACTCAAGTCCTCTTTTTAATTGTCAAATATATGTACATAGCAACCAGAGTGAAATTTAGAATCTACATTTATCCAATCCTAATAAAAGGAGTAGTGGGCAGTTACTACATGTATACAGTGCCCAGAGGACAGAGTGAGGGTCTGATGCCTTGCTCAAGGGCATTTTAGGCCTGTCAAGGGAGTAAACAGCCAATTCTCAATGTACCACTCTTCTTGGTCTAATCGGAGACTTGAACCGGCGACCCTCTGGTTCCAAAGCCAAGTCCCTCGAGCTTCTATCACCACAAAAGATGGCAATCAATTCAAATAGCATATTCATTATAAACATTCAGAGAACATGAATTATAAATGATATTTTTTTAACACAATGTTGACACAAGGGTACATTAGCCAGATGCCGCTTTGTTCCAGTCTTCTTTAAAACTTGATCTTGTTTAGGGTTCAACTTGGTGTCTGAAGTCAATTTGTTTTGGTCCGTACCTCCTGAATACAAGTAAGTGAATTTGCATCCAAGTTGTTACAGACATTAGCTACAAAGGATCTGGGGACATTAAATGACTTGGAGCATAATTAACATGCTTTTTCTTTGTACCGTCGACAGTTCTAATGTAATTATATCTGCAGCTGGATTTGCAGTCAAAGTATTTACACTGGTCGTGTTTTTGTTCCATCTGACATTAACAGGTAATATGCACATTTCTACTTTGCACTTTAACAAAGCAGCTGATCAAACTTTGCCTTAATGCCAACCTTGACATATTATTAATGGCGATGTAATGACTATGTTGTGGATGATTAATGACAGTGTTCTTTTTTAAAGCCAATATAATAATTATGTATGGTAAGGCTGCACTCAAATTGGATTGGTGTTATGACTAATAAGCAGTGTTTTTGAAGGACTGTTTCTTTTCACATTTATACCACACCAGGGTGATAATTACCTCTAACACATTCCAATATTTGTCATTAACTTCAATACATTTTGGTTGAATGTCATCTTTAAAAAATGTATTCCTACTATCGAACACTAAAGGGTTTAATATTCTTAAATGCTAGTACAGTAAGCTAGTAGTATTTCTTAAAACAGTCGCAGCACCTGTGGCGGCAGCATAACAATAGATCGTTCCCTGGATATTCACGTTAACTGGACACCTCCATATCTTGTTCCTTCTGTCGAGCTGACAGCAGATCATTTCCACCTCCTGAGTCTTTAAGCTGCAGTAATGATGTTATCTTGGATGACATATTGTTCCCGAGTTAATAGTTTAATCAGCCATCAAGTGGGT
The DNA here is from genome assembly GCF_949606895.1 of Notothenia rossii. Classification (NCBI taxonomy): domain Eukaryota; kingdom Metazoa; phylum Chordata; class Actinopteri; order Perciformes; family Nototheniidae; genus Notothenia; species Notothenia rossii. Next base: position 16,094,816 of record NC_136908.1, read on the forward strand.
ATTTACCTTCACATTTAGGGATGGGCCCACTCCACATGACTTTCCCTTTCTCTAACTGACAGGTGATGGTCTCGGATCCTTGGGTTTTGATGAACCCGTCCTCGCAGACCACCGAGATGGAGCTGCCGAGCTGAAAGCTGTCTCCGAAGCGGCGAGCGTTGATGGGAATGCCAGGGTCCGGGCACTCATTATGCCCGAAGGCTGGGGTACAAAAGTCACAAGTGGAAACAGATATCATGAGGACAAAGTTGGAATCCAAAAGTCAACAGAGAGAGACAAAGATGAGAACAGTTATTAAAGAATATGACACTTTCATACTAGATTATGATGACATTTCTGAGAACTTGTCATATACTGTAGATCTATAATTGCAGTGTGGCGTCTTTAAGTGTTCACTCATGGCCAGGAAAATGTCTCCTTTAATCTGTCTGTTCTTTATTACTGCTTTAATGATCTATATCTCTACTAAAAAGCTATTTTCCCCAGCTACAGCATATTTGCACCGTGCTTGGGTTTGATCTAAGCAATGTACTTTTTTCTTAAAATGCATAGGAGCATGTTTGCTTCAGCATATGGTCTGGCTCAGATAAGAAGACCATAAAGCCAAACCTAGCATTGCTCATGTTGGTCCAGTTAAAGTAATTGTACAGAAAACTTGAAAATGTTGTCTGTTTGCTGTCAAACCCGCAGTGAGGGGATGAGATCAATATCAATTTCCATTTCTGTTTGTTTGGTATGGAGACGTGTTTAGACTGATTTAGCTCAAACACTGCAAGCAAGGGCAAACAGTTTGCCACCATCAAATATGAACAAATATGCCTTCCAACAAATCCAAAAAGATCTTATTTACTGTACATCTTGTGTATCCTGTTGTCGAGACAGCTAGTGATCAATACATCTGAGAGTCACCTGGGTTTTGATCAGTTATAAAAGTCTGCACAGCTGACAACTTTACAATAAAGACAGAACTGCTGAGATCTAACTTCTCCTGAAACATTTATATCCTGGCTTTACTTTGACATGGGTGAACTACTAAAGTTATGATGTTAAAAAAAGCAATTTGGGAGTTTTTGAATGGTTTGCGGTTTCACTTCTTATAGAACAAGACGATTTGCAAGGCTTAACACATCCTGGCCCTTTCTTTGTGCTGGACGCACAGACGCACAGAGATGGAAATATGAGTTTTCATCTGACTGAGTTTGACAACAAACAAGTCAAAAGCCTTTCCTCCTCTTTTTTTTCATTATTAAGTCTTTGTTTTGCAACCTACACCTCTATTCGTAGCTGCTACATTGACCACATGACACCTCATTAAAGTGTGTCTTTTGTTTTTTTACAGAAATAAAGGTGGGTGTTGTCAAGGCCTCATGCTTGTTAAGTGAATTAAAACAGCTTCTATTCAAAGTCAAACATCAAATATTTGTCGAAAGAAATCACACCTACTTTTTCCGCCTGTTGTCATTACAACTAAACAAAATTATAACGAACTAGGTCTTTTTTTAGACCTAGTTCAGGCCAGTTAATGTTTTTTTGAAGTATAGTCGGATATACTTTTTCAGAGTTGAACCCCTCATTGTCATTCAGGTCCAGGTTAAAAGTAATGCGTGCAATTCATATAGTTATATGAGCAGATCTGTTTCAAAGCGAAACAATATCACAGACTTTTGAAGCTTCTGCAATATTCTGCTGCATAATAAAATTAATTTGACCCTTCTTAATCTCGCCATAACCAAGTTTCACACCTCAAGTCGTTGGAAAGAAAGTATATTATCAATATACTCTCGATACATTAGACCCTGTCTGACAGCACAGTAAGTCAAATAGGTAATGCTCCTGTATTAAAATAAGGAAAGTGGTAGAAATAGAAAAATGACATACTACTGTATGTGATATTAAATCCTCTTCCTGACATGGAGTGATCGGCCTGAAACTCCAGCCTCACTGTGTTGGTGTTGGACGTCAGGTGGGATGGATTCTCAGCTCCAGAGAACCTCCCGATGACGCCCGCATCGTTTGTCTCGCCATCTTTCACAGTTAAGGAATCGTAGGGTGCTTCAAGGTCAAAGTCATTAAATGCCAAGTGGATTCTGGAGCCTGGTTCTGATTGAATGAGCCAGACACAGTTCATGTTATTCCCATAGCCTTCTGGGTAATCTGGGGAGAGGACGGTTCCCAAGGGAGCTGTGAAATTTGACATGCAGGGGACTGTGGGAGGAAGAGGAGCACAGGAACAAACACAAATGTGGACAGACAGACAGACAGATAGATGGATGGATGGAAATGGGGAGACAGAGAGATGAGGGGACATTTGGAAAGGAAAAATAAAATGGGGGGGAAGAGATGCAGAGAGACATTTCCTGTTAAATATTCATCGTCACAGCATCATCGGTCATCATCCGCTCAAGGCCATAATAAACTGTCACCATGGTGACAGGTCAGACTGAATGTTATCAACAGCACAGCAGAGCACAGGCCATGTTATTCCCTCTCTGCAGCCATGCCCCCGAAAATAACCAACCCCATGATTTTAATACTTACATATGCATATGGGGATGTTCGCTGACCACTGGTTGTTGTCTTGGCAGGAGATGGTTTTCTCTCCAATCAGCTCAAAGCCAAACTGGCACTCAAACCTCAGGATTCCTCCATTCAGGAAGCTGTCCCCTTCTCTTACTCCATAGAGAGGAGTCCCAGGGTCGCCACAGCTCTCCTTGTCTATTTCTGTTTCAAAAAGAGGCATTAACATGTGAGTGTTATTCCTCTGAGTGATAGACCTACATTGTTGTGCAGAAAACATAAAAATCATGCATCAATAAGCCAGATCAACAGACGGGCTGACAAATTTGTTCATAACATGATCAACATTTATTTTGAGGCAGTACCACATATACAATATCCTGCTGCTTGAAATACTCACAAGAACAACAAATCTGTTTAATCTGCAGCAGAAAATAAGAACCAACTAATTTAGTATTAACTCTTATTTGGGTAACATTTGCAAACAACTAATGTGCCAAGCTGTTTAATCAATATTTTAAGACTAATAAAGCTTCACTTCTTCAGCATTGGCTTGCAAGAGAATGACTAACAGATTGCTGGTTGTTGGTCTTTTCAGCATTACAAATAATTTGGGGTATTGCTGGCCAAATATGGTGACATCAATCCCTACCAAACTTAATAAGAAACAAGACAAATAAAACAGGAGAGATAATATAACGTGCAGAGTTTCTAAAGACCTTTTGTTCAAAGTCTTTATTCATGTTTTTCTATAAACTGTGGATAAAAATTACATGGATAAACAAATTGATACTGTATGATTATACTTGTTTTGTCTGGCATCTTTTTCATTTTTGCAAAAGAGAACAATCACAAACGATGCTGTTTAAACATGTACTAAGATTTATTTCATCAACTTGAGTATTGTCAGTACATATATTTGTCAGCTATTTTATCCAGAGTATGGAGTCTAGCTTTAACACCATGTGTGGTCACCATGCAGTGTTGTGCATCCCGAAACACCCAATGGCCATCTTCCCCTGCTGTGAAACACCATGTCATGCAGCAAGAGCTCATCATCCATTTTGAACAGAGATATGCAGTACTGCAAACCCAATAGTCCTTCTGGGAAATGATTGGCTCTTGGTTTGCTGCGTTCGGCGAATGTCTTTAATGGTTGTGCGTCTTAGTTCACGTAGCCTAGAGCAAATTTGCATCCATCTATTTCTGCCTGCCTCCTTCCCTGAGTTTGCAAGTGTTCATAACACCATAACAAGTCGAACCATGAGGTGACAGGAATCTCTGGTTCTATATGAGGGTGCCACTCTGTCACCATAATTCTCTTTACATTTTGAGCACCGTATTTCAGAAAATATCCCCTCTATTTCCCCAGCCTGCCTCTGCTTTATTCCCCTGCTTTCCACTCCTATTTTAGGTATTATTTACATGAGTGGCCCTTAGTAGGAAGCAAAGCTGTGTTTTATTGTTTGTGTGTGTGTGTGCCTGAGTGCACGTTTATGATGTATTGCATTAATTTCCATCATGACATCGTCTTTATGAGAACCACAGACTCTACCAATCACAACCTGCCTAACACACGTGCTTGTGTATGAGTACATGCACCCTATGGAATAGAATAGAATAGAAAACAAATTGCTTCAGAGAAAAAGCGGGCACACTATCGGAACATTCCTAAGCTACTTCTTTCAAACACAGACATGCATCACATAAAGAGAGCCACACAATTACAGTTAGTCTCTGCCTTAGTATCACATACAGGCATACACACATTTCACTCTCTCACACATACACACCCAAATAATCCTTTTTTGTTTGTAACAACAAAGCTGACAGATTCACAAAGGGGATTAGGCTCCTTCAAGTGAGTGAATGTGTTTGTCCCTCAAAACTATGTGATTTCACATCCAGCCCCATTCCAATCGGTTCTATACTATTCCATCTTGCTCATACCAAACCATCCATGGGAATACACATCAATACACACAAACACAGAAAAACCACACAAACATAACAGAAGTATATATATGCACTACCTGTAAAGATCTGTGAGGGTAAGGTAATGGATTGTGGGGGGGGTAATGAGATTGGAAGGAAAATAAAAGCTTATTGGCGGTTTCTGTGTTGTGACCATTGTGAAATTGATTTCACGGCTAGATTGCTAATAGTAATCCAATGCTCAACGCATAGCAGCCTGCATAGTGTAATGTTTGCCATATGCTATCAAATGTCTCTTGACAGTTCTGGTTGTTGCTGTGCTTTTATTGTCAATATGTGTATCCCTTACCAGTGTCTCCACAACAGAAGGAAGCAGTAAAGACATTAAACCACATCAAATAATAATCAAAGGTAGCAGTAATGGCCAGAAATGAAAAGGGATTGATTTTTTCAATTGTAGACATCAGCGAGGACAGTCTGTTTGATAAAAATAATCTAATAAATTACACCCACAAGGATGACATTGTTTCCAGCCTCTCTCAGGTTCCAAACAAGGCCACTCCGGAGCTTTTGAGGATTAATTTGATAGATGTGTGTGAGAGACACATCAATTTCCTCTTCTCATTAAAACACACCATCCCTGTCGGGTCTAGTTACATAAAGTCCGCAAAATGTTTTGTTTTTACACTTGATAGTGAAACTCCCATATACCTGTAACTCTCTGTAAATTGGATTTCTGTATCGCACATAATAATTGGGTTGTTTTTCTTTGATCTTGACACATCTTGGAGCAAAAATACATCACTCCAGAGGGATTTAAAAACTCCTCTACTACACGCCTGGCTCTGTCTCATGACCCTGTAAAAGGCTACTATCATCAGTGAGTTTCACGATGTGTCCGTCCAGATCTTTACAATCTAGGAGCAGAATGTACTGCTCAGAGAACAGGACAAACTCAGCTCAGGCATTTTTGTAATTTGTGTTCCCCAGTGATGTTTCTATCATTCCTTCTCCTCACCTGAACAAGAATCCCAAATGTATGTAATGTGGTGACCACGTATTAATACACTGGTTCATAATTCACACATGGAACTGCAGTTGGGGTTTTGTTTCCACACGGACATGTTGTGTGTTCCCTTTATATAGTGTGTGCCCTCCTGGCTCTCTCTCTTGTCGACCCGGACTGCGACCCGACAACATGTCCTTTGCAGCTCTTGAATAAAGTTCCATTTTGCACCTTCCTTGCACCGCCTCTGACTCCCTATCTCTCGGCACTACACTGGTGACCCTGATACGTCTTGAGAAGTGTCCGCGACGGAACCGAACACGGCAAAAGGAACTTGAGTTCCTTTCTCGAAATGCCGGGGATGATTGGAGACGTTCGTGGCTGCCACCGGCACGCGGACTAGAGGCTCGGTGCGCGCCCCGCGGAATGGCTGGGGATGTTGCTCGCCATTCCCGCATCGGCGTTCCGGCAACAGGTGAACGATGCACGACCTGCTGGGTCGACCAGCAACCCGATTGCTGCCTCGTGGGTTGGTTTCTTCGGGGCGTGCGGCTGCACGTCCCGGCTGCGCTAGCTGACGGCGACTAGCGGCTAACCACGTGGGGCTAACGACGGCTAGCAGCTACCCATGGCTGCCAGTTAGCGGCTAACGGCTAGCCGCTAGCGGCTTGCGGCTAACGGCTAGCCGCTTGCGGCTAACGGCTAGCTGTTAACGGCTGTCGACGTATTTCTGTTAACATCTGACTGTTAACAATTTTTTTCTGGTGCCGGAGAGGAGGTTCGACCAGCCAGTTGACCTCGTGTGGACACTCTCACCTTTTTCACCACCTCGACGGCAGTTCCAGACGCCACTCACGTTTCCATCGGCGCCTTGGTGGTGCACTCCTGGACCCCGTCTCGCCTCGACGGTTTCGGACGTCGCCCATGCTGCCATCGGCCCGTGGGTGGCGCGCTCCGGAGCCTGTCTGGCCTCTCCTGCCTTCCGGGGATGTCCAGACGCCACTCACGTTTTCATCGGCGCCTGGGTGGCGCACTCCTGGACCCCCTCTCGCCTCGACAGTTCCGGACGTCGCCCATGCTCCATCGGCCCGTGGGTGGCGCGCTCCGGGACCCTGTCTGGCCTCTCATCTGTCCATGGCTCCTTCGTCCCGGGGATACTGCTCTTGCCTCCCGGGGATACCTCAAGGCTTGCGGAGGATTTCGTGCCCGCCGCCGCTGTGCGTTTGCCTGCGGCCGGGTTGCTCTCCTTCCTCCCGTGGAGGCTGCTCCTGCCTCACGGGGATACCTCAACGCCTGCTGAGGACTTCGTGCCTGCCACCGTTGGGCGTCTGCCTGCTGCCGGGTTGCGCTCCTTCCTCCCGGGGTGAATGCTCCTGCCTTCCTGGGATTCCACTCCGTCCTTCCGGAGGTTTCATGCCCGCCGCCGCCGTGCCTTCGCCTGCGGCCGGTAGGGCTGTCCCGAATACCATTTTTCAGGCTCCGGATATTCGGTAGTAATCAGCAGCGAATATTAGAATATTCGGTGCGGAGAGATTTGTATTCTTTTTTTTTTTAAATGTTTTTCAAAAAAATGTTTTTTTTCCCAAAAGGTTTCATAACACGCTCCGAATCCGAGACACCTGAAAACACGCTGTTAAGCAGAAGCGCAGAAAGAGCATACTATTACGATTTATATTTATTTATTGTCTCAGTACTCGCAAACATTAAAACTAAATGTGTCCTCTGCATTTAACCCAGCCGCAGTGCAGCGCCCGGGGACCAAATCTGGTTCCAAATTCCGTCTATAACATTTTAAAACCTGAACAGTCAAACAAAGATACAAAACACATATTTCTACAACAACACTTTTAATAACATAGCCGTAACAGTAGGCCTAACAGTGTCATACTTGTTACCTTGTTACCAGAGGCGCGGGAAGGTATTTTGAGTGGGGGTGCTGAGGTGCTGGACTCCAGTGAACACTATTACGGGCACTATAGAGCACGCACAAAAAAACTCCCCACACGCAAACACACAGCACACCCGCGACTGTTACAATGAAGGCTCGATAATCAGCTCACGGCATATAGGCAGGGGTAAAGTGCTATTTTTTACGAGTGGGGAGCGGACCTCACCTCCTCTAGGGGGGTCCGGGGGATGTTCCCCCGGGAAGATTTTTTTTAAATACTGAAGTTAAAAGCATTAATCTGGTGCACTTTGAGAGCAACATTAAGCGATCTATGGATACATCTCTCAACACCCAGATGAAACACAACTGTAAGCAGATGTTCTTTTTCTTTATGGATATTTTACAAATCACTCCCCTTTCAAACTGTATTCTTGTTTTACTGCCATATAGTATTTCATAACTGTTTTTCCTTTATTCTCTTATTTTTTTTATAACTATAATGATCATATGAAGGTGTGCCGCGGAAATAATCTTTTGAATAATTTTTGACCAAACCGTTTGAGACCCAATGAGATAACTTAGAATAAAGTTAACTATCTAAACACTCAGAGTCCTTTAGCTCACCTGAGCCCCTCAGTCTGAGAGGAGTGCTCTCCTCCAGCTTGTTGTGGAACAAACAGCTCCGTATGTCCGTTAGTGCAGCTAGCTAACCAGATGCTAACAACACGGTCCTTGCTGCTGGCACCGGTCCCTCTCTCTCTCCCCCTCTGTCACACACACTAAATGCGCTATTTCCGCACACACACAGAGCCGCGAGCTTGAATGACACAAGCACACTTTTATTTCCATGCAACTCTCTGATTGGTCTGGTGTCTTGCCTCTGTTGCATTCACTGAACACGGGAAATGACAGTCCTGCCGTCCTTTCTATTGTCTTGATGAGATTCACGTAAAGCACGGTTAATGTATTATATTATTGAGGTAGAATTGTCCGGGGCTACAGAAAAAACATTCGGGGCAGGCCAAAATATTATTTTACCAACAATGTGGAATTTATTGGCTACATATTACACAGATTATGCACAGCGGGAGCAGCAATAACCGTCAAATAATAATTCTAGGGGGTGCTGCAGCGCCCTCAGCACCCCCCTTCCCGCGCCCATGCTTGTTACCTACTTGTTAAATTAAAAAACGAATATAAAAAAAAAATGTGGTTGCTTGCTTGCAACTATTTTCCAAGCAAAGTAAGTGCACGTTTTTATCATGTGTAACGTTACTGTTTAAACGGCGGATAAAGCAGCTTCATCATGGCAACTTGACAACAGCTAAGCTAAGCTAGGCTACTACTTACAGCATCCAGGTGACTTTTCAGAGTTGTTGTGCCACCGTGGTAGGCCAGTTTCTTGTCGCATATTTGGCACACTGCCTTCTTCTTACCGTCGTCCAATTTAAAATGGTCCCAAACAGCTGAAGTCTTCGGCATTTTGTGGGTGAAACGAGATGAAGCGTGCCGTTTGCGTTCGTGACTGTGAGTGAACGCGAGGTCAGGAGCACAGGCTGAGATTGTATATATTTCCGCATTTTAACAGTGCAATTCAAAAGTATAAATATAGTATAAGAATATGGTAATTCGCCTTTATTAATAGCATACATTTAGAAGAAAAAAAAACATTTTTTTGAAAAAAATTAAAAAATGAATATCCGAATAATGAAATTGAAACCCGAGTAGTTGACCAACGAACGAATATTCGAATATTCGGGTACAGCCCTATCGGCCGGGCAGCACTTTTTCCTGCTGGGTTCTCTGCGACACCTACTGCGGCCCCCTTACGGCGGCCCGTTCCGGCCCGCCCCCGGTGGAGGTGCCCTCACCCTCGTTAGGGCCCCTGCCCTCTTCTGCGGCCCCCTTTCGTCGGCCCGTTCCAAGGCCCGGTCCTCACCTGCAACCCCGCCCTCCTCGGCCCCTGTGGTGCTTCCTCCACGGGCGCGACGGTTTATTTTGCCATGTTTGAATTCTGGGCGGACTTGTGTGGTGACCACGTATTAACACATTGGTTCATAATTCACACATGGAACTGCAGTTGGGGTTTTGTTTCCACACGGACATATTGTGTGTTCCCTTTATATAGTGTGTGCCCTCCTGGCTCTCTCTCTTGTCGACCCGGGCTGCGACCCGGCAACATGTCCTTTGCAGCTCTTGAATAAAGTTCCATTTTGCACCTTCCTTGCACCGCCTCTGACTCCCTATCTCTCGGCACTAGTACAGTAACATAATTGAGCACAAAAGTACTTTAGTACAATCTGTTACATGAAAGAAGGGACCGTAATCTATAAACTGCAACAAAGTGAAAATGTGAAGTTAAAAGCATCAATCTGGTGCACTTTGAGAGCGGTGCGTTCACACCTGCCTTGTATAGTCCGGTTGAATCGAACCCTGGTGCATTTAGCCACTTGGTGCGGTTCATTTGGGTCGGTGTGAACACAGTCCGAGACCTCTTAAGTGAACTAAACAACCGGACTCTGGTCCGCTAAAATAGGTGGCCTCGGAGCGCTTGCTTGCGAACTCTGGAGCGGTTCATTGCTGGTGTGAACGCAGTCCGCGGTTGTTTAGTTAAAGAGTGAAGCAGAATGAAGTGTTGAACAGTGTTGTGTAAAGTAAAAATTCTCCGTCAGCTACATAAAAGTAAGAACACCTGTCGTCGGTGAAACGCCCCTCCTTACTGCAGAACGTCTCATTATATGTGTTATAATGTTTTTTAACGGACGTTGTCTGATTATATAATCATATGCGTGGGTCGCTACTAGTGTCTGTTGATCTCCAGATTAACAGCAGCATGAGAATAACCTGCCGAAAGTGCCGATGCTCCATGGCGGAGGCTCCGGTAGAAATTTCCGGGATTTTCGTTTGTACCCCCTTAATGTCTGACCAACAGTTGAACAGCATTTCCGTGCACATGACTTGTGTTTAAAGTGTATAGTCCGTTTGAGTTTTGCCCGTGTGAACGCAAACCGAACCTTCTGAAAAATGAAACAATGTAACAAACTGTCGTCTGGTGCGCACCAGAAAACTGACTATTAGCGGACTATTAGGTGTGAATGCACCTTCTATGTTCTGCTTATAATAAAAACAAAGAGTCTAATGAGCTCTGAACCACCTGGATCTGCTTTTTGACTAGCCTTTCAAATTACTGAATGACTAATAAGGATCTAAACAGCATCTCAAAGGTTTTGAGTAACTTCAGCTTGTCTTAATCAATTCATGGCCATTTATTGTAAGATAAATGTAAAATGAGCATCAGTCAAAATAGGAATCAGGACAAATATTTCAAAGATGGTTTGAAATGTATGGAATATATTATTCAGTTCTAATGAGAGAAAGACATTTTTTGTATATATAGTAATTTAATTTCCGTAGGACTGGTCGCTACGAGAGGCCCGAACATTACATGTGTCAATAATTAATGACAACAAAATGAATTGCTGTTTTTCCGTTTACGGTGATTAGGTAGGCCATTCACAGGTGAAACACACATGTATATATACAGTATATGTTTTTTTTTTTTTTGTCATGAACCTTTTTCGGATAACTTATTTGTTTGTTTTGGTGACGATCCGACCTCCATGCTGCTACTCTGGTTATGTATACTGTATATACATATATAAATATATGTATTAACACACGCATGTGCAAATATACACACACATAACCAAGAAAGCGGTCGGCATTGGCTCACTACCCCAATCCTAAAGTTATTGGGTGTAAAATTGAATCACATTTGTGGTTCATGTTGTGAATGAATATTTCATGAAATCATATTTCATGGTGTTTCAGTCACTCTGAATGAAATGCTGTTTAGTGCTGTGTGATTGAGATGGTCCTGCTCAGTACCTGGACTACATTGCTTCTACAGGATTGGGCTTCTCTAGGACCGAATACAAATCAGGCAGCTGCAGTACATACTCAGTCAACATGAATGGAGTCTCATACATGAAAAAACAAGACGCTGTTGTGTTTGACCATGCTTCTAAATGTGTTCTCCTTCAGTAATTTACGTTTTTTACAAATGCGGTACCACACAAAGTTCAGCTGCAGTTAAGCTGCCTCAAATGCTTCTTGTCTCATCTCTCTTCCTCACTTAATCTCTGAATTGTGACCAGGCACGCAGTGGAATTTATACATCTTGTTACATTTCTACAATGCCTACGTACAGTGACATCCCACACCAGACACACTCGCCATCAAACACCGAAACACATGGGTGCACAAATGTAGGTGGACATTAATAATACACACACACACACACACACACACACACACACACACACACACACACACACACACACACACACACACACACACACACACACACACACACACACACACACACACACACACACACATACTGAGGACCCATCCAGCAGGAGGTCAACTATGCAGTAAAAATCCACCTTGACATCTCTTCCTCCTATAAAATGAATCTCATATTAGAAACTATAAAAAAGCAGATGAAAAATCTAAAATAAAATCTTAAAAGTAAGAGCTGACATTATGACTAGCTGATGGGATTCTGCTGAAAAGAAGAGTAGGAGAGAAAAAATAGCAGCGGAAACAGCGATGATACAGAAAAAGTGAAATTCAGGGGTGAGATGTTGTCCCTTACAGAGGCTGCAGTATCATGTGTTCGACATTTGAGCTTTTGCTGCACAGTATTTCCAGGTCAGTAAAAAGCATGCAATGAGATAAAACCACTACAATCTAGGATTTGAAGCAAGAGATAAAAAACATTTGTCACGAGAACGACACGTTTACCATCTAGCCCTCTTTTAGAAGTGCCCGTGAGGCAGGCCCTTTGCATTTGAATTTGCACTTTGTAGTCTCCACAACACAGAGTTATATAACACAGGATGATGGGATAATGCTAGAATGATGCACTAAAAAAAGCCGGAGCTCGAGGGAATGACTCACTGCGGGAAACAAATTCTCAAAATCTCCACTCACATGTATTTCAGTGAAAATGGATGACAGGTGACATATTTGCACTTATTATTCTGTTATGCATGGCCACCATATCGGAAAAGTGGATTTAAATTGTATTCCTATATAATTTGTTTCCTGTTTTAGATTTGACTTGCCATTTGTTCTAACTAAAGATAATATATAACATAGGAATGGTAAACATCATGTTCTGATAGCCCTGAGGTCTTGTGAAAAGCTCAAATATGGCCTCAGAAAAGACACAGCACACACCCCTGTCCATCAGACATTTCAATCAATCAGATGTGGTGACAGGTGTCGTTACTTGCCACATCCATGGTCACAATGTGGCCTTTCGTGAGCAGCAGGTGAATGAGGGCAAATGAGCACCTGTGCCTGTTTCAAGTGGCACAAATCAGCTGCTGCTCCTGAGTGGAACAGAAGGTTTACTCTGTGTGAAGTGTTGAATCCTGCATCAATCCAATTGGCAGCTGCTGCATTTAAATTACACACGGCGATGGCAGGGCTCTCCCTCTCTCTCCCGTGGCGCCCCTTAAAATCTCAAAAGTGAGATGAGTCGGTGATGGAATACTGCTGGAGCCCCTCAGAGATATACCAACAATTCCACTTTGCAAACAATCACTGATTACAACGAAAAACAGGAGAAGACGAGCTGAAGCAGGTGCATTCGGAATATTACTCGCTGCTAGCTAAACACCAAACTTACTTTCTGTCTTATAAGAAGTTAAGTAAATCATATATGACTTTATGTGATGGACTCACATTTTTTACTGCCTGCACTTTGTTTTATGAAGTTTGCCTTTGAGTTTGAATATTAAGACATATTCATATATTGGATATGTATTATTTATTCAGAAGACATTCAAAATTACATTATATGATCAATGTGCCTCGTTTCATAAGGTAAAATATTCAAGACTAACTTATATAATACATGAAATATATATGACCGTCATTCTTATCTGAGTTGTAATATTTAAAACTTAAGTAGGCAAATTAGAATAAAGGGATACATTATAAATACAACTGAAACTGAGTGATTAGCTGTAACCCTGTGTCTTTTTAACCAACACAAATCAATTGTAAGTGAGATATCATTCTGTGAACATATACGGAGAAACCCTGACCTGCATCAATGCCGTTACTCACTTGATATCTTTTTCATTTCATACAAAAGGGAAAATGAATCATTTAAAATATGTTTGGATGTTGTTGAACTTAAAGGGTAAAGCAAATCTCAGGCTTTATAAGTGTGAGTACATAGGTGTTTTATAACTCCACAGTCACACACAAACACACACACACACGGATATAGTATGCTCTAAAACCTCAATGACACCTCTTTATGGAGCGTGCAAACAGATATATAAGCTTAAGATCAACATATGTATTCCCAGAGTAGACAGAAACACACTGAAACTGTAATGTAAATGATGTCAGTAATGTTGCAGTGATGCCTTAAATCTATAGCTGTGTCAAGACAAGTCACAATTAAAGGTAGACACTCAGATTGATGTACAGGCAGTTTAGACTCTGTGTGTGTGTGTGTGTGTGTGTGTGTGTGTGTGTGTGTGTGTGTGTGTGTGTGTGTGTGTGTGTGTGTGTGTGTGTGTGTGTGTGTGTGTGTGTGTGTGTGTGTGTGTGTGTGTGTGTGTATGCCTTGTAATAGGCAGTGGAGTCAAAGAGTTGGTAGGTTGCTGACCTTGGGTTTAATAATAGATGGATGGTGGCAAGACAAAGAGAGGGAAAGAGACAGAGTGACTGTGAGACACAGAAAAGCAGAAACAGAGATGAAGAGTGAGAAAGAGAAAGTAAGACTTAGTGCTGGTCATCTGAAAGATAACGCTAGAGAAAAGAGGTGTCTGATAAAAGGAATAGTAAAGAGAGAAGCAGAGACAACAGTGCATTAGTGAGAAACTGTCAGAGAACATGTTGTGCTTTTAGAAAGAAAAAGAGAGAAGGGGAAGGGAGTGATGGCTAATGAGGAAAAATGACACAGAGAGAGAAACAGGCACATAGAGAGAGGGGACGGGAGAGGAGGTGAGGAGTGAGAGAGGTGAGTGGCTTGTTGGTAGGGCTTTGTTGGCTAACTGATGGAGGAACTGCCTGACACACACACACACACTCACACACACACACACACACACACACACACACACACACACACACACACACACACACACACACACACACACACACACACACACACACACACACACACACACACACACACACACACACACTGTGTAGTGCATCAGTGACTTTGCAGCAAGGCTAAAGTTACTGATAATATTTATATTTCATAGCCAAGGTCTATGGGATGTGGCTCTAGGAATACACACACACACGCACGCACGCACGCACGCACGCACGCACGCACGCACGCACGCACGCACGCACGCACGCACGCACGCACGCACGCACGCACGCACGCACGCACGCACGCACGCACGCACGCACGCACACACACACACACACACACACACACACACACACACACACACACACACACACACACACACACACACACCCTTTTCTTTCTGAAAAACACACAGATATCTCAAAGCCACCTACTAATACTACAGGCGCCCTCCTTTATAGTAAATCTTGTGGGTGATGGAGCCAGCCTATCGGAGAACAACACATTTATCTTGCTCGTAGTGTGGATGTAATTCTTCATGGTATTTGGATTTGAGTGAACAAGTCAGACTTAAGGATAATATACATCCAGGTAAAATATTTCCAGTGTTTTTGTCACTCTGGATGCCATGTATGAACATTTAAAATGTATCCTATATCTTAAGCATTTCTTTACTGCCATTTCATTCAAATGTTGTTTTCATGGGAGACCTCAGGATTAAAGAAAAAATGTTACTTTATTTTGAAATGTATTACATTTTACTGAGTTATTTTAATCGCAATTTCCACACTGTACTGTATTATTTGAACTTCACATTGAAACTCAAGGAGAATAAAGGGCACAGATATATCAAAACAATTTGCCGTTGTCCTGCCACTTTAGGAACTCACTGCATGAGCAGAGTCAGCACTGTGACCTCATTATGACAATAAATCCACCGGCGATGACACCCAAATGAGGAACACAAAGTTAATTTGTGCTGCAAAGCTCACCTCTCTGTGTTTCATGGACTGTAATCAGAGTCGCACTACATCTATCAAGCAGGGAACTTTGGAAAGCTCTCACAAGAGCCAAATCAACAGAAGAGACAAACTGTTATATAATAAGATATAAGGCAGGGGTTGTGAGATACAAGTCTAATTTGAACATGAAATATAAACCCAGAAAAAAAAGATCGTATATACTGTAGCCTTAAAATATGCACTAAAGCAAAAGTTGCCAAACTTCCAAGACCCCGTACAAATATGTACTAAACCAAGATTTCTCAAGAACACCATCCCACTGCAGACAACAAAACTAAAACAATGAAAGAGACACCGAGACTACAAAGCCTTAGAAGCTTCTCTTTGATGGTAAATCCCAGCTTGATATAACCAGCCTAGTATCATGTTGTTTTTATTTATTTCCACAGTTTTGCAGCTCAACTGCAAACTGTGACTCTGAGCATTAATGGGCT
Source organism: Notothenia rossii (assembly GCF_949606895.1). Lineage (NCBI taxonomy): Eukaryota > Metazoa > Chordata > Actinopteri > Perciformes > Nototheniidae > Notothenia > Notothenia rossii. The sequence goes on from NC_136908.1 coordinate 16,110,753, forward strand.
TATCTGACTTTAAACTCTTTGGGCTTTTTGTGGACATTGAAGCCATCTCGAAGTTGAACTTGATCTGTTTAAATCCACTATCAAGTCTTACTGCGTTTAGCTAACTCTAGCTTCACTGGTTCATGTTACTGTATGTCAGACTTCCACGTTGTTCACAACAATTTTATTATTTGTAATATTTAAATAATTAACGACTACTTGTTACATCATTATATTGTGATGTGTATGTGTATTTTAGCTCTCTATAATAATATTTGACCAAGTGTAATACTTGGGACAGTTGGAAATCAGTCTCAGCAAGGCTCTTGTGTTCAAGCTCAGCTGGCTTAAACAGAGGAAGGCGTACCAACATTTTGGGATCACTTATCTATAGCTTGAAAAATCTAAATAAAATACCTTCAGATGCCAAACTGCACACATCTGATATTTCTTATTTTCTTCATTTAGGCTTGTTTTATAATATTGTAAATATAATAATATAGAAGTGGAGCTGGGCTTTGAGGCAACTTCGGCATTTCTCATGTTACATACACTGGCCCAAAATGCTTTGGTACCATACGCAACCACTGGAAAGGCAGCTGAAAAAGTCTACAAAAAAAGTATTTTCCCCTTTTTTTAAGGTTAGAAATCTTTCTTCAACCCCCTCACAAACGTTATATTCATTTACTTTTCTACATCTCTCTCAAATGCTAATTTCTTACCTTTGTAGTTGATCTTGAACCCTATGGATCCGACACTCTCATCTGACTGAAGGTGAAGCCACATCTGGTGGGTCAGGCTGACTATCAGGTCAGGAACAAAGCTTCCTGATAGTCTGGAGCACAAAATACATTCATATTAAATCATCGCCATGATAATCACTATTTTAAAAAGTATAATTGTCATCACTCCAATCAAGGCCATACGGAAATGTTCAAGTGGCGCTCTCAATGTGAACAAACTGGCAGTGGATAAATGCTTTGATTTGGGTTGCTTTGGTGAAGCAGAATGCTGCCTCAGAACAGCAGACTGCTCTCAGCACATTCATACTATCTAGCCATTTTTCTGGTTGCCAACGCCTTTTAGGCATGAGAGTTATCAGTGATTGACTCCGCACTGAATTCAAATCATCAACTGTGCAAAGGCTTTACATCTGCTATCCTTTTGGGCACTGAATAGCATTCCCAAAATCTGGAAACAGTCCATCTTTTTAACGGTTACACATAATGCAAACTACTTTTTTACGATCTGACTAAGTGCGCCAAAAAAGATGGAGGATTTCAAGCTAGCTATCAGGTGATGACTTAAATCAAGAGCCAGAATGAAAATGGACAGAGTATAAAAAGAAAAGTTTTAACTCTGGTCATTTGCAGTTTATGTGAAACATGTTAACTGTGTTGTGAGGCGTTTGATAGTCTGGCGATAACGCTGCTGCTCATGACGGCAGCTGGCCATTATGGAAATACTTTGTGAGTTGCACACCTGCTTCATACAATTACTCAAATGCAAAATCGCAGTTAAGACAGCACATTTTCTGCAAGTTATTGCATTCACCTCTAAGGAGTTTATCTCACCACATTACTTTGGTAAAGCTGTTTTGTAGACATAATCTGTCTGGTACGGCAGCAGGGCCTGCTCTGTATGCATCCCATCATTGTACCTTTAAGAAGTCAACTGACTTAAAATGCAGGATTTTCAAGAAAATACAGAAGCTTTGGTTCTGGTTTTGTTAACTTCCTTATTTGAAGGTTGTGTGAGGTTTTTTAGAATTATAAGTTAAACATACCCGGAATATTTTTCTCACTGTTTTTTTTTTACAAGCAGGTAGTTCACTTTTTTCAGGTTGTCTTTGACATGATTCTTCGATTCAGAAAATAATGATATAACAAAGCATGTTTTTATAATTTCACATGGCATATAGATAGATAGATAGATGATAGATATTTTATTGATCACAATTTGGGAAATTATTTCGTTACAGAAGCAGCAGTGTGTTCAGACATTAAATATACAAATACTTAAAAAGTGGAATAGAGGATTAATAATTAAAAATAAAATGAAAATGAAAAATATTACATCTAATATAAACAATATACAGAATATAAAATATGTTGGATAATTAAAATGTTCTTAAAAAAGTCTAAAATACTGCAGCAGCATGAATATGGGCTTATACATATATATATGTATATATGTATATATGTATATATATATATATATATATATATATATATATATATATAATCCCATATATATATATATATATATATATATATATATATATATATATATATATATATATATATATATATGGGACTGTATGAAAGGATGTTGTTTTACTTACACCTGCAGAATAGCTGTAGGATCCCCCACCTCCCCTCCATCCCCTATGGTCAGAGTATCATAGGCTATCTCCAGGTCAAACTCTTCGAAGTTGATCTGGATAACCTAAAGTTCACAAACAAAAAAACATAGCATGTCAGTTTCAAGCAACTTCACGCTCAACTCATTTAAAGTCAATCGACTGCTACGGTATTTGAATATAGGTAAGTCAGGTTTGCTTAATTCATAGGAAGAAGGAAAAGAAGAAAAAGATCCTTAAAAAACGACAAACATTAGCAACCTCTGAGAACATCAGTTCAAATGACGTAGAACTGTGTCATGATACTTTCAACAGAGTTCATTCAGGATTACAAGAAGAACTAGAAAGAGATGAGGAACTCCTCCTGAGCCGCACTTGGAGCTGGGCGAATCAGCAAATAGCTCAAAACTTGGTGTGAGAAATTATTAAACCGACATTTTCTGTTTCATCTAAGACCAGAGAGAAACACATTTGGCCGAGCAGAAGAGAGAAAAGAAGACGAGAGAAGCAGAAGAGACACAAAAAGAAAGGATGAGAGGAAATTGAGAGAAGGGAGAAGATTGAACAAGGAGAGAGGAGGTGGCAACAAAGAGAATGAATGGGTAATAATGAGCACACCTTTGATGCTAGCAATGTGCAATATCTCAAACTAGAATTCCTGCTTGACCCTCGGGGGAGACTGAAACCTCTCTGCCTCCACTTCCCATTTCCTTGTGAGGAATTTACAGATTTCCATATTCAATATTCCGCTGGAGGACTTCAAAAACATCACACAGGTCTGAGCCTGGCGAGTTAACACTAAGCATATTTACGTGCATATCAATATGTTCTTATTTATGAGTATCTGTTTTTGTAGTTTGTACTCAAACATTCTTTTTGACTCATAAAGTATAAATAAATATAGTTATTTTTCCCCTTTACTATTTGCAACCTGGACACCTGGGGACATCAAATATAAACTCTTTTTAGATAATTACCAAGATAAAATCATAAGAGCTGGAAAGCGCCAATACCACTGTAACCTGACATGACCATAAGGGGGTTAAAGGAGAGGGGGAGGCCTATGAGATGTAGCAGTGAGCTGTCTGACACCAACAATGCTGACTCAGCCTTATCGGCATGTAAGGCAGATTGGATTAAGCATCACCTACTAACCTGCTAAACTCTCTCAGCACACACACACACACACATTAAGGCAGTCAAGCATACATATTTTAAAGCACACACAAATGCACACGAAAAAAAACTAATTTATACCGACATGAACAGCTTTGTGGAGATGAATGCGTCTTTCTCTGTGATTACATTGTCACCATTTTCCCACTTATCACAGTTCTCCTATTAGCACATAGCAGGTTTTATATATACAACTGCAATTCTGACAATAAATGAGGTACACCAGCATATATTGAGAATTTTACTTTATCTAAAGGCAAGACCAGATCCTGCATTTAAAGGGTTAATCATTATGATTATAAGAATTAAAATATCATGTTGTATACTTTTGAATGTTGCACACTCTTGTTTCAATAAGCAACTGGCTTTATATTTACATGAAAAGTTATGTACTGGTTGGACTTCATGCCGGCATACAAGACACTATATGTCATGTCATAAAAGAAATCCCTCTGGACCTGCACGTGCCTCATGGTCTCATACTTGTGCTGGTATTTACTGAAGAACTTCAGACTTGTGCTAATTGACGGGAAAATATTCCTAAAACTTCCAAATAGTCACAGCAGGGATTTGCCAATGTGCCACTACAGTTGATCTGTGTGTCTACAAAGAAAGCTTTTCATTTGCTAGATGCTGATGTAGCTATTTGGATTACTTTTGAAGATGCAGTTGGGAATATTTCCTCAACACTGCTTTGTTATTTTCATAAAAAGTGAAACTTGGCCTATAAAATGATAGAATTGAAAAGAGTCTTGAAAAAGCATGGTGATGGCAATAAATGCATTAATAAATCCCCAAAATCTACAGAATACATTTAATTTAAGGGGAGCAGTTACTGAGAAGTATATCATGAGAACTGCTACCAATGGTGGCCTATTTATTTTATTAAGAAATACATTATTTTTAGCTTTTTTTGATCTGCAGTAGGAAATGGAGCGGACCTGCAGAGAGTAGCGACAGAGAAGGGCTGGTCAAACCTCCTTGTACACGTCCTTTACACCCTAATGCCACATCAGCACTGTTCACACAGCATTAAACACAGCTGGAATATAAATAAATTATACTGTGCCCATGTATGCGTGTGTATCTAAGAATGTGTCAGCTGAACTGAAGTCAACTTATACTTGAACTCATTACTGAGGCTGGTTGGTTACTGTTCATGTGTGCCTTTTGTGTCTCTTGTGTGTGTGCGTGTGATAGATGAAACTGAACACTACATATTTCACATGTACCATAATAGGTTGTATTTCATAGCAATCTCTCTCTCTCTTTCTCTCTCTCTCTCTCGTTCTATTTGGCTGCTGCATTCCCCTTTTTCCATCCATCTTTGGCTTCTAGCCAATGAGGCGACAGAATTGGATTTCTGCTTGATAAAGCACTTCCTCTGGTTTTCGTGGAGACAATGAGGTGGGGCAGGCTCCTCCCTACCCATATACCAATTTAAGATCTAGGGATAGTTTGAAGATGCACGTACTATAGGAATAACAGAAACACCTGGCGAGTGAGACAGGGCGGGGGATACTGAATTGTCCAACAGTATACAGTAAATCCTCTGCCCCCCCTCCCTTTGATCATGCTTCTGTTTGGACGGTATACATTGTACCATTGTGTGAAGACCTGGCTTCAGCTGATGAAAACTGATGGATAGAGCCTTTTGCAACTTCCCCCAATACTTCTGTTTCATTGCGCTGACTCCACCAGTGGCTCCTTTGAAGATGCCAACTCTAAACAAACACCTGAGAGAAAACACAAAGTACAGCTTGTACTGTTGCTATGCAACAACTGTACTGAAAATGCATTTAAATCACATTGCTAGTAAGTTTTAACCAGAGACCTAAAAAGGTGCTTCACTGTTCGTCTTTTCAAGAAGATGCAGGAGCACGCCATTTTAATCACTAACAGAAAGTTAACTCTCTGAGACCCACATAGGGTATTTCCGTTTTTGTATATGTTTGTGTTTTGCATTATAAATTGTCATTTCTTTACAGTATAATAAAGTTTTACATGTCCCATAAATCAGCACAACCTCAGTTAATGATATATGCCACTCATTAGAGACCAATACAATATAATATGGGATATTTGCCCATAAACATCTCTTGTTTTTTAAAAGGAGCTTGCATTTTTTACTTATTTCATTAAAAAGGACCGCTAACCATAACATTGAAAAGAAAATTCAACACATTTATTATCATTGTATCAGATTCAGTGCTGATTAGAAGATTAGAAGATTCTGACTTCTTCTGTTCATTAGTTATGCCCATTCTTTTGGGCCGTGTCCATGAGCGTTTTTTTGCCAGGAATTATACAGTATATATCACGGTAGTTCCTTTTCACAATCACACATGGCATGCTGAGAAGATTCGTCTGAATTTTCATCAACATCGTCCCCTTGAAAAATCAGCTCCAAAGCCTCAGCTGTAGTAAACTTCCTTGCCATACCTCAGTTTACTTTCAAAACAGTAAAATAATGTATTCCAACTTTTATTTTGTTTTCGCGCGTGGAATTATACCGGCTCTCGTTTTAGTACACATAACAACAGAACTGACAGGCACCCCTCTGAATCAGACTCCGATTGGCTGTGACTGCATCCACTCAGAGTGTCCGATTGAGAAACGTGACTCTTACGCAGCGTCCACACGGCGGCGTGCGTTGAAGCTTGCCGGCGGGCGTGTCTGAAACTCGACCAACAACCAATCACATGAATCTTGGCTGACGCTTCCGCCGAAGCTTAAAAAGTTGAACATTGCTCAACTTTTGAAGCGAGCAACGCAAGCAAAGCGAGGCAACGCTCCCACAATGCAGTTCGGCAAAGTATGACGGCAGAAGCGTTGAAGCTTCAACGCACGCCGCAAGCAAGTTGAGCAATTTTCAACTTTTGAAGCTTCGGCGGAAGCGTGAGCCAATCGAATCATATGCCAGTACAAGCTCTAGCCAATCAAACTGCGTGCTTGTGTGTCCGGGGCGGGAGATTCATGTGATTGGTTGTTGGTCGAGTTTCAGCCCCCCCCGCCGGCAAGCGACAACGCACGCCGCTGTGTGGACGGGCCGTTATACTCTTTACGTCACAAACAAAGATGGTGGATGAGAATAGACCTATAAAACATACAAATCGATAAGCAATGCGCCAGAATCAAGGTGAGACTATCCGCATCTTTTAAAACTGTACGCACATCCGTTTCACCGAAATAAGTTAACGCCTCTCAATGAAAAACTTAATAGAGTTGTTTATTGCCGTTTCTGTAGTTTAAGAGGAAAAACACGGCATGTCTCTGGCTCAAACAGCAGAGAAGTTATGACGCTTTGAACACAACGTGATATTTGGGATCGTATACGGCCCTGTGGGTCTCAGAGGGTTAAAGGAGATTATGCAGTGTTTTTTAGTGATCTTATTATTTTGGCCTCATGGCTTCTATGTTGGATTTCTGTAGACCTACAGGGCATAAATGAATGAAATGCCTGTAAATTAGTCAAAAGGAAGCCTAGCCAAAAGTGTACCTCCTCCTCCTTCCTGAATGCCCTTGCATTACATTTCCTTGGGCATAGTGATAACTGAATATGCAGCATGGCAGCACTGCAGCAGTCTTCTTATATCCACAGCCTGTGAGTGACACTGTGCATGCCAATGTGTGTGAAGTGGCTCAAAGCCAGTTTATACTTACTGTAAGGCTGTCGATTTCTAAAGCAGATCTAGCATAAGCATGTTCACTACTTTAGTTTCTTTCTGCTCTATAAGTGAGCTCTAAAGCAGACCGACACGTACAGTAGACATGAAGTTTCAACAAATGTAAAGTGCTTTGACTTGTTTATATCATGGAAGATGGGAACATGGGAAGTGCAAAAGGAGAAACTTAATGATGTGGAAAATGAAGATAAAGATAATATATCAGTACAGTAAGATTTTATTTCTGAGAGAAGTTGAAAAAGAGAATAGGAAAGAAGGGAAGAGAGCGGTATAGTAATGGCCCTCTAGTCATACCGTCCCCAAGGTTAAATGAGAACATGAGAGAATGGATTGGCTCTAAAGGCTCATTTTGCCAAAACTAAATGAAGCAATAACATCAGAGAGCTATAGAACCCTATTAACATTTAACCTGAGAGAGAAGGAGCAAAGAGGTGGGCAGACTGAGAGGGAATGTGGCTGACTGAGACAAAATAGAAACTTTATGTCTCTTTCCCAGTGAATGAGTAGGAGCAAGTGAGAAATGTAGACTGTGTGTGGAAATGGCTGCAATGGAGAAAGTGATACGAGTGCTCCCCTCCTCCCTGTCTCTAGTCTCTCTTTCTCCATAGTAATTTGCTGGTTTCAGGCTGAGCTCTTTAATGAAGAATCTGGGTAATTCTGAGGACACAGCCTCTGAGAATGAGGGGGGAGAAGGAGTGTAACAAAGAGAATACGTATGATACAGGAGGAATGAGGAAAGGGGGTAAAGTATTAAATAGGGAGAGAAGTAAACAAGTTATAAAAAAAGCACATTTCTGCTAGTGGGAGAGGAGGCTCAGTTTGGACGATCCTCTCCTCTGAATGTGTTGTGCTTGCTCCTTGACCCTCCTCTCCCCTCAGTGTTTGTGTTTCTCGTTACCTTCTCCCCTCAGGAGATCAACTGACCATTCACCCGCCAACTAAACTGCCCCTCGCTCCCTCATCAGCCTCCTAATTGAGGACAGCTTTTTACTGCCAGTGCGCCAGATCGTCAATGCTCGACTATTTTCCCGCCGGTTACCTGTTGTTTATCTGCCAATTCCCCGTTGTTTGTTTGCCTTCACCACCTGCCCAGCAAAAACCTGCTCTTGTACCAGTGAATTACCTTTGACTCCACAAGATGTGTCCCAACCTGCAATTTCCTCTTGCAACTACTCACTCTGACAAAATGTGATATCTTAAACCATCATGAACCTACAAACACTGAAATGCCCTCAACAAACCCTGAGCAGAGTTTTAACTAGAAGGTGACCAAAGAAGCTAAGTATTTTTGCTAAATTATGATAAATGGTTAAGCCATTTGTGTGATTTAATGTCCCATTTATTAAAAGCCTCCAAATGATCTTTTGCCTGGAATTGGCTTTGTTAAAGCTACAGCTGTTCTCAGAATAATACCGCTTGGATTGATCCTTTGGATAACAATGCATATCAAAATGTAACATTTTGAAAAAATCTATATCATCAAATTGATTGATTAACGCTGTTGGCTTCATAAACTTTAAAACATATTTCTACAGATTCTGCCAAAAATCCAAGGGAAACAAATGACATTAATCTGACGGCAGAAAGACAAGTCTTACAGAACCGGAGATGTAAATCCATGAGCTAGATCTGCATTTACATATTGAGGTTTCTGTTTCTTTATGGTATGATTAATATGTGCCTCTTCACAGGTGTCCCACATGAATAAAACAACTTGCCAAGACGGATGAAAAAAGATAGATAATGATTTGGAGTTATTCTGAATGATTTGTCACTGTGTCACGTTTATCCCTTTTGCATGCTTTGTAACTTCATATGACTTTTTTAATGGGTTTAGTATTGTAATAAGCCTCCAATTTTCTGTCCTATACAATTTCTATAAGCATAAGTCTAACTGATGAATGTAATGTAACCATCTTTCCAGTTGCTTTTCAGTAATAGGGCATGATAGGCCGGACTTGGAACAGGGTCAGTTTGGTTCATGTGTGTCTTAGCCCCTAGGAATCCACGCCGGTATTTTTTTTGAAATGGACGTCCATTTTCTAAAGGTCAGGTGCTGTTCACATTTACAGACCCGTGAAGACCTTTAATGTGATGTAGTGTCATACATTGTGCATGACATTTAGTTTACATGATGCAGTGTGATAAAAGACATGCATGATTCAGTATAGTGTATGACATATGCGGTGCGGTGTGGTGCATGACATGTTCAGGATATAAAATAGAACATTACAGTAGATGGTATATCCTTTAAAGATAAGGGGCTATAAAAATGACTTGACACAGCTTCAGTTGATCTGGTGTTCATACAGGTCAATGTGTTTTGCAACATCCATAATAATCCATGAAAGATACACATTCATTCCAATCTTCGTGTGCACACACACAAACATGCATGTACACTCACACACATACACAAGCATGAACACACACACCAAAGGGTGCAGAAGGGTATTAGAACCATAGCCTTCAACAGTCACATACACAATGTAGCCTTCAACAGAGAATGTATTGCTCCAGGCCATAAACCACAGGCCTTGGGCTGTGACAGGGAGAGTTGTGTGTGTGTGTGTGTGTGTGTGTGTGTGTGTGTGTGTGTGTGTGTGTGTGTGTGTGTGTGTGTGTGTGTGTGTGTGTGTGTGTGTGTGTGTGTGTGTGTGTGTGTGTGTGTGTGTGTGTGTGTGTGTGTGTGTGTGTGTGTGTGTGTGTTTGTGTGTGAATAGAGAAGAGAGAGAGACAAAGGTTGTTGAGTTAGAGCAAAGCAGCAAAGTCTACATGTGTGTTTGCATGTGGCTGTTATGTATTTATGTGGATGTTAAAATTGTGTGTTTCAGATAATATGAATATTAAAGTATCTGTGTGTGCCTGTGCATGTGAGTGTGAATGCATATTTGTATGTGTGTCCCTATGGTGCTGACGCAGGTGTTGCTATTGACGACAGAGCGGTCACCACAGTGACCCTGAGTGGAATAAGGAAGTGTCTCCTGAATACCAATCAGATTTCTCTTGGGAAATAGAGCGACCAATCCCAGCTTTTCATCTCACCTCCAGCCTATCATCTACCCCTTTGCAGGATTAACCAATCCCACAGAATTAGATGCTGATTTGCTCTGACTAGCATATCATTTACAGAACCTCCTACATGTTTCAATAATGCAAAAACGCCGCTAAACTTACTTTGTAAGTGCGTGTAAGGACGACTGTTATATTGATTAAAATTACATAAAATGCATGAAATTCAAATGTAGCAGAGCCTTCAAGCTAGTTCATGCAGACAACTTGAGCTGAGTTACTACGCTCAAACATGACATGGTGTACTCACTGATGCATACTATTCAACACACTTTCTTTTCAAAGAGGCAGACTTTATAACTCTTGCCTCTGCTGCTGTTGCTTATTTAACATTTCATAGGCCCCACATTCACCTGTAAGATGTGATGGTGCTCTATACGGAATTCAGAGCATATCTATGATTTAGGGATTGCCTCCACACGACTTTCAACATGACCACAGCCGAGCCTGTGGCTAGTAAAAAAAGTGTAAACAACGGCAAAAAGCTGAGGGAGGTAATAGTGTTACCTAAGGGGAAACCGGAGGGGGGGGGGATACGTTCATGACACAAGGTGGCTCAGGACAGGGATTGGCACTGCAGCAGAGGAGGTGGGGGTCTTCAGGGCTGTAGGGGGTCCTTCACAGGCTGTGGCCCATTTGCTGCACATTAGTTTTGTTGCTGGATGCTGACTTAATAACTGAACTAGGTGATTTTTACCAGCAGATTGCCGCCAGCAAAAGCACTTACTATGCTAATGCAACTCAAATTCTCTACCAACTGATTATGTTAATGTCTTCAAAAAGATTTCCAATAATCAAATCCATGCTGTACCTGAATCTGACATAGAAGCCTATTTGGAAATAACACATATTTGCTTTCACTGATGTCTTCTGAAACCAGACTTAGATGTGTTTTTTCTTACCAAGCAGACTATATTGCAATGATCTATCTAGTAGCCGCAACCTGGATGTTTGACGCACATTTGTCATGTCAGGGGTTTTACATTTGGATCCAAGAAAGTGCAGTTCTGAGTGTTTGTTGTTTGTTTAAGCAGTTCTAAAGAAAGCTGCCATCAGAGTGTCCACAGCCCAGGCAATCAAGTATTTTCTTACAGGCAAGTTCCAGTCATAATAAATGCATCATGGTTGTGTCGGTCCATCCAAGTTAAATAACTTCAACAATTAAAATGTAGACACAGAGACAAAGAGGGAGGGAGTGAGGAAGGGATGTACCTTGTTTGGATTTGAGGCAGTAATAATCCACACACACTGTGCATTGCTCTCATATTGAATTGGGAAGTTAGGAGATGTGAAGGTTCCAGACGGCCCTTGAAGATTACTGCCACATGTCTTCACTGTGAAGAGAAAAACAAAACAATAGCACTGTTATTAGTAGCAACTGTATAATCTGTAGTGGTATTAGCAACATCATTTGTGTACTGTTGATTCACAGCACTACAGCAGAGAGACAATTACCTTTATAATTAAGGCATTTGGTTTAGGCTTGGCCACACACTCTCAGAACAAATCCAACAGCGAAAAATAGCAAAGCTTGTGGATCAAAGCAGCAGTGTAGTAAATACAATTAAACATGGAGCTAATACTATGCTGAAAGTGTGGTGACGGACAGAGAAGGGAAGAGAAAAGATAAGTGCATACCAGAACAGAAAGAGGAACAAAAGGTCAGAAAGATGTTATTGATACTGTCAGTGACACCTCCCTGGACAGAAGTACTTAATTGGAAGCTATTGGCTGTGAAATACCACAGGATTAGATAGTATTGACAGATACAGACACTCACCAGCAATTTAGTTTCATATTATATTGAAAGTCAACAGGTTACAGCTGGGTCAGAAGTTGTACAATGCTCAACTTACAGTAGATATCACAAGACAATGTATAATGGCTTTCGTCAACTTGATCAAGGAAGCTAGATTTGCCGCACAGAGCGGAAGAAGCATATATCTGTATGTCAATATAAATTCATACACATTCACAGACACTAACTCTGAAGCTACAATCAGTGGGGTGTTAAAAAATGACACATGGTAGTTGTTGGATACACCAGCCAAGCCTCTATTAGGCTGTGTGTTCTGACTAGATGTGATAGAGGACCTGCTTGTCTGTCCTTGGGTTGTCCTGTTAGAGTTGGAAGGTAATTTTCTGGTTGGTTTGAAGCAGTGTTTGTTCCTTAATTAGTTTGTTCAGCGGAAGGCCACGGGATACCGTACAGTGAACAGACACATACACACACAAAACAATAATCACATATGGTTGAATGCTCATGTGGTCACATTTTACAAACAAGCACATGAAGTGACACATACTGTGAAGACAAGAGACACTCAACAATGCAAAGCAGTAGGCTTGCATGCACACACATTTAGCAGCTTCACACTGGCAAATGAAAGAACATTTACAACGACATGCATACAAACATAATTCCCACTTTTACATTCATACAACAATGCATACTTTCAAGCGCCAGAAAAAGTACTACTGTGATTTAGTGGTTAGAATTGGGGGCAGGTGAAAGAATCATACTGCAGTGTGTTTGGGATGTTTTTGGATGTAAGGTGGTGTCCGTGTGGTGCTGCAAGAGAGTCAGAACAAGTACAAGACCCCCTTAGAGACCCTCTATACCTCTCTAAGCTGTCTCTCTGTATCCTGGATCGCTGCCTGAGTTCCCCCTGACTGAACCCTGGTGATGCTTGTTTCTATAACTCTCAATGCATCTTCAGGTGACCTTCTCTTGTTCAGCTCACTGCAATTTATAAAGTGATATATACATAGAGATGAAGTGTGTGTGTGTGTGTGTGTGTGTGTGTGTGTGTGTGTGTGTGTGTGTGTGTGTGTGTGTGTGTGTGTGTGTGTGTGTGTGTGTGTGTGTGTGTGTGTGTGTGTGTGTGTGTGTGTGTGTGTGTGTGTGTATATGTGTGTGTGTGTGTGTTTCTGTTGCACATGAACAAATACTCATCTGCACGAGTGTGTGCCTGTGTAAGACGGTGTGTATGCGTGTGCCTTGACAGCTCAATCAGCGTGGCCTGAACGAATGGTGATCCGATCATCGTGCCAACAGCAGAGTGGGCACGGTGTTGCTATAGCGAAAGTGCAGAGAGAGTTATCACCGGAATTACCCGACGAGCTAACATCTCATAATTTATATTATTCGACCCGTATCTTTGCCTCTCCTTGAATCTGTCTGTCTCTCTGTAGTTCACTCGCCTTTTATTCATCAGCCAGTGTACGTACTTCATGATTTACAGTTCACTCTATCACTCGCCCTACTTGTCTTTCTATCTCTCCTCATGTATACTTTTCTTTATGTCCCTTTCTGCTTGTATATTCTGCATTTTAAACTCATCAGAGATGGACTTTTTAGGTACGTTTTCGAAGCACTTACTTGATTTTCTTCCACGTTATGCTAATATCTTATATTATTATTACCTCACAATTTCCAGAGTACAAGATAATAAAAGGTGATGTATCTATGTTAACTGAACTCCCCAACAGGATATCACCTTATTAAATGGCTGACCTCCCTTATAGTGTTGGTTAACAATTGCCTAATCCACACAGAGAGACTAGCATTCATTTGGATTTTTCTCTTTAACAACCTAACATGTCCAAATAACTATATATGCCTCTTCAGCTGCTACATTCTGTTATTCAGCTGGTTGCTTCAGTTTTGTGTTCGCACTTGTTTACAGTTTTTTTTTTGTCAAAACTTGTACAAAAACAAAATTGCATTGCTTGAAATGTGGTTGATGTGAGCTTAACTATGTCACTGTGTCTCTCTTTCTCCATTTCTGTCTATTACTATTGGCAGAGGGGATAGGGGGCTTAAAGCCAAAAGAGCCACACTATCATTGAAGCAAATATTAATTCTAGATGAAATAAAAAATGTTGAAGAGCTCTATCTGTTACTAAAAGCATATTGTTGGAATCACCCGGGAGATTAACTGAATGCTCTAGGCAGGAAATGCAGTGTGTGTGTGTGTTTGTGTGTGTGTGTGTGTGTGTGTGTGTGTGTGTGTGTGTGTGTGTGTGTGTGTGTGTGTGTGTGTGTGTGTGTGTGTGTGTGTGTGTGTGTGTGTGTGTTTGTGTGCACAGTATGTGTTTGTGCGTCTGTGTAACAATATGGCCTCTTTTAAGTTTTATACAATCAGATAAACTAGATTCCCTTAGGATTCTCACTTTATCTTTCTCTCTTACACACACTCATAAACTGTTGGGATGCGGTCCAACATGGGATGATGTTTCAGGCAAGGATCACATTGCCAAAGCCTTTAGTGTAGCTCCAATGCCCTTGCTCACAGTTCTCCAAACTTTCATATTATGGCCTCAGAGCATAACTGACGCAGCCCATAATCACTGATAAGTCTGCAGGGGAAATGTTTATTTGTCTTTAAATTCTTAAGGCTGTTCAAAAAATGTTCTCCTGTCTGGCATGGAAAGAAAAATGTTTTGTACAGTCTGATCCCTGCCTCTTACTAGAGTCTATAACTGCTGTTTTCTCAGCCTGATGTCCTTTGTGGTGTGTGAGGTTGTGTGAGTTGTCCCCACAGTGGAGGGCTCAGGTTAAATCACCCATACAGAAATACCTGCTGAAGCATACCAAGGACACTTAACCCCTACCTATTTCAGATTATCTGCCTGACCCTGCACCCCAACCAGTGAGCATACACAGAATTGGGGGTGAGGTTAAGCAAACAGTAAACAAAATCAAATCATACGGATGAGTTTTCAAAAGTACACGATTCAAGGGCTTATTTGAAAATGGCATGTTACTCAACGGGGAATGTCCTCTTGGTACAAATACATATTTTGACCCTGGTCTTGTTTGAGTTTTTAAAGAACCTTCACACTTTTCGCCAATACATTATTTTCTCTTGGTTTTGAAACATGCCCCGTTTCAAGTAATCTTTATACATTGAGAAAAAAGTTCAAGCTATCCATGCATAGACCTAATATCTTCAGAGCGTATGAACTCAGGAATCAATCAATAGTGTGCATGATGACTGTGAGAGTGAGGTGATTTAAATCGTTAACTACGTATTCATTTCTTTATCAAATAACTTAATGATTAAAGTACATATTTTATCAACGGATTGTCGCTATAAAAGGACATTTCTCGTTTCAATAATTTTGACAAGGATGGTGTGTAACCAAAGGACAGGTAAGCCAAAATGAAAGTTTCAAATCATGATTTAGACAGGAAGGGTTAGGGGGTATCTTCTATTTCCGTACACAAATATTACTTGTCCAGCTATCAGATTCATTTTGTATTAAAGGTACCCTGTGTGTTGTTGAGTGTGTCAATATGTTAGTACCAGCAAGTCTAGTAAATCTGAGCTTGGATGAATTTAAAAGTCAGAAAACGGATGAATGCGTCAAATACACTTCAGGTTCAAAGTTGTTCATAAGTGAATGTGCTCACACTCAGCGATAGATCAGTGGGTAATATCAGAGGCTTCTGCAAGAAGGCCAAACTGCTCTAACAGGCTGCCTTCAGGAGAGGATAGACTGACCAATGGACACGGGGAATGATTGATGAAATCATTAAGCTGGCATACAGCGTAACAACGGCTCTTGCTGAGACCCCGTTTACACAAGGATGAAACGGGTTGTATCTGCATAGTTTCTCTTGCGAATAGCCCTTTCGTTTACACTAGGCCGTAAAAAAACGATAGAAACAGAACCCGCAAACGATAACGGGTCCCAAGGTGGATCGATCTGCAAACGAAAAGCTCTGGGGGGTCAAACGGATCCGTCTGTACGCCTCTTTACGATCATTTCCTGATAACGATTGAATAGCCCCGCCTCCCTCTCCCCACGTCTCCCTCTCCCCACGCCTCCCTCTCCCCATGTCTCCTGTTCGAAGATCAGCTGCTGGGCTGTCAGAAGAGGGGGAGGAAAAGAGAGGCTCCGTTTATTATTCTTATATTATTATAAAGAGTCTTTATCAATTTGTCTTAAAGCTCAATAAATAACAAAGAAGACCTCTGACAGGCACTTTTCTAATTTTGTACGTAAGATTTAAACTTTAACGGACGTGTTGACGAAACATTTTTTTAACGGAAACTCTGCCGCACGGTTCCCTCGTTCCTTGGAAGAGGCGGAGAGGTGGGTGATTTTCATCTTTACAGCAGGAGCACACGCCGTCCACCGCGGAGAATAAACAGAAGGGCAACCATGGCAACCAATGCTCCAGGGTCTTCTTCGCTGCTTTTGGTGTATTTTGTGGCGGCAGCAGCGCCACTTACAGGCCTGGCGTATGTACTACAGCGTTTCCAGCATTTCCAGCTGTGTCGTGTGAACGGACACGTTAAATTAATCGAACGCATGTGAACGGAAGACTTTTTTGAAAACGCATACAGTACGGTGCGTAAACGCAAACGTTCCTGTGTACATGGGGTCAGAGTCAGGGCTGTAATGGGTACACACACACACACACACACACACACACACACACACACACACACACACACACACACACACACACACACACACACACACACACACACACACACACACACACACACACACACACACACACACACACACACACACACACACACACACACACACACACAGTTGGCTTCATGGCCTTGCCATCTGTCCATTAATCAAGGTGCCACATGGACTCTCTCTCTCTTTCTCTCTCTCTCTCTCTCTCTCTCTCTCTCTCTCTCTCTGCATCTATCTCTAGCATGAATTATGGTGGAAGTAGACACTATTATTTCATTGCAGTTGTTTTAGTTTATTTTTATTTAGTTTGGAATTGTGTTATTGTGTTTAACAAAGTGATACCACTATGTGTCTCTCTCTTGTTATTTGCATCTGTCTCTTTTTATTGGTTCACTGTTGTGACATAAAGGGCACACTTTCACAACACATTTATTTTGTTTTCTCACTTATGTTCCAAATGACACATTTAGCTGTATTTAAGTGTTTTGACAGAGTTGACCCTTTAATAAGTAATTTGGCTTGATGCTTCCTGACAGATTGCCTCTCTCCCAATGCTATAGAGTATTCACTTTAGCTATTGGCTGGTCTGTGTGTAAAGGTCAAATGTGAATTATGTTGAGCTATACACAGCCTTTCTTTCATCACCTTTTTCTCAAGAGATTTAAACAAAACAGGCTAAATAAGGACACTGCATCAGAGAACCTGTTTTGTTGATAACCTGAACATAACAGAATATGCTATGTTATCACTCAGAAGCGTACCTGTTGAACTCATTCAAAAATTGAATCTTTTGTTCATACATTTTTTATTTTGCTCGCCAACACATTTTGTAATAAAATGAGCTCAGACCTCTTCAAATTAAACCCATCGCAGACACAAAACCAGAACCAGTACGGGGAAGTTGAATAATGAAAGCATGTTATTCATCAGAGTACTAAAAGTGTATTTTGAAAAATGTACCCCTGTCCACATGTATTGTTTTATTGAGCAATGTTGATATGGTGCAAAGTGGTGTTAGTCTTTTTGAAAAAGGGTGTAATTTTGGGTCCTGAACTAATCAATAATATAATTCCCCCGGAAGAAGCATACAACTGCAGCATGTTGGCGCAAACCTTGGATTATGGAGTGTTTTGATTCAGAAGTGTATAGCCAGAGGCTTGTACCCAAATTGGGATTTTTTTTCTACTGCAAACTCAAACATACCTTAATTATATTTTCTATCAAAAAAGGTACTCAACCTCTGTACCACTTATGCTTGAGTTGTGAGTAGCACCTGTCTCATGTTGTTGAATACCATTTAGTCAACATAAACACAGTCTTACTAACATTTGACTGTACATGAAGTTACTCACTGTACTTGTATCTGAACTTGACATATCCTTCAGAAATAAAATCTTTGCAGCATTATGCATGATCAGGTATTTTTGGTGTCTGTTAAACTTCAAAAGATTAAAACAAGTTTTGTAGCATTTATTGGTGCTGTTTAATCTTAGAATGGTTCTTTCTTAGGGGTTAAAAAGCTGCTGATCAAAAACAGAACAAAAGATGAGTTGATGTCTGGCCATTACTGAGCTCCAACATCACCATATATGCTTATACTAGAGTATTGTGCTAAGAATGTGGTCCTATAGCGTATACATTAACTTGCATTCATTGTAAAAGAGCATGCCAAGAAAATCCCAGAGATGTGAAAGTAAAGTCTAATGAAATTAATGGTAAGAGCAGACTCATTTAAGAAAACTGCTACCTTGATTCTACTCATGGTATATAATCTTTGCACTGGCAACTATCTTGCCTCTGAGGCGTTTTTACATTCAGAATTTAAATATTGGATTTTTGTCCCTAAGGGAAAACTGAATTTTTTCAACACTATTTAAAATAGAGAAGCAGTCTCTATCTTCTGTTAAGCTAAGCCACCATCACCGAAACATCCTATTTCAAGCTTTACATGTATACTTACAATGTTTACAGCAACAAAGTTTTTTTTTTTTGGTGGTTTTTTTGTCTTTTTTTGGAGATCTTGGCATATATCTCAAAATAAAGCCGTGGTAGTGTTGTCAAAAATATATGATTCCAGGGTTACATGAATCCTGTCCTTCAAGCAACCTCAATGTGGTTATCCTGGGATTTCTGAAGATGAATGTCTTGTGTTTCACCAAAGTAGGACAGAGTTGTACTTCAAAACAATGGTACTCGGCAGCATGAGCAGAATATTATATTTTAACAATATTCTTTCAACAAGCTTCAATTGTGGATACTTTAATAGCATTAATAGTAAATGGTAAACTTGTCAACGGTGATCAACGCATATCATGAAATGTGTTTCCTATTGTTTTAGCATAGGCTTGAATTAATTGAGTCATACAGCTTGTACCATGGGACTATGCTGGAGTAACTGTGCCCTCAATGGGCTTTGAGTTTCTTAAAATAACAGAGATCAACTAGCGCAGTCACTAGTTACTTAGCAACAACCATTGAGCAGGATTACATTACATTACATGTCATTTGTTAGATGCTTTTATCCAAAGTGACTTACTTATTCAGTACTGTGGACAATCCCTACAGGAGCAATTTGGGGTGAAGTGTCTTGCCCAGGGACACAACGACATGCTGACTGCAGTGGGACTCGAACTTGCTACCCCCTGATTCGAAGTCCAGCACTCTGGCCCCCTGGCAGGATGGTGCACTTTGTCAGGGCTTTATCAAAAAAGTGGCTCACCGAACAATTGTTTGAGCTTTAAATACTTGCAATGCTTTTTAAATCAGAAATAACTTTAACTCCTGCTACTCTATATCTGTGAAAGTGTCCCACTCTGTCTGTATAACTTTCCTTCAATGTTCTCTGCTGACGGAGGGCTAATGGCTCTGCCTCCCAGGGATAGATGTCATTATTTTCAACCATTCCGTTTCAGGGGACAACATCAGTGACTTTAATGTCATTTGCAGTCTCCCTTTGGGGAGGCTTAGCCCATTATCACATGCAGGTAAGAGACTTGATTGGATTAATGTCAGACGCTATATTTAATTGCTCATTAAAACGTATTTAGTGATGATGAGTCCCTAACAGCCATTAACAATCTTAAAGAGCCAATCAGAGGGTATCTGCACTATAATATCCCTGATAATGAGTTGGTTAATAAGGTTGATTGGCAGGGACCAATCACAGCTCAAGTGACACTGCCAAATCCTTACTCCATTGGCCAGGTTACATCCTGCCGTCTTAATAAGGATCTGAGCTGTCACCCTAACAAAAGCTTAACAAAGGTCTGTCCCCCTGTGGGCCGCTCCAATATTGAATGCTTGTGTTGGACTGTGTCCTTTACCCAGAAGCCAAGAGTGCAGGATCCACGGGTGGCAGGCTTCAGCACTGACACGGGTCCCTGAGCAAGGTTTTGGTTCCTTTAAATCATGCTCACTTATGTTTCCTCACGCCTTCTCTCCTGCAGAGTTCCAGAAATTGTTCCCCTTCCGCTATCTGTTAGGGTCTTTTGAGGTTCCCTTCCGCTATTTCCTATGATCCCTTAAATGCACCGCAGGGAGATGAAGAGTGAGGAGAGAGAAGTCTCCTCAAAGACTCATGGAGTGAGGAAACAAAGTATCCTACAGAGATATGTTTAACCATGTGGCACACAGTTTGAAAAACATCATAAGTAACTGATTTCAGATTTAGCTGCTTCTTCTCCTCGATCCCAGCGTTTGTATATCCTTGCTGGGAAGAGCTAAGACTCATGAAGACACGCAAGTGAAGGAAGCTAGGACACAAACCATTCCCAGGGTGCTATAGAAAAAAAGCATTCATTTCTAAAGCAATAACTATCCCATCACAAAACCATCATTCAGGTCTGACTGATTTAGTGTCCTCTTAAAGTTCGGTCCTACACTAAGATTCAAATGGGGAAATGTTCTTCGAGGAGTTATGTTCATAATACTTTAAATCTGCTTTTCAGAAATGTCACCCGGCTGCACAAAAGTCTAGCTGGTGTTCATATGCTAATGTCTTGTGATGGATATGGTGAGTTTTACTTTTGCAAAGGATATAATTTAAGCAGAAAGTAGGTGTGACATTTTTCAGATGTTCTCTGCCCCTCTTCCTCTTATCCTTCTGTTCCCGGTCCTCACTTTTTTTATATCTGTGATTATTAGTTCGGAGAAAAAGTTCTCTGTCCTTCTCTCTTACACACAAAAAAGACCCACACCCAGTGAATATTGGTTTTTATGTTAAAGTATGTGTCTCCAGCCAGAGTGTGAAGCCTAGTGAAGGCAGACATGACAAACGACTTTGGCATTTAACATGACAAACGCCCTCTCTCTCCCCCCATGTCCCTCTCTCTCTCTCCCCCTGTCCCCCTCTCTCTCCCCCTGCCCCGCTCCCTCTGTTCATGCGCGTGTGGGCCGATGAGAGTGTGTGTTGGAGATTAAACCCATGGCAGACGCTAATATAATTCCCCCGGAAGAAGCATCGTGTAAGGGAATATTTCTTACTTCTAGATATTTAACCCTTCTGCCTGTTGACGTTAATCACCAACCCTTACGTCTGTTATCTCATTTAAGGAATGTGCTGCTGCACTTAGTCTCAGTTGTATTATCGGTCACAGAGGGTTTTATGACTGTGAGAACGCTGGCTTTCTAATCCTCACAGACAGGTGATTGAGTGTTTCCAGAAATCGGGGATATCTTCAGTGTTCCCAGTGTTTACCCACCATCCCCCAATATGTGGGTTAACTCTCTGTAAACTAGTTAAAAGGTCTATCGAGAGATAGGCTGGTCAAATTTGACATGGCAACCCACCAGTGCAGTCAGAATCTCTGGCTGTGTGACTTGTGATGTGAATTTCTCCGGCCGTATACTTGTAATAAATATCAGTGTTTGACATCAAAGCTCCAACTCTCCTTGTGTCTCTCTGAGTCCTGACTCTCCATTGCTGCAGAAGTTTACCTTACACATACAACTGCAGCATGTTGGCGCAAACCATGGATTATGTAGTGTTTTGATTCAGAAGTGTATAGCCAGAGGCTTGTAACCAAATTGGGATTTTTTTTTTTCTACTGCAAACTCAAAAATACAAACTCTTTCTGAAGAAGGTTCAAGGTAACACATACACCAGTGTACATGAGAAGTTGTTATGCTCTAGTGCAGGGGTGCCCACTACGTCGATCGCGAAGGTAGTGTGGGTAGATCCCAAGGCATTAAAAAAAAAAAAAAATCCATCCTTACTATGGCATCTTCGACCCCCCCCCCCGCTCGCGACACAGAGGGCCTTACCACATGAATTTGGGCATGGGCCCTGTAGGTAGTTCACTTTGACTTGGTCATTTTAAAAGTAGCTCCCAAGCGGAAAAAGTGTGGGCACCCCTGCTGCTAGTGTTTTCTTACCTTCACAGTTCAGATAGTGCCTTTTTCTCCACCTGTCAGTGTGTTACTAAGATGTAACGGTAATTCATTTGTATTTCTTACCTTTACAGACCGGTCTGTGGTCACTCCAAGCTGCGAAGACTTCCGCCACTCTCTGGCAGCTGATGGTTTTACTGCCCTGAAGAACATAGTCCTCTCCGCAAGTGAACTGCACCACAGACTCAATGCTACACACACAAACACATAATCCACACACAAAGGGGCCACAGAGTCAGACAAGAAAAAATATAGAGACACAATATTTGTGTAAATGCTTATACTCTATGTGTGTGTGTATCTATATGTGAATACAAATATGCTCGTGTGAACATTGTACCTGAAATCGGTGCCATGCCGCTTTCCATTCTCTGGTTCTCCTGGGTCAGGGCAGGAGTTAGACGCATGTTTCACACCTCCTTCATTTACTACACAGAGAGACAGCCAGGCACAGACAAGTTACTATGAGGCACAGACAAAGCAACCAGACTCTCCCGTGAGGGATATACGTCTGAACTGTCTTTCATTCTGGTTGTTGCACCAGACGTCTCTTGGTTTAGTTTTTGGAAGCCTGCCTGCCTGCCTGCCTGTCTGTCTGGTCACTTTTCCACTTTAGAGGGGGCAGAAACAGGTGGAAGGAGAAACACGTACAGAGCAGGCGATAAAGGGACAGACGGGTTAGACAGAGAGATCGGCAGACAGGGACAGCATCACTACACTCCAAATACAATCCTAATTCTCACAGAAACACGGAAACTAAACTTGACATTAACACTCCGAACATCACACAGACAACAGATGGACCTGTACAAATACTGCAACATCACAACACGATGCATCTGTGCTCTGTCTCTCTCTCTTATACATTACTGCTGTTGAGAGTAAATGTATTTATCTTTTCTTTCTGTCCTGACCTGTCTTTGGTATTTGTAATCTTTACCTGTCACTCACCTTTCTACTTCCTCCCTCTATATAAATAACCCCACAGCTATAATTTATTGGCTTTCCTGAAATGACACTACTGTATAGAATTGTTGATTTCCATAACCTCAGACCTATTCGGAGTCTACTTTTTTTTTTAAGCATTACTTTTGAAAACTTTGAAGAACATAGCTGTTGGGTTAACTTTGAGCAATGTGTATGTGTTTGTGTGTAGGTGAGCAAATAGGCAAAAAGGTGCCTTAGTATTGATGTAAGCTAAATTAAATAATCCAACACATACATAACTTTATTCCCTTCCAACAGCTTTTCCAATTTAGCTAAAAACACACTTTATATTCAAAATATTTTTCAATGTTCTTTTATTTTTAATTTCCTACTGAAAGGGATGTGTCAAGTTCCACAGAGCAGTTTGTTAAAAATTGGCTAACAACAAAAATGATGACAGTATTACAGCATATTTATGAGCTTTGGTACATTAATGTCCTTTAAGGCCCCACTTGAATGTTTTAATTAGTTCATGATGATGGTATAATTAATAAATAATCCGGATGTAAAATGTGGGCAACTGTTGGAAAATGTGTATTATTTTTGTTCAGTCATTCGTTTTTTCTCAATGTCTTGAGTGAGTAACTATAACTCAAAGGGAAACTTATTTAGCTTATTTACTTTAGCTTTACAGCAAAAAAGACACCCTTTGGTGTATTTTATTATATTCCAATGAGATGGAAATACAACTAATCTTCTTTGATGAATATATTATTCAGCTTTTTTTTTTCAAGCAGCAATTAGACGACTATGTGGAAGTATTCTGTTGATCACTTATTTCATTAGTGTGATTCAATTATGTGATGCTTGATTGTGGGAGAACATTATTCCTTTCATGTTGTTTGAATGGAGATGAACGATATTGTCGTGTCTCATTATTTTTGTTTTGCCTCATATTCTTACTTGAAAACTTTATGCTTAGCTTATCCTACTGTAGCTTTTATGTCTGGACGTTATTTTTGCTGCAGTAATAAGTCACAGTTAACATCATCTAAAAAAAAAAAAAGTCTGTTTG
Source organism: Notothenia rossii (assembly GCF_949606895.1). Taxonomy (NCBI): domain Eukaryota; kingdom Metazoa; phylum Chordata; class Actinopteri; order Perciformes; family Nototheniidae; genus Notothenia; species Notothenia rossii. The sequence goes on from NC_136908.1 coordinate 16,134,868, forward strand.
TACTGAACTCGGCTCATAAAGTAAAATTATTCCACTAATAGCAATTAAAGTGGAAATGGGACATACATAGGAATGAGATTTGCAAATAGAACCACCAAATCAGTGAAATATTAAATAATATAATATATATGTTATCGCGAATGTGTAACCTAAATGGTATATTCAATGCTTTTATATGCGTTTTTCCTGGCACTAACTGCAAAACAAGTACAGCTTCATGTTATGTTTAACAAAAATGCCTTTGCCAGAGAACTCAATTAGGGGTAACAAACAAGCGGGTGATATAACTGACTGGTTCCTCTCTCATGCAGCCTGCCTATCTATCTGTGCTATCCGACTAACATGCATGTCCATGTTTAGTCAACAACAAACCCAGCAGGTGGTTGGTGTGTGTATGTTGGTGTGTATGTGTGTGTGTCTGTGAGTGTGTGTGTGTGTGTGTGTGTGTGTGTGTGTCTGTGTGTGTGTGTGTGTGTGTGTGTGTGTGTGTGTGTGTGTGTGTGTGTGTGTGTGTGTGTGTGTGTGTGTGTGTGTGTGTGTGTGTGTGTGTGTGTGTGTGTGTGTGTGTGTGTGTGTGTGTTGGAGTAGATACTTTGTTGCTTTGTTGGAGCAGCTAATTTGACCATCTGGACTGTTAACACTCTAACAGAGGGACTGGTTGCAGTATCAGTACTGTGCGCACACACAGAACCCCACAATAATCACGTATGTACACACACACAGTAGATCCATGCACATATAAATAAACACGATGTAGAGAATCGAAAAAGAAGAACATAGGCATTGGCAGGCAAAGACAGGTTCTGTGCTTCACTGGAGAGTTAAACAGTCTGAGCAAAGCACATTCTGAACCATCTGAACCAATCCGAGCCAGACTAATTAACATACACGTTTGCATATGTACGAACCAAACCTCCACCATGACTCCCCAACCTGTCGGAAACCTGATGAATCGGAGATGCAGCGTGTCTCTGTGCTGTGCTTAGCTCAGCTCGTACAGTTTTTAAGAGATTTGCACATAAACACACACGCACAAACACAAAGAGGACAAGCAAATAAGGAAAACAAGCAAATAAATCAGACATGTACGCTCAAAACAACTTCATTAACAAGCAAGCAAAACAATAAACTACATGGACAAGCATGACTTCACTTCATGTTTGTGAACTTTTTGTTTTTTTGACATGTATTGGCTTATATATCAAAGTATGTGATCGTTTATTGTGTATTCAACCTTCATTTATACATCCCTTTAGATTACAATCCTTTTTACAAAGGAGGTCTGGCCAAGAAAGCACACAAATAAATCATGTCCAAAAACAGATAATGATCAACAGATAAATAATATAAATCTATCTTAGGAATTGCATGCATGTTTACATATGTACATTTATGCATGTTCAATATTGTATGAACATCTGGGTATGCAAATGACTGTGTAATACATGTGTCTAGTGTTTGTGAATAATCTAGGTGGGAAACATAAATGCACACACATGTTAGCACCATTATGAGTATAATGTGAGAGGGTATGAGAGTGTAATACAGACACAGAGAGAGTATGGTGGGGCTATAATAAAGAGAAAGAAAGATATAAAGAGGGAATTTAATTTAAGATGACGTTTATATTTCTGACAGCTTTAATAAGTGAAATGTCAGTAAGAAAATGTAATAACACTTTTAAAAAGTAATATTTTTCTTCAACATTTTCCTTGGTTTTAATCGTTGAAAGGGATATGAACAAAATGGAATAATATTCATGTGAGAATTGTTGCAGTACGGTGTGTCAAATGACTTATGAACCATTGGCGCCCTCACACTCGATAATTTCCCTTCAGGATGTCTTATTAAAGAGTTTCCAAAGTGCTACACATTTGGATTTCTCAAAGTTAGACGAAATTGTAGTAGTTTCAAAAGAAGAGCAGTAAATGAATAAGGCCATTTCTGGTTCTTATTACACTGAACAAAAATATAAATGCAACACTTTTGTTTTTGCTCCCATTTTTCATGAGATGAACTCAAAGATCTAAAACATTTTCTATATACACAAAATAACAATTTCTCTCAAATATTGTTCACAAATCTGAAAAAATCTGTGATAGTGAGAACTTCTCCTTTGCCGAGATAATCCATCCCACCTCACAGGTGTGGCATATCAAGATGCTGATTAGACAGCATGATTATTGCACAGGTGTGCCTTAGGCTGGCCACAATGAAAGGCCACTCTGAAACGTGCAGTTTTACTTTATTGGGGGGGTCTGGGGGGGTCCGAAAACCAGTCAGTATCTGGTGTGAGGGTTAGGGTTAGGGTTAGGGTAATGTTGTGAATCAGGGCCTGTGTTCGTCGTCCATAACATACGCCTGCCCATACCATACGCCTGCCCATACCATAACCCCACCACCACCATGGGCCACTCGATTCATAAGATTACCCTAACCCTAACCCTCACACCAGATACTGACTGGTTTTCGGACCCCCCCAGACCCCCCCAATAAAGCAAAACTGCACGTTTCAGAGTGGCCTTTTATTGTGGCCAGCCTAAGGCACACCTGTGCAATAATCATGCTGTCTAATCAGCATCTTGATATGCCACACCTGTGAGGTGGGATGGATTATCTCGACAAAGGAGAAGTGCTCACTATCACAGATTTTTTCCGATTTGTGAACAATATTTGAGAGAAATGGTTATTTTGTGTATATAGAAAATGTTGTAGATCTTTGAGTTCATCTCATGAAAAATGGGAGCAAAAACAAAAGTGTTGCATTTATATTTTTGTTCAGTGTAAGAGTGAACCCCTATATTGTGTGTAAATAATCTTAAATGTACATTTGAGTTATTGAAGAGATACATAAAACCCACTCACTCTAGCATTGGCCAATATAGTAGAGGGGTTTTGTAAAAATGTCAATAATTGCTTTGTTGCCCTCTAATGACAAGGTCTACAAACTGTTGTTTAGTGTGTGATCAGAAGATAAGAGCGGAAAGAACAGAGAAGAGAGACATGAGGAAATAAAGGAGAAGAGGCTGGAGGGAGCGATAAACAATATAGCATCAGCTGATTTACATCCGCTGAACAAGCCCAAAGCGAGCCAAAAGAAACCATGATTAAGCTTATCAGAACAAGCCTCGATAAAATATATCAAAGCAAGCCATGAAGAATCATGCAAAAACCAAGACACCATGACACAAACACACACACAAAACATCAAACAACAACAACACAAAGCAGTCGAGCAGCATGCAGAAGCTTGGTCTTATAAAAGCTGTGGATGTTTCAACACTTCTCTGTATCAAAAAACGATGTTTGTCTGAATTGATGAAACCACATGCTGTCTGCAAAACAACTCGTGATTCGTCTGCATTGTCAATAGAAAAGGGCACAGAGTGTGGAAACCAACAGCTCTTTTAAGAGGCCATTTAAAAAAACAAACAAGGCAAATGTAGAAACAAAATCAGTCCAAGCCATCACACGTTAGTTCATTAGCCATATTGACATTAAGATGTGAACTCACATATTGAAAACTTGTTGCTGGAGTCTTTGCCAGGGAATAATTTAACGCCCCGAGATTTAAAATCTACTGATCGCTTCACTGCGGAGGAGAACAGACACAGAAAAGAGAAAAATCAGACAGCAGATTGGATAACTTGGTGGAAGAAATAAGATCTAGCGAAGGCATACAAAAAGGCAGATTCTTCTCCCTCACAAGGCGGAGAGGAAGAAGTTACAGTGAAAAAAGAAAGTTACAAAGGCAAAGGAAATGTTAAAACGGTGGGAACAGACAGCGAGAGGGCCAGAGAGGGACAACAAGAGCAAGACAGTAGCAGACAGAGGAAAGAAAGTAGGAACAATGAGCTCTACAATAGCAACATATTTTTGTAAATGGAAACACTAAGATGTCTTGCTTTGCCACTCAGACACATACATCAGATGTTTTTCTAGAAGCCCCATAATATTCGGAACAAAAGCTGGTAAAGGAAATGGCATCTTTAAATACAATAGCAATGATGCCTCTCTTTAATCAAAGCATTCAGATAATGATACTTTAAATAATAATAGTGCCTTTAATCAGCGTAAATCAAGATTAAATCACGGAGGGATTCTTGTCAGCATGAGCTCAGTTTTTCTTACATAGGGGAAGTTAATTTATATCAGTGTTGGGCCTGCGTGTTTCTACAGCTCGGCATGTATGCAAAGATACACCATGGAAGACAAAGTGAGTGGGTGAGAACTGTATTAAAAACCGCACAACAATACAAGAATAAAAGACCCTGGGGTAATTTCAATACGACTCCATCCAAACTTGATTTTGTGTCAAAATAATTCAGTACATTACCAACATAAATAATGAAACACACATATATTGTCCTTTATGACAAAATGCAGTGACAAATCTGTTTAATAAATGTCTGATGGTGGCTGACAGACGTAGTTTCATAATGGCCAAAATAATCCATTGAATCGTGACAAATGGCTGATGAGTTAATGTGCTCCTATTATCCTAATGTTATACAGAGGATACACACATGCACATATATCAGTTACATGATATCTGACGTGTTTCAATTACATGTTATGCCAAGAATTATCCTAATGTTGCAAAAATGTATGCATGTATTTTAATGGTTCTCTACTTAGCATGTTGACATAATATGAAAAACATGAATGTGCTTAAGATGAATCTTGTGTAAAGTGGGTGAAATAATGTGATGACAAGGAGCAAGAGACACTGACCCCTGCACAAAACATACTCTATTTGAATGAGAAATGTATTGGGTACTTAATACACGTAGTTAAATGTATGTTTATACACTCTCTTCAGACTAGTATTCTATAGTGATCCCTCCTTAATTAACCTCGACTTGCACACATTTTCTTATACGACAGAAATGAAGCTCAGCGCAAGTTCAGGCAGGAAGACCTATCACTTCGTATTGCGCGTCATGGCAATACTCGCTCCCTTCACTAAAGGATAGGGAGCGCCACTCCCCACTCCTCAGCTAACCTATCACTTCCCTCCATTCACAAGCCTAATCATCGCACCTGTTAATCCCTCTATATATGCTCTCCCCTTTTCCATCAGCTGTCTTCCAGGTGTCAACGCGCAAGCAGCAGCAGGGCTTCGTCCCAGCTCCGGGTATTGATCCATCAACTCCGCAGTCTTGCGGATTAAGCTACAGGGGGCGTTCCCCAGTTGGCTAGCGGTTCTAGCCGGCCACCCCGCAAACCCGGATGCGGAAGAAAAAGACAAGGATACTGAGCTCCACGGAAGTTCCTCCGGCTTAATGGAAATGAGCTACTTCAGGCAAACAATTGACACACGCCTTCAGTCTCTCGAGAGGGCATCACTGGCATCAGGGCCGCTCAAATGCGGCGCTTCCGGCCTTCACGCGGAACGGGCCCTCATCGCTTGCGAAGCTTCACCCACTTCCGGCTTCAACCACAACCCCTCTTGCAGGCAGGCAGGGCTCAAGCTACATCTCATCGAAGCTACTCCTCCTCCCGGCTCAGTAGCAGTACTGGTCTCTAAGTGCGTCTTAGGTGGCAAGCAGGTAGTGATGGCGAGATGAAGCCTTATGAAGCTTTGAAGCTTTCCAGCAATTGGTTCGCAAAGGGTTCATGTCATGAGGCTTCATCATGGGCTTCAATTGAACATAAACCCCTGTTGGTCAAAGCGTGTAAAACAGGCAAATTGGAAATCTCAACAGTTGCGCTCTATCTCATACCGAGTTTCCAATGAGTAAAGCCTTAGAATAAACAACGGACATAAAATCCTATTTTCATGTTAACAATATTGTTTTCATTCCAGTTGAACGATTGTGATTGAAAAGCCGATAGGAGGCTGGTAAACATTGCAAAGAGGGATTCGTATTCCTTAATATTATTCATAAACTTAACCACGTTATAGCCTGAGAAGGCTAAACCATATCAGGAATACATTTATTAACTGCATTATCTCATTTAGCTGTAGCTTCTATAAGCAAACCCTGCGGTCGTGGGTCGGCTGCTTTCCAGCGAGCCACAGCCCACACGCTGAATCTACCCAAAAAAAACAAACAAAACAAAAAACACTGGATATATCTTATCTGCATTTATTCATTTACTTATTCATGTTTTATTCCTACATTTATTTATGCTGTATCTATTTATACTTATGACATTTTCCGACCTCTATATAAGTGAGGGTCTGAGCTCTTTTAATTCCATCGTGTCACCAGCGGACCCGGGTACAGGAGGGATAATATGGTTTTGTTATACATCCATGGGTATTATGAGCATTGTGGCTCAACGGTTCAAATGAATCGCTTCCCGAAGCAGTCACGTGGTATCGACAGGCAGCGAGGTTCGCTTGTCATCGATGACGTCACTGGCCCAAAATGATACAAGCCTCGATACATGCTTCACAAAAAGATTGGGGATTACTCGACACACGCTCCGAAGCCTCGGCGCAATACGTAACATCACTACTAGCAGGTTCAGCGCACAGCAGGCTCGCCTCCTTTCCCTGCGCCTCACCGCTAAAACAGGTAAGAAAAGAGAAGAAAGAAAAGAGAGAAAGGAAAGAAGGAGAAAAGAAGAAGAAAGAGAAAAGCAAAAGAAGAGAAGAACGAAGAAGAAGAAAGAGAAAGAGAAGAAGAAAAAGGAGAGGAAAAAAAGAGAGAATATCGTTGCTTTAGTTTAGGGTTAAGGTGAGTTCCAGGCAGTGTCGGGTGTAACGCGTTACAGCATGAGTTATGCAGTTCGGGTAACTACTACCCGTCACAATGCTCAGTAAGTACCGCAGTTTCAAGCTTCACACAGCCACGGATGCTGCCCATCCGTGGTTTTTGGGGGTTTCTTTCAGGGAGAAAGAGATGTTCATGTAAGATGATAAAAGACAGTCTAATCACCCAACCAGCACATCAGCATCTACGTCTCACCGTGGCGTAATTAAACTGCTAATTAAGCTAGTCCTATACCAGGGCTCGATAGTAACGGTTGCCATTGGCAACCATTTGGAAATGTCAACCACTTCTTGGACTTTGGTTGCCATCAGTGGCAACCAGTTTTTAACATAAGAAATAAGGACAGCAAACGTGCACCCCAAAATAGATAAATGTTCATATTCGTTTTTAAGAGTGATATTTAATTGTTGTGACCAGTCGGAACCTGATACTTAAATTGCACGTGCATGGCGTGATTACAGAGCCAGAAGCGATGCACGTTTACTCGCGTGCGCGGTGCGCCGCGTGTTTGTTTTACAACAAAATGGCGAAGCAAAAATAAGTTGCTTGACTGTGATAAAAGTTCAGCCAACACCTCAACTTCTCCAATGAATGTTCAAAGTGATTCAACTGATGGAGCGTAAGGTAAAACCCGAACGAAAAACAAAGAGGAATGTTTTCTATTCACTTCCGGTAAAAGTTCCTTCAAAATAAGAGTCCCGATCTTATTACTACAAAATAAAAGTGCAAAACGAAACTTTACCATAGAAAATGGTTGCTTTAAATTATAATCACTCTATAAAAAGGTAACACATTTTAAATATAGTTAGACATATTAAAGGTAATTTACAGCATCAATAATTAATATCAAATGTTTAACTATGAATGGTTTTCATTTATTTAACATTAGAAATGTATTAGTCTGGCCAATCCAAGACTTCATGCTGAAGGGCCAATGGGTCTATGGTGGGGGTCAGCACAAAGGTCAAGAAAACCCACATTTGAAAGGGAGACAACGGATGATCAAGAAACTGGTGACTTGCTCAATTCATTTGTGAGGGATCTACGAAGACAGGACAACAGCAGCACTACTGGTATTTTGTATACCAGCAATTGAGGGTGGACAAGTTTACTACCACTTAGGTTCAAATAAATGCGTTAATTACTATTGTAAAGCATTTGAACATTCTCGTGTCACATGTTCATTATTAAGTGGATGTATAACTGTATAGCATCTTAATTATTTAAAATATAAGGTATCAAAAAGGGCAACCGTATTTTCAGTTGGCAACCAAAAGCGGATGCCTGGTTGCCAGCCTGGCAACCACTTTCAAAAGTTAGTGTTGAGCCCTGCCTATATCATGGGTCATGTCTCAGCATTTACCTAAGCAAATATTATTTCATGCTGCTCATATTGCACTCATATTTGGTTCATGCTCACATGGCTTAAGCAGGGTATGATATTCATGCATCATTGTACTCAAGCCAACAGCCGCATTACATTGTCTACATCTCCCTCTTCGCCGGGCATCGGCTCGTGCCGGCTATCCAAGATCTCTCCAGTTTACCTCTGGTAAACATGCATATAACTGGTGGTGGTGTCTTAAGAGCATTTCAGGGCTCGTTCAGGATAGGTGCAGCAAACCTGCCGCAATCAAGGTAATTGTTCCTCTTCCCTACAACAACCGCTTCTCATCATTCGTCCGAACGCCAGTGCCGTGCTGGCTATCCAAAGGTCTCTCCAACCTTCAAATTGGTACGTATCCATATAACTGGTGGTGGTTCTTAGCATGTCAGCACGTATATTCGCCCCGCGGCTCATGTTTATCCTTGCATGTCTAACCCTGTACGTCCAGGTTGTAACCTTCGGGTCTGTATAAAATGTGTCCCTGCGAAGTCAGGTTGCCCCGTACGTCCGGGATGCCCTGTACGTCCAGGATGCCCCGTTCGTCCGGGATGCCCCGTACGTCCGGGAAGCCCTGTATGTCCAGGACGCCCTGTATGTCCAGGATGCCCCGTACGTCCGGGATGCCCCGTATGTCCGGGAAGCCCCGTATGTCCGGGACGCCCCGTATGTCCGGGATGCCCCGTACGTCCGGGATGCCCCGTACGTCCGGGAAGCCCTGTATGTCCAGGACGCCCTGTATGTCCAGGATGCCCTGTACGTCCAGGAAGCCCTGTACGTCCAGGGAGGATGCCTAAATCCCCACATGTACTAACCTCTCTTTTCATCCATAGATTTCCACTGCATCCCACAAGGTAAGATTTCATCACGTTCAGTACTTCATACCTTCACTTCTTTTGGGGGTTCATCGGAAACGGTTCTTCCCTTCCCGAATGACATCCTACAAAACCTGGGCCTAATCGCCAAACACCATTTCATTCACTTGTTATAAACTGTCATCATTATGTTTCATTTATATAATGTGACCCGATAATAAACATGTATTCCATACATCACGTCTCTCCTGAGTGAAATGAAGCTCAGCGCAAGTTCAGGCAGGAAGACCTATCACTTCGTATTGCGCGTCATGGCAATACTCGCTCCCTTCACTAAAGGATAGGGAGCGCCACTCCCCACTCCTCAGCTAACCTATCACTTCCCTCCATTCACAAGCCTAATCATCGCACCTGTTAATCCCTCTATATATGCTCTCCCCTTTTCCATCAGCTGTCTTCCAGGTGTCAACGCGCAACCCTCCTCCACCCCTTCGCCTCCTGCTTCCAACTCAGGGCCAAGCTCAACCTTCTCCCTTCCAACCGGACCTAACCACTTATCACCACCACCAGTGTCTAGACCCGGGGGGGTTCATCGGAAACGGTTCTTCCCTTCCCGAATGACATCCTACAAAACCTGGGCCTAATCGCCAAACACCATTTCATTCACTTGTTATAAACTGTCATCATTATGTTTCATTTATATAATGTGACCCGATAATAAACATGTATTCCATACATCACGTCTCTCCTGAGTGAAATAATACATAATAAAATGTGTATCGTAATACACAAGGTTTTCATCTCACCATGGGCAGTGTAAATCAAAAATAAATGCTAAACCTTGGGGCTTGATTTATGTCTCTTTTTGATTGAGGTTGAGTCTGGAATGTCCCTTTGTGTAAGCCGAGGGGATGGGAAATCATGTCCTTTTATTGCTGTAAGTAAAAACCTGCAAGATTTTGTACATGAAAGGTCCACTGTGATTCCTCCAGATCACAAGCACATGGTGATTTATTTCAACATTGAATACAGTTTGGTTTCAAAGTACATTAGCTTTAGGCCTTGGTGTAATTTGAGGCTGTTTAATGCTTGTGTGCATTTGCAGTTACGTCAGCAATGGCAGTGTGCTCTGTTTTGTTGGGAAAGTTAATTTAATAAGTTTAGATTTCCTTACACCAAGTTCTCCATTTATGAGCTTGCTCCAATCAAACCATACATTTCAGCAGCGTATGACTGCGTCAAAACACATAAAGTGAAGGCAAAAACACTTGAACTAACCTCACAGCAATCCACCTACACAGAGAACACCAATTATTATCCCTGACACTGGTGTCATCGCTATTCAAAATGAGGGGGAACATGCTTGATATCTGTATCTCTCGCCTAAAAAGCGTCTTTTACTGCATTTCATTTATGATAATTAAGAGCAGAGATTATGCAAATATGTTCAGGTCATTAAACAAACTGTTTGGTGCAACTACAGACAGCTGTGTTAATAAATATCTCACAAGAAACTAGGATCATTTGGACTGAATGTATTTTCTGTTTTACTGCATTGCAGACATTTCAGATGGATACATCTTCAAGTGCCTCTAAGATTAGTTGGTCTTTTTTCAAATGTGTGTACATTAATGCAAACAAAGATAAAGCAGAACATGGCAGGGTATAACAATACATATTTGTGGTGTGGTTGTCGTGTATTTGTAATTGTTCTAAGTGACAGAAATTAATAAGATTCATCAACATGCTATTGTTATTTTTACCAAGCGATAGAAAGCTGTGATCTAGATCAAAGTCTTACGTTCAGGTTTGAAATGAATTCCAAACCTGATTGCAAATCCTCTTAGGCAGCCAAATCAGGGAATCTAGGCCAAAAATGGTTAAAAGTCAAATTTGGTTTTCGCCTGCGCAAATTAATTCACTGTATCAAGCCCCTGTTAATATACATCATAAAACCTCTCCTAGGTGAATATGCATCAACTTGAAATATGCCCGTATTAATATTCTAGCATACAAGCAGCAGCTCAACATCAAACAACAGATGGGAGGGCAGATGCATTTAAGTAAACCATATTTATGAAGTTTAATTTATTGCACAAAACTATATTTAACTGGCACCAGAATAAATAAGAACGGAACCAGGGTTCAATAGTAAGGGAGTCAAAAGCTACTCCAATAAAATACACATTGTACCATATGTTATACAAAAGCATCTCTTTGAGTCTGACGACTACTAACATATATATTTTTCTTTCTGAATGCAATACTAAAAGCTATACCTACTCTGCTACCCTAGGCAGAATACAGCTAAATGACTCACTCAACATTTTTAGTCTTACTTGCCTGTTAACCGCAATACCATCTGGATTTCACATTTCTAAAGAGTGCTAATGTGCAGCAGTGAGACATCCTCTAAGGAGGTGTTTCAGGCAGACAGGCATTGTGCACTTTGGTTGAACTCACCAGCTTGTGTGCTAGATGTCCCTCGCTGGTGTTTAGAAATACCCACATGAGAACTCAAATACAATCTGTGGGTTATGGTAACATGTGATGTAGGCTGAGGACCAAAAAAATCACGGAGGAGTTCAGAAAATCAGCTTCAAACATATGCTCCTCTGTCTTATTTCCAAACTTGAACAGTCAAATTAACAATCAAACTGTAGCCTCTGATTCATTTGGAGGAGTTTAGATTTAAAATGGGAAACATGCTATTTAGCTGAAAACAACTGGTCATGTCCATGAGAGATATTACATAAGAAGCGCATTCTCATGAGGAATAAATAGTTTGAATCATCAGAGTTTTCAAGCAATAGTTTGAGATTTGGTTGAAAGTGAGAGAGATGATGGTTTCCTCCTGTTTCCAGTCTTATGCTAAGCTAGGCTAAACAGCTGCTGCCTGTAGCTTCATATTTAACAGACATACATGAGGTTGGTATTCCATAAAATGTTAAACTATTAATTTAAGTAACATAATATTGTCTATACAATGCTAATGCAAATACAAATGACTTCTGAAAAACACAGTCACGTTTAATATATGTATGAAAGTGTGTATTCTGCATGACATTTGCATTGGTATTTACTTGACTAGGCAAAGGTTGTTGTAAAACAAATTGTATGTAGGCTAAAATCCTGAACAAATACCTCTGCCTACATTTTATTAATCGCAGTTTTAATATATGCAATTAGTGAGTGCAATCAGTGGGTGGGGATAGTTGTCAGTGCTGTAGACATCCTCCACATCTGATGAGCTGTTTTGTAACCACATAACAGCAATCCTTATACAGCTTGTGTCTTTGCAAACGGGCTAAATTAATCAACTTACTTTCAAGTAATTTCCTCGCTTATTTGATATACCAACAACAGAGAAAGGATTGAAAAATAAAAGCCAGCAGTTGTGAAATACAAGCTTCAAAATTATGTAAAAAGTTGATTAAAGGGTAGATTTATGAGCTCATATGAACCCCCTGAGGTGTCTCTGTGCTGACTAATGGTTCTTAAGCTAAAGCTGACAAGGAAAAAGACTGGGGGATTTATTCACAAAACAACCTAATAGTATATTCCACATGTGCTGAATGTGATGTGTTTCTTGGCTGTAATTATACAGAGCATTTTGAGATGAGTGCAGTTGATCACGTTGAGGTTTGAAGACTTACGAGAGTCATATCAAAAGGTACCATGCAGTCGACAGTATCCAATATGTCAGCCTCCCTGAGGGGATACTGTCTCACTGCTCGGGTTGAATAATGTTTCCGTACCAGTGGTTGACTGCTGCCTTTTTATTGAACTGACTGACTTATTTTGTTGCCATAGCATTGGTTGAGTGATAATGCCGTCAGTTGTTCATTAAGAGCCAATCACCGCCCTGCAGACACAGAAACTCATGAATAGGTAATGAAGAGCGATGATGGAGGGATGTGATTGGTAGGTTGCGCCGCAGGGAAGGAAACTGATTGTTCATACCTGACACATGCATAGACACACTGGTATGCACTCGAACACACACACTTAGATGCAGGAAAACACACGCAAAGCTGAGCACATACATTACATTCAAAGAAGCACACAGATTGATAGATTTGTCAACTTTAAGTAGACACACATACGGACAGCAACACACTCTTGTAAATGTTAAAATACATAAACAGAGCAGGACAAAAGTGACTTTAGACACACATACTGTACAGACGTTTGGGCATCCAATTCTGTATGTACACAGGAAAACAGATATACACACACATGTCCAAAGACACATATATACTCGTACAGTAGAACATATACAGCAACACAAACCAAACACACACACACACACACACACACATTCACAACCAGGTGATGAGGGTGTAGGGTTAGGAATGAGAGCAGAGTACAATGCAGGGGAGAGCGTGAACAGAATATCTAATACATTCATCCTTCAGTATTTGTTAAACCCCATCCATGCTAAATATTTTTTCTGATCTATTCAGACACAATCAGGAGAGAAAGAACTGAACACAGAGCAACAAAGACTGAGTGAACAAGTTTAAATTAGAGAGGAGAGGAAACTAGCGCCTGATCTAGAAGGGTGTCTTTATGTTATTTTTAATGAAAAAATATTTGATGTATCTGCCTGCAGAGCATAGTAATTATCCCAGCACACTGTCTTAGCAAGAACACAGTTTCACAGATGAGCGAATGAATGACTACAGCAGGTGAAACCTTTGCAAATCTTCTTAACATCTAATTAGAATTGATTGAGAGGTAAATTGACATTTGCATACAAGCGGAGGGTTGCTACAAAAAAGTTATTGTATTGTAACAAGTATTGTATTTACTGAGCATGGTTCATTGGATAACAGTCACAGATAGGGGGCAGGGTCAAGATCTCACTGAAGTACAGGCATGAGAAGATAGTGAAGTGATATTTTCATTATGCTGATGTCGGGGAATAAATGCTGTCTAAACATTCCAAGTTTTGGATGCTGAAAGAGCCTATTGATTTTAAGGTGACGACTGAAGGTCAGCGAGAGCAGTGGGTTCAGTGGGTTGTGGCTTTAAAAAAAACATTCCTTGTATTTGGTCATGCCGATAAATCATGTTTCATCTTCCTGTTCATCCTAGAGAAATCTAAAGTTTAAACAAACCCAGCTGAATAATTTCCAAAACCTAATTTGAGCTTTCCCTGGGGCTAAACACAACATATTTGTCTGGGTCTTACCATAACAATACAGACTTGTAACTGTTATAAAAGAAAAACAAGAGCAATATATCTGATTGGACCATCCTAATACAGCTGATTATTTGACAGGCTGTAATCAGACATGCCCCATTGTGTTGCCAGTGGTTCCAAATGAATCTGACAACAACAGCTATATATGGACCAAACCAAAAGCTGTCATAAGTCACAAACTGGTCCTGTAATAATGTAAAGTAAAAAGTAGTCAGAAAAAACAGCAAATATATATATTTATATACAAACATGTAAAAACAGTCCCATTTATTGCATGTGAGCATCAACAGTATTCTTTAGGTGTGATTACTTGGAAAATGTATGTGGATGTTATTCAGCTTTCTACCAACTTGATGACAGACATACATTCACATTGACAATGGTTATGGTTGCTTTTAAATCTGAAGAACATTGAAAGGAACTATCAAGTATTAACAGGTACTATTTTGGGGGAAACTGTCAGTATAAAATGGAAAAATATAACTTTTAGTGGCGAAAGGTGTTAACATTGATATGTGAGGTTGTCTTACATATACATTTAATTAGGATTCTGCCAATACAAACACTGTAAAATGCACCTGGTAGCACAGTGTGAATGTATTCTTAATTCTAATGTGTGAAAATAAAGCATATCGAGCATAACTCTTAGTTAACATGAATACAGGACGCCTCTGTACCTGATCTTTAAGAGCCATCGACCCATACACAAAGGTTGAGTCCTTAGTGCAGCAGCCCGGGGCTTTCATTGTCAGCCCCTCCCCCTCCCCTTTCCCTAATATTAAGTTATTCTGTCATTAAAGGCACTAACATAAATAATCTTAAAAGCAAAAGGTTTTCTTGCACTCGTATTAAGTGCTCCGGCTTTGCACGTAAAGTGAAACTGATGAAAGACCTCAACATTGACGCAGCACTAGACGGGGCCACACCAGGGTAATAAAATATCTGCGACTCATTTCCCTTGAATGCATTATAGCTGCGACATTTTTCCTTTAAATGTTCTGTCATTTATCTTAACCCGGCACAACACAAGCGACAGTTATTCATTTTAATACATCGTTGAAACGTATGCATTACATGACAACGTTTTGAAAACATATTGTAGCAATGCAGCAGTAATGTGTATCCTCAGATGACCCCCGTTTGCTTAAAATACTGATCACGATTTCTGTTTTTAAGTCTATTAAACACATTTATATATTGGGATTCTAGTGAAGTTCATGTTGTGCTTTTAATCATCATTCCAGGTAAACTGCAAAGCTTCCTCACTTTGAAGCACAGCCAGGATCTCTCCATCTCTCCTTAACTTTTTCTGCTCCCTCCACCTTTTCCCACCGTAATGTTAATTTCCTTTAACAAGAGCCAAACATTATTTCTCAGTGTTCAGACTAAGATACGTACACTAAATGGAAACTATTCAATTAAATAGATGGCTGGCTGCTTGCCACACCAAATGGCTGACTGACTACACACTCTAGGCTTTTACCTGACACTGATAACCGAGCTACTTACAGTGAGTGCAACATTAGTAAAATTCTGATTGACCAGTGGATTGACTGAATGCCTTTGTGAATGACAATTACATGTACACTGTAAGAGTCTAGCTGCTTTCTAATGTGTGATGGTGTGCACTGCAATTTGTTTCAATAGGCTCGAGTTGAGAAACTGCTGTCGGGCTAACAGAGGGGATGTGTTTTCTCAAGGATCTGAAATTATTATAATTAAATAATGTTGTTAAGAGAATGTGGCATGAAGGGAAATTACATACAGTATTGAATGAGTTTGAAAAGGTAAGGTGATGAACACAATGCAATGCAAATGAAGTGGATTGCAATGGCTTGGGTACATTTTCCTTAGTGTTTCCATTGTTGACAGTTAATACACACAATTACTCAGATTGATTTGCTATAGCGTTTTAACTGATCTGAAACCAAAGTCTGAGTATGGAGGGAATTAAATAAAAACAATGATTTAGTAAAACCTTCACTTTAATATATGGAGATTATCAGAGGTCAACAGGCCTGCCATCCACAAAGCTGGATAATCATTGCTTGGTGGAGGTCTTTAATAAAGCTCAACTCACTTCAATCAGACTGATTTGCATCACCTCTATTCTCTATCATTCAGTTTAAAAAAAAAAGTTTTTGCAGTGAATGCATATAGTCCTAGCTGAAGGAGCAGTATCCTGAATGAATTGTGTTACCAGTGTCTGAATAGCTGAGTGAATGTGGGACTCACTTGTTGGCTAGGTGTCCACAGCTCCTGAAACTTACAAAAAGTTGACCTATTTACAGGGGAAATTTACTGTAAAATTGTGTTCTCATATATTATTCCTGAAGCTGTTGACAACTCAGAGTTTATTTGTCAACATGAATCACTGGTTTCTAGCTTTAGGGGAGAGCTGCTCGCGTCCTTCTTTATTTAACAGGCAGGATGACTGAGAACACATTCCCAGCTGCAGCCTCGGGGTGTATTTGCTGGGGGTGAGACCATACTGTAACGCACCCAGCCACATCGCACGCAACAGCTTGGATTCTGTGCTTTGCTGAAAGGAACTTTGAGCATTGCCATAGCACAGTTTTTCAAACCTGTCGACAAATTAAAACCTTAAATATTCTGTATCTACACAAGCTGCTCTAACCAAAGCTACAGATGAACTGTAGAAATAACATATTATAAATACATACCAAACTTGTTCCATAAATAATGGAATTGGATTTATTGTCTTAGAGCTAATGCCTTAAAGTCGCAAACCATAATTATAGTATATTAGACTGACGCTCAGGAACTAGAACAGGACATCCTTTGGTCACAAGGTTGGTGGTTTGCTTCCCCAGCTCTGAAACATAATTGAGCAATACACTAACTACATTACTCCAGATGTGAAGGCCAACACATTTATTGGTAGTTATGCCACCACTGGTGTACGACTGTGTGTTGAAATGTGTGAGTAAGGTATAAACTTTGACTTAAAACTTGTGATTTTTGATAATAGGCCGCTGTAGCAACCTACAGAATACAGACTGAATGTTTTAGTAAGCCCAGGTCCCAGGGTGAGACCCCACACTTACACAGCTGGGGTAACGTCTCCACATGACATGCTGTGAGCACAAGGAACCTTCAATGAACTTAAAGCAGTTCCCAGGGTGACGAACTACATCAAATCTGATTTCATCCTGGCCTACAAAATAGCTACAGACGCTATAGTGTGTTTCAAAACACACTCAGCAATCACTTATACGCTTTCTATATCAGGGTGACCTGGATCCTTAAATGCATTTGGTGACCTGAAGTGAAAAGCATTTACTGTTGCTCAGAGATGTAGACATCTTTGAATAATTACTGAGCTTCAATTAAACATGCTAATGGCATGGACATTCAATGGTTGTGCACATGCTTTCCTGTAAAGTGGGGCAGTAAAGAGCAGAGATGTAATGTAAGACATTTCTACACATCTGACCATAATGATAGAAAAGCATAAATATTAATACTTATCAAAAAACCCTAAATGACTTACATTTCTCAGATTAAAATTACTCTAGTTGTTTTACCTTTATAAACATATCATGTACCAGCCTGATATGTTTGAGGTTAAACTTGAGTAGGAGAGGTTTCTGTATTTCAATAAAAAATGTAACATGTTGAAATGGTTAATTCATTGATGGACTCAATTCAGGTCTTTAAATGTCTTGCCTATGGCATGTTTTAAAACCCTGTCATTATGAATAATTGTGAAGCATCAATTAAGCATTCAAAAGGTCAATTAACTCTGTAAATCTTTGTTTAGCCATGCGGAGGAGCTGCAGGCTAAATACATTTATACACAGACAGGCTTTTCAAATGTCCAAGAACACAACCATCAATCCACACATATTCACTTTCTGTTCTTTTATAGTGGTCTACGACAGCCATTTGTGACAGCGGGATATTACAAATCTCTATGTTAATGGATGAATATTAAGCCAAACCTCTCTGCCAAATGACTCTCCCCCTTAACCCCCCCCCGTCTCCCTCTCTCTGGCTATCTATCTCCCTTTTTCTCCCTTGGTTTCCGTCTGCCATTCTCCTTTAAATGTGTTTCTGGATCTCCCCACTGTTTCACCCTCTCCATTTTTCTCAGTTGTTCCTTTGTGATGTTGCTATTTCATTTATGCATCTCTTCCCTTTGTTCTCTGCAAACATGGATATAAATCATTAGCAGATTGTTTTCAATTCCAGACTCCATCATTTGGGCAGCAGTAGAAGGACGAGGTTTTTATGAGATGAATGGCTGACCTGTAAAACGCACGCGCATGCACACACACACACACACACACACACACACACACACACACACACACACACACACACACACACACACACACACACACACACACACACACACACACACACACACACACACCCACACACCCACACACCCACACACACACACACACACACACACACACACACACACACCCACACACCCACACATGCACAACACACACACACACACACACACAAAATAAAGGAGTGAATGTGTCCAGCACCTACAGCCAAACATCTCTTTGAGGTCTCATGGCCGTGTCTTATGAAGGAAACGTGTGCTGCCAAAGCAGATTTGTTTCTTTAATCTCTCAGATATAAATTTGGCATTGTTTTCATACAGTGTTTGCAAATAAACTTAACTAACCCTGCCCCGGGCTTGGCCATTATCATTTATTCTACAGGAGACAAGAATAATTTTGTAGACCAGAACAACCTACGGCTAGCGGGTTGGAATAACAGTCAAAGTAAACATTTAAAAAAAGAGGATTATCATTAAGTGGAACTTTTTATAACAAAGTGGAGTTGATGAGCGTCCTAAGAATACTAATTAAAGAGTAAATCTGAAGGTTGCAGGATAATAAATGCAGTGGAACAAATCACAATTAAAGTAAAGCATACAATTCTAAATAATAACATATTTTAAGGCTAATGATTCTAGATATAATCTCATAAAGACTTTGAAATATCTTACTTTGTTTGCTTTCTTTTGCAAATGGTTATACACCAAATTAAACAAATAGAATATCTATCAATTAGCACACAATGTAAGCAGTGACATTGGCAATGTGTGGATCAGATTATTGATCCATCCTAACTGCACACTGACATTATGGACACACATTTCTCAAAACAGACACAAAGGATAATAACGTATATAAGTACTTTATGAAATACAGTACATTGAGCACCCAAGTGGCTCAACTGGGTTTGAAACCTACCCATGGCCCTTTGCTGCATGTTGTCCTTCCTCTCTCTGCCCCTTTCCTGTCTATCTCTGGCTGTACTATCTAATAAAGGCACACAAAAAAACAACAACATTCTTTAAGAAAAATACAGTAGAAATGAATTAAATTCAGGCAATGCATTACTTCTCTATTGGCTCTATTGACACAGGCACTAACTGAGATTCTGAATCAACTTTCTCCTCTTCAGGCACTCGAATCGACCTTCTGCTAATGTACAAAACCAACGTAATGTGAGATGACTGACAGGTGCCAGTCAATCACGAATAATTAATCAACTAACTTATCACACTGACACCACCCATTTAACATGTTGATTAACCTTTTAAACTAATTAAGATCAATTAAACCAGTTAAAAGCAAATCTCAAGGGGAGTGGTCATGATGTCAGTCAATCAATCAAGAGGAAAGTCTGAGAGAGCCAGAGATGTAGTTCAGAGGGGGAATGAGGACAAGAGAGAGGACAGGGGAATACAAACATATAGGAGAAGGGGGGAGAACACAATTAAAGGAAGGGAAGAGAAGGATGAGTTTTGAAAATGATTTGAACTCATAAAAGATCCTTTCTACAATTGATACGCTGCATGTGTACATTAAGCATACTGGTTTGACTTTCACTTGTTATTCTTCAAATGCCTATACCTAATTTAAATCTGTCAGTGCTTTTAAAAGAAACATTTGCAGTGACGAGTCATCTGGGGTCACATTCAACCTAATGCGACTGTCATACCAACAGATTGGTAAATTATGCAAAGTTAATATAAAATCATAAACTGAATTAATTGCAGTTTCATTTGCTTAATTGTTTAATTTGACCTCAGCCGTGTAAAAGGCCCATGTGACCAATAACATTTTCCTCAAATCTAAATATTTAATGAGAGTAATCTCAATGAGCACTAAATGGTGTTTAAAGAGGTAAACAGCTGGAGTCAATTTGCTGGTTAAAGAGTGGAAACATTTATAAAATACCAGCTATAAAATGATATGTAATCCCTGGTTAGCTTGCTCAATGCAATGCTATCAATTTCTACCTAAAGAATGTTATATCGTCTGTTTAAAAGATGAAGATAAATCCAACAATATTTAAAACGTGTTTTCAGTAATGATCATGACAGCAAAAAATAGCCCTACGAAGATTAGCAAATTAATATATTTACTGTCGGAAAGAACCACAGTGTTTAACAGGCGATATAGAAAAATATACCATTTTGTCTGGAAAAATAGTCACAAAAAGATTTGAGTTGAAATGAAAGATGTAGAAATTGAAACACACTCACATCACTTTGAATGGAATTTAAAAAAAAATGACATGTAGAGACTCACAGAAGGTGTCCAAAATTGTCTTTAGAGTTTTTCCCTGACAAACAAGTGGTTCCAGTTCTGCTGACAGCACACGGCACACATGCTCCCGAGAGATGGCATTTTGGATGGGTCGGTGCACACTTTATTTGTCTATCCTGAGTCTGCTTGGTATTTCGGTGACTTGCTGTGAACTTGAATGTGCTGTGAAGTGAGAGCTGAGGCACAGTGGGGAGTGTGTCAGTAATAATCAAGTGGCACAGTGCAATTTTGGTGTCAAGCATGGCCGTGATTTACGCTCGTACTGCCCCGCCTGCTCAGCCCAGGTCAATGACGCAGGGGGAAGGCACACAGCACTGTTTCCATAATTCTACTGGTAAACAACAAAGATAAACTCACAAATAAACCACGCTCCAAATGATTTGATTTAGGGGATTAAAGGTGATTGATGCCAACCCTAACGCTTGCTGCTAGTGTATTTCAATCACACCCTGCTTCCAACTGTGCGGCAGATGCGCAACAAGCCTCTGGCCATGAAAATATCAAACACAGCTCCGTGCCCTATGAACGTTGGATGTTGAATGAACTTTGTGCACTGTGCACCGGTGATTCACAGACAGGGGCCAATAGTGTTTAAAGGTACCAAACAACAGGTGATCAGAGTTTTAAAAAAACATGGGAGGTTGGTAAGAAAAACAAGTAGAGTGTAATATAAACCCCTGTCTGTTCCACATTCAGCTCTCATTATCGCTGTTTTGAGACATGGACGTTGCCAAATAATTTCCCTCATGTTCTCGAAACAGTTGAGAGTTTATCTCTAATTGTGCACCTTTGAGCAGTTAACCGAGAGAACAAGAAAGTGTAGAGAGAAAACTAGAAGGAATGGATATGCAGTGATAGAAACTGAAGTAGGGAAGAGACAGGAAGAATGGAGTCAACAAGCGTAAATAAAGGGAGATAGAGACACGTTGAAGGGTGAAAACTGTCTGTTGAAAAGGAAAAAAGAAGCAGAGAGAACCAAAAGAAAAGATCACAGGAGCTAAAGAAGAACCTTAAAAATAACAAAGAAAGAAGGAGATATGTTACAGAGTTCTGTTAGTCATTAGATTCATCATGATCGTGTTTCTCTGTTTGTTGTCACAATCTTACCTTGATAATGTGTGCTGAAACCACGGTAACGGTGGTTGTTATCAGTCACAAAATGCAGTCGGAGCCAGTTCTTGTTGCTAACGACGGGAGAGGGTACATTACTGCCTGACAACCTGAAAGAGAGAAAGAAAAAACATTTCTTAACATTTGAAAAAAACACAACATACACATTCCCAGACACCTAAACTTAAGACCTTACTCTTTCCTCCCGTAACTAATCCTAAACTAGGCCCTAGAGAGGACCAGACACAAGAGAGTGTTGCAAACATGCCTTGCTCTGAAACTTCAATTGGCTCTTTTAAAAATAGAAGTACATATGAGTACGAACAAAAACACCTTAGAAGAGCAGCAAAGAAACACAAAAAATGGTGTATCCATTCTGTAAAAGAACAAAGCTCGAGTCTGTTAAACAAGGTTGTCAAGCTGTAAAAATGTCAATGCAACAACAGAGAGAAATAATATGCCTAAGGTTTAGTTTACTATGCTCTATTTCGCTTTCTCTCTTGCCTGTGTATCATGGTTTGTGTTACTGCTGTCTACATTGGAGTCAGAACAAAGCCCATTGTGTATGTACCGGTAATGACACCGTATCAGGACTGCCCAATACAACCACTCTGTCTCTAGCACCACTTTAAGGTTCAATTGGGATAATGCTGCTTATTAATACAGTAGAAATGTTCGTTTTTTATTCATTGTTCTTGCTACGAATGCCAAATCCTGACAGCTGGTTAAGGTAAGGGATTTGACCCAACAACTCAGATCAGATCTCATGGAGGTTTCTGATGCTTTTGTACAATTTGAAGAAGATAAGACATGCTTTATTAATCCCTCACAGGGAAATGTATTACTCAATTGCGTTTTGTATTGGACCACATTCAATTCATTCATATGACTAACTATTAAGTCCACTGCTATTACCCTATACGGTACCTAATAGACTGTTATATGGACATATTACAATGTTTCAAACAACTACCCGACGATGAAACTGCAATTCAGCACTTTTAACAATGGTAGCTTTTTACATGGAAGCAAGCTTATGCACTGAGGCTTTGATAGGGCACGGCACCAGCAGATAGGACCCAATTTGCAACTCTTTCATCAACTGTGGAGGATAAGATCCCTTAATTGGATGAGAAGATGAACAGGACTCTCGTGGTTAGCAAAGTGAGTGTTAGGTCATTGCTGGTAGCCTGAGAAGAGGTGACTGCTATCCAGTTGGCACTTTGAGAAAAAAAGCCTCCCTGTTGCTGCTGGTATTATTTCCCATATCTGCAGCTGAAATACAATCTCAGGCAATAACCTTCGTCAATACACCAGCCCTTTGATGTATGGTGCTTTCATCTTGTAGCGTCAGCCAACAGGTGTCTTTTCTACTCACGTTACATTGTCATCGTTTTTATTTGAGTAATTTCACCTCGGCTGTTACATTTGAGACACAGGTATGCGTGTGAATGTGATTGCCCTCACATGTTTGCTTGTCTAAATGTATAAACCCATGCTGTTAACCTTCACAGTCCATTAATATAAACACACACACAGGCACAAAAATGCTCACACACACATGGATAGTGACATTACAGTATATACTACCCAACAGGAATACCGTCTAATAACAGCGGTATGAAGCGGAGCACAAAAATGCTGAGCAGGTGTTTTAAAAGGTGTGTGTGTGTGTGTGTGTGTGGGTGTGTGTGGGTGTGTGTGTGTGTGTGTGTGTGTGTGTGTGTGTGTGTGTGTGTGTGTGTGTGTGTGTGTGTGAGAGAGTGACGCAGAGGAAGGGTCACCTTGTGACCTAGATCAGTGGAATTCTCTGATGTCTGCTATTAGTCACAAACACCCGTAAACACACAAACACACTCAAACACACAGGTCCAGGCAGGCACAGGCTGCTTGATTTACATACTGAACAACACAGGAACACAACTGTGAGTGTGGCAAACATAAATAAATTTGGTATAAATGAAGTTAGCATATTATAAGAATTGTTTAGGCACTTTATTGTCAGTAACACTGTGATAGCATTATATATGCTTCATTTTCTGGAATGGGTCCTTGCAATTATTAACTACCGGTAAGTTGAATAGGGAGGCGTGTGGCGCAGTGGATAGAGCCTTGGTGTTGGGATCAGGGGAGCACAGGTTCAAACCCCACTGCAGTCAGCATGTCGTTGTGTCCCTGGGCAAGACACTTCACCCCAAATTGCTCCTGTGGGGATTGCCCACAGTATGGAGTATGTAAGTTGCTTTGGATAAAAGCGTCTAACAAGTAACATGTAATGTAATGAATAAATTGTCAGCAATAGCAAAAACCATGGACATAATCCCAAGTGGAAGCAGATATGAATGCAGACATACGTTTACAGATGTAGTTTGTTCAGGAGTTTTAGTTTTAGTCAATCTTGTGTCATGGTCACAAAAACAAATTGTGTTATACATGTAAGTCATCTATTTGTATCTCATTAGTTGATCTGAAATGTACATATGCTTCTTCTGCCTCTGTATTTATCATTTTTATTTGTATCCAACAATTCTTCAATCTGGTCGTATCATCCGATGTAAAAAGTAAAGAAAAACTGCATGAGCATCTTATCTCTTAATAGTATTACTGATAGCAATACGTGATTTTGCTGGAGTTGTTTGTAGGATATATTTTTGCACCCTCTTCATATCTACGAACACCGACACAACTACCTCTCCCCTATCCCCTTCCCCCTCTGAGTCCTCTGCTCTCCTCTCTATATCTCTTTATATGTGCACTCTCTCACACATACTATTATTAATGTTTACAACTCTCAATTCATTTCATGCTATGATATCATTACCCAGAGTGCATCATTAAGGGCAAAGTGAGTGTATGTTCAATCTGTTCCAATATAAAAACAGGAATTCAATCATAAATCAATAGCGAGAGCCTGTGTGTGTGTGTGTGTGTGTGTGTGTGTGTGTGTGTGTGTGTGTGTGTGTGTGTGTGTGTGTGTGTGTGTGTGTGTCTGTGATGCTAAAATATAGAATTGCATGCTCAGGAAGGACTTAACAACTCCAAGCTGCAAGATGAAGGTAAATGTGTCTCTTGGAGCAGTAGCTGGAAGATTAAAGAAACACTCTGGCGACTAAAAAGGTCAACAATCTGGTTGCCTGCAGCAGCTGGAAACATCTCCTGCTTAGGAGCCAGGAAT
Source organism: Notothenia rossii (assembly GCF_949606895.1). Classification (NCBI taxonomy): domain Eukaryota; kingdom Metazoa; phylum Chordata; class Actinopteri; order Perciformes; family Nototheniidae; genus Notothenia; species Notothenia rossii. The sequence goes on from NC_136908.1 coordinate 16,159,894, forward strand.
GAAATACATGAAGGACATGCTGCTGAAAAAAAAAGACTGTGAGTGCTCGGTAACTACTTTTGTGGATATGTAAAGCTTTCAGTAGGAAATCAAATGGTCCCAAAAAATCAGCTTTAAGTTGCTAAGCAGCAACAGTAGTTGATTTTCCCCTAGTGTACAATTTGTAATGCATTATTAAATCATTCATCCATGCTGATGGCTTCTGTCTGTGACTGGTAAGTGTTCTCCCCAGATATCTGCTATAAAAGCACTTTAGCGCTGCCCGGGGTAGATCATCTTCGGATAGGCTCAAATCATTTTTCTTTAAATTCCTTGATATGAGAGGGGGTCCTACTCTGGGATTTGACAGTTCAGAATACATTAGGTGAATTAGGCTCACTATGAGCGCTTTAAAACATGTCTGAGTGGAAAAACTGATCAAACAATATGTCATCTTAAGACGTCATGACATCAATAAAGTTGTGGAATAATTATGTTAGCATTACATTAAAGCCATATGTCTAAGGAAATGTAATGAAATGAAAGGTGCTCCTAATTGTCACATGAATGTATCAACTGGGATTTATTGTACAGACTGGCTTTTGCAACGTTTTTGATTAGATTACGCAAAATAGAAATATGCTTTATACATACAGAAATATAAGAAATATAACGTGCATCTTTTCTTCAAAGTCTCTATTATAAGATAAGTGAATCGGTGTTCTTCTCTGGGGAAGTAAATTACTTGCTCTAATGATATTTCCATCTCACAAACGTACAGTAGGTCCCAATGGGATGGTTTCTTTAGAGACAAAATGTTTTATGACAAATTCATCAATATCAGCAACCAACAATGGTTGTTCCAAGTAATGTGCTTGGAGATAACATTACAGATATATATATATTTTGGGATACAGTCCATATCAACTGGTATACACACTGGAAACTTGGATGGCTCCTGTATTCCATATGAATTTACAATTAGATTCTGCCTGTCTGTGCTCCCTGCCTTGCAGTCCTCTGGCAGGTACTTGGAGTGTTGTCCTGTTTGTGCCCGCAAGAAGGCATAAAGGCTTGCCCAGCTGGAAGGTTCACTCTCTGATCCTGGCCTGCTGCAGCAACTTCAGCCTTCCACCTGTGTTTGGTTTGATGCACCATCCAACATGCCTACAGCACACTTCCACACATCCACACACTGCTGACACTACTGACAGTCTTATTCTTACATACACAATTACTCAGAGGTATTTTATGTTAAACTGTTAAATAAACATCTAATTGGCATTTAACTCTGTGTGGCCTCCCTCTTTGTTTCCAGCCTTAAGTAAGGTTGTAAAACAGGAAATAGAACAAATAAATACTCTGATGTAGTGAGTCTGGGACAAGTTATGTGTGCCTGCAGGTGAGAGAGAGCATAATAAGACCCCGTTTACAGGAGGACGATACGGTTTGTAACTGCATAGTTTCTCTTGCGAATAGCCCTTTTGTTTACACAAGGCCGTAACAAAACGATAGAAACTGACCCCGCAAACGATAACGGGTCCCAAGGTGGATAGATCTGCAAACGGAACGCTCTGGGGGGGCAAACGGCTCCGTGTGTACGCCCTATACGATAATTTTCAGATAACGATGAAATAGCCCCGCCTCCCACTCCCCAAGTCTCCCCAGAGATCAGCTGCCGTCAGGAGAGGAGGAGGAAAACAGAGGCTCCGTTTATTATTATTATATTATTATATAGAATTGTTATCAATTTGTTTTAAAGCTCAATAAATAACAAAGAAGACTTCTGACCGGCACTTTTCTAATTTTGTCCGGAAGATTTAAACTTTAACGGACATGTTGACCGGCGAAACATTTTTTTAACGGAAACTGCTGCACGGTTCCCTTGTCCCTTGGAAGAGGCGGAGAGGTGGGTGTTTTCATCTGCTGGTGGACTACCTGAGAGATTTACAGCAGGAGCACACGCCGTCCACCGCGGAGAATAAACAGAAGGGCAACCATGGCAACCATGCTCCGGGTCTTCTTCACTGCTTTTGCTGTATTTTGTGGCGGCGGCAGTGCCACTTACAGGCCTGGCATATGTACTACAGCGTTTCCAGTGGTCTCGTGTGAACGGACACGTTAAATTAATCGAATGCGTGTGAACGGAATACTTTTTTGAAAACGCATACGGTGCGTAAACGCAAACGTTCCTGTGTACATGGGGTCTAAGTGGAGGGTTGCCAGAGGGAGCAAAAGAACATCATTGATTAAATACACTAGACCAAAGGAGCATCTCTCCCTCTCTTCATCTCTCTTTCCAATCTCTCTGGGTCAAATCCTCCCATCCATCCTCTGTGCCTCTCATCCACCACGGAAACACAAACCAGATATCCTATCGGCAGTATGGGAATGAGGGAGGGATGAAATAAAGAAGCATGGGGTGGCAGAGACCGATGGATGATTGGTGAGACATGGAGAAAGAGAGCAAAGGAAGTGGAACAGGGAGAAGTGGGGGAAGGGCAGACACACAGGGGCTGACAGAGGTACATCGGTTTATTTGTCAACTTGTTAATTATGCATCTTAGCATTTAAGCCGAGTGTTATTGCAAAACACAAAAGCGGTTTTACTCGAGAGCAGATTTTAGGGCGGGAACTTCATTAATAAAACATCAACAGCATTTAGATTAAAAAGGTAATTTTCTGCCATGTTGAACACATGACAGGTAACATTATTTTGTAATCAAATACAAGTGCACACTTTTATACATTTCTCAAAGCTGCCTTTTAAAATGTTTAGCAGTTCATCATTTTAATGTGACTGTATATGTTTATAGAATAAAGAAATCATTTAGCAGCATTGTGTTCGGTTCATAAAGCATTAGATCAAGTTTTGACATTATGTTATCTCAGCTCAATCACAATGGTTCTGTCTATTGTCATCTCACCCATGCTGTTATATACTGTAATGATACACACAGTGCAATCTTCAGCTCGTGATGGCTCCTCTCACACATTTAACTACTTCAAATTGCTTGGTAATCACAGTGATTCTATCAGCGATAGAATTAATGGAAATTGTAGAAAATGTGTTTACTCTATTTAAAAACAGACATTATCCGTTGAGACGAGTTAATTCATGTTTTCAGATTTGCAACTTGGTTATTTCCGACAATTCTTCTGTTGATTTGAATCCTAACTGCTGCTATAAATGTATTCCAAATGAAGTAATAGTAATGTATTAACTTTCAACATGTATTAAATCTCGTGTTCGAGAATAAAATCATAGTCATCAAGTTCAAACGTTTCTGTGCAATCTTGCTAGGGGTTGCATTGTTTCACTGTGGATGTCAGACAACAGGGCTTTAATCCTAAAAAGGTGAACCTTCCTTAAAGAAGACAGATGGGAATATGTCACTGGCAACGATCTGACCAGAGGAGGAGGTCAAGTGTTCTCAGAATTTAGTACAAGGACTTTGCTTTGGTGAAAAAGGGTGCGTTCATAAACACATTTAGAGTAGTTAGGATATACAAAGAAATGTTCACAAGAAAAATAAGAACACCTAAAAAGCTCTTCACAAACATGCACTTCCTTCTATCAGTGGTGATGGGGAACATCTTCCGTCTCTGCGTGTCTGTGGCTAGTCATAAGACAGTAGGGGAAAGCTACTTAATCAGGCAATCTGTCTTAATAGCCTCCCTTAATCAAGACAGGTGGGAGCTGCCAAACACGTGTACATGCAGAGAGAAAACAAATGCTTATTCACACATATGCACGCACACAAAAACACACATAGACACACATTGTTGCGCTGAATGGTTTCAAGGTGGAGCCATCATCAGTCAGTATACGGATACATTATTTCTCTCTGTGTGGTATTGTTTACATTCATTGTGTTTGGATGTATTTGTGAGACATTTCTTATAAGTCTGTGTGTTTGTTTGTGCTTGCATGAGCATGCCTACTGTGTCACTCTCCATCTATCTCAAGTGGGCAGAGAGTAATCAGTGTTCACAACAGGACCCTGCTCTGTCTCCCCCCCCCCCCTTATCTCATCTGAATTTCTCTCCTCCTTGCTCGCTCGCTTCCTCATCATGCAGCAAGACTTTTTTTAAACTGCCATATTCGCACAGAAAGCTTAGGGCTGAAATCAAACACAAGGGGTGGCTGTGGGCCATAGTTAGAAAAAATTAATCTGGCATTGAACATTTATAAATTAAGTAAGTGCTGTAGGCATTAACCTATTAAACCATTGAAATGATTCACTCATTTGTTATGAGTAGTTATGAGGCTGGTTGTCATAGTTTGAGTTCAGTCTCTTAGAATAAATAATGTAAGCAAAACAGTGTTTGTGACAGACTCCCTCCCTTCTTAAGCTTAAGATGTAATAGCAACTATGTGTGGAAGCCATTTTGGTCTATACTTGGAGTTTGGTGTGGAAGACCCTGACTGACCTGCACAGAGCGCTGACCTCAACCCTTTCCCCACCTTTTGAATAAACCGGTACACCCTCGAGGAGCCAGGCCTCATCACCCAACATCAGCGTCTACTCTCACTAATAGACTTGTATCCCAATGGGAGCAAATCCCTGCAGCCAGGTTCCAACATGTTGTGGAAAGCATGCCAGAGAAGTTGAGTGAGAAACAGCAGCATATTACTGTAGCTCTCTTGGTTTTGGAATAAGACACTTTTTCACATACTTTTTGGGTTAAGCTATATTATTGTATTGTATTTTTAAAGTTAATTTGTTCAAACACTTATCTTATTATCATATGGACGCTCCCAATGAACTGTGATATAGCACAAATTACAGAACGCTAAAGGATGTAAATTAAGCTTTGACGCTGCTACTTTACTGCTAAATAAATAACACCTAAACTAAGCAATATAACTTCTAAGCAGGAGCAGCTGAATTATGTTTCTTGTGGAGAGAAGTACCCTGTGTAAAACATGTTATACCATCTGTTGGGTAATTCATGCTTGTCATGGCAGAGCAAGCGGGTTACAAATCTAGCTCATTTCTTCTACTTCTAGAAGTGGTGGAACCCACAGTCCCCCACTGAGACACTGTCGTTCATGTAAGGAAAGAAACTCAGTCTTTGCCTTGTTTATACCAGAGACTGACAAACCAGAATCAATATCATATTACGAAGTGTGAACATGTTGATTTCTGTCTAAATATCTAAAAGTCAGAGTATATTCAATCCAAGGCTCAATGATAAAAACTCCCACTTCTTTCTGATGTGATCATGAAAGGTGGGTTTTTTAAATACATGTTTATTGGTAATAATTGACCTTTTTATTGTTTCTAATTATGTTCCATATGTAGCGCTTGGCCCAAGATGTAAGAAAAAGCACATCCTGTTCTTTTTGAAATGACAGTTGTTCCTGTCAAAAGGTGATAAAGCTAGTAAATACTAGTTACAAACTATTACAGCATGTCTCTTTTTCATTCCCCCTATCCTATTCCTAATATTTTTTTTACGCCTGTCTTCCTCCTCTTTCTGTCATCCGCCCATCTCTCTCTCACTAAGAGTTCACTCCTTTATTTTGTGTGTGTGTGTGTTGTGCATGTGTGGGTGTTTGTGTGTGTGTGTGTGTGTGTGTGTGTGTGTGTGTGTGTGTGTGGGTGTGTGTGTGTGTGTGTGTGTGTGTGTGTGTGTGTGTGTGTGGGTGTGTGTGTGTGTGTGTGTGTGTGTGTGTGTGTGTGTGTGTGTGTGTGTGTGTGTGTGTGTATAGCCTGCGGGACAGCACAGTAATCAGAGCAGAGAAAGGGAATGGGAGAGAGAGTGGGAGAGAAGGGGCACTGAGAAAAAGGAGAGTGAGCCGGTGTTATTATTATTACATTACATTGTATTACCATTTCAGCACCTCAGCCACCACTACCAGTGTCTTCAATACACTTTCTGAGCACGCACGCACGCACGCACACAAACACTGGAACGCCCGCAACCAACCAAAGGACACACATTTGTGTACATTACGCATAAACACAGGCTGCGTTTAGTCGAGGAGATGACAATGACAACGTAGTTCTGATTGCAGAATTAATTTCCTGTGGCCTAGCCCAACTACATATCATGCTCCAGTGGTGCTCAAACTCTGGTCTGGTCCCTCAGGTTTGGCTGAGCACCACCTGGAAAGGTTATTTGCTGTGGGAAAGGTAAATATCAAATGTCACCGCCGAGCAACAGTGAACTGCAAAAACAGTGCTCCTGTAGTGATGACATGTGCTCACTGGAATTAATGTCTGACAATATTGTCTACGTGAAAACAGTATTCCATAACCTTTGGAGCCAGAAGTATAACAAGAAAAAATGCAGTACATGTTGAATCTTGAATTGCATGTTGAAGTAAATGTGATTTACTATTTGGTTTTTATACTATGGTAGGGAATGTACTCACAAATATTGTTGAATTTGACTGGTATTGTGATTTACTACTTAATTTATGGTACCATGAAATCCCCACACTGATTAAAAAAAGCAAGTTGTGATTGAAAAAGCTATGGAGAGGAACAAGCTGAAAAAAATAACTCTTCAGAATCCACTGAGTGCATGTTTCAGTCTTAAAGACCTTCCTCACAGCATTATTAAAGTAGTAATAAGAATACTGGCTTTTCTCCTTTGTTTAGAGAAATGTGTTCTGAAATCTCTGTAAGCCAGGGGCGACAGTTAAGATGACAGCTAAAACAATACAACAATATGCAGATCAAATCAAGACTTAGCTCTGTCATGGAGCTCAGTATATTAAAGTGCAAAAGTAGAAGATGCCCCAAAGCCCTGGATTGGAAGTGCCCTATTTTTGTTTATTTACACAGAGTGAATGTGTATAGCGTCGCTGTGTTTGCATCAACACAATAATCTAATTATCCTACACTAATTTAATTATAAACCTTACTTTGATTCTAAGAGTAATTTGATTAAGATGTTTACATGCATAGCAGAGGAGGATTTATCTCGATATACCCATCTTGATGCAATCTTGCATAGTGTGTGTGTTGATTCAATTAATTGTCATGTGCCTCTTCTCCCTATAGGCAACTAGTAAATACAGAAACCGCCCTCATAAAATGCAAATGCCTTTTTCCTTGGCTGCCTTTTCAGCAGCTGCTATGTAACAATTCTGCAGTTTGTCCAGAATGTAGACGTTGATGCCAGCTATGAAAACGGCAGTAGCTCTAAAAATGGACACTCTCGTATACTGGGCAGGCTGCACACTTTGAGAGGAGTCAGATGGACAGGCTTAGTCGGGGTATGGTGTTTACATCTCTGAACAATCTTCACATAATGCTTCCAATTTCACAGCTCTCCAAACATTTTAATCCTACAGCAAACACTCTCTATATGACCTAAGTGGATTAAGTTGTTTACGTGGCTTTAATCTAACTGCAGTGATCCCATTTAGCTTCATGTATGGGTAGCAACTGTCAGATGAAGTTTCTTTTTCTGTCTCAGTCTGTCCTTCTTTGCCTTTCTTAATCCATCTCAGTATCTTTGTCTCTTTCCTTCTAAGACCTTTTCCCTCACCCATGAGTCCCCCTGATGGCTTTCTCTCCTTGATTCTCCCCCTCCATTCCTTTTTTGGTTCTTTCCACCTCTCTTCTCCTGTCAACTCTCATCTCAACCTTCCTTGTCCCTAATTCTGCACCTCTTCTTTCGTCTCCTACCTCACCTTCTTACATCTCATCTCCACCTGTTCTCTCCTGGCTCTTCTTGTCACCCCAATTGCCCTTTCTGCTCCTCTGTTCTACCCCGTCCTCTCTTGTCTCCTGTCTCTTTGCGTCTCTTGTCTCCTTCTGCGTGACCTGATACTGCATCTCTAAAACACTGTGGCACTTCTCCTGATGTCCTCTCATTTCGCCTCTCCTCTCCTGTACTCTGCTCTCTGTTTGCTCCCACAAATAAGAAGTCCCAAAAGATTTAGGTTATTAGTTTCAAAGGCTATCAAATGTGTGGGTTATTACTTGGGTAAATGTGCTTAGACATGCCTAGACAATAAATACTTGCAGACCTAAATTATACCTCGGGCCAGCATAAATTGGATTTATAAATTGATGCCCCCAGAGAAGCGGTTTGAAGGTCAATGGTATGACCTATAATCCACGCATGATGCAGGTGCGCAGGAAAATACTCTGTATCATGAACTTGTTTACAAGCTCCCTCTGAGAGTTGCTTGGCCCATAAATGTGTCGGGTGATTCTCTGGAGTCCTCCATGACTCTCAAATAAGTGGTTGATGTGATTTGCAGCAGCTCATTTTTGGGACAAAGAACATCATATTGACAAACAAATATTTTCTTGGTGTAACTCTACTGTGATCAACACAGTTACTTATTCTGAGGCAACAACACTGTTTGCACGTTGCCAGAACCATTACAAAATGTGTACTTTGAAATAAGGATTATCAAATACAATTATAGAAGTTGTTGTAGTTTTTATAATAACTGTAGTTCTCAGGCTCTCACCTCACAACAGGCCGAAAGGCAGTATTTAGCTTCACTACTCTGATTGGAGGTTTATTTCAACTCTTTGCAAGTGTAACTTGTTCTGACCAACAGTGGAGAACATTACAACATCACTGAAGCAAGGTGGGGAGGTTAACCCCTTGAGGTCAGCTGCATATTTTCCAGCTGTTTCACTGGTATTGCATCACAGCACATATGCTGTCAGATACTGAGGTCCATCAACAGAAGAAAGCTGGTCTACTGCTGTCATCTACCACTACTTCCATGTTTGCTAGCTTATTCTAAATCCCTAGATGTTGATGGAACATGGATACTTGTCTTGGCTCGGCCCACACCTGCCAATCAGGGGGGTGGTGTTAAAGGTCCCCTATTATACTGTTTTTCATCAATATATTATAGGTCTCAGATATATACAGAAGTGTTTGGCTCGAAATACCAAATAGATCGTGCATTGTAGCATCCCATAATCCCCTCTGTTTCAGGCCTGTTTCAAAAGAGCTGATTCTCTGTCTGTTACATTAGATGAAAAATAAGGAGCCACTCTGAGAGATATTTTTTTAAAAAGAACACAATGGTGCTCTAGGAGGAGATTCAGGTGATAAGGTGGGCGGGTGTTACCTTGGTTGGTGATTGGCTAATGGTTACACAAGCCAAAACAAACATTATGACATCATAGAGTGGCTAAAATCTGATCAGCTCCTTTTCAGACAGGTTTTGATATAAATGGATCAGGACAAAAAGTGAGCGAGTCTTTTTTCCTGAAACTTTCAGAAACTCTTTATGCAGAGGGGACACATGTTTATGTATACAAGACATGAAAAAGTGGATTTTGCATAACAGGTGACCTTTAAAGTAGTAAGCAGGTCACCCTTTTGTGCCTGGGCATCTGGATCGTGATGTGCTTGTATGATATACAAACAAGATCAGGGATACATCGCTCAGTAGTACAACTAGTGATCACAAACTTCAGAGAGAACTTTTAAATCCTGCAAACAATAACTGACTGCTATTGTTTCCTCTACCAGGGTCACAGTCCTAACTGAAGGCAACAAAAGCCCTATTTCAAGTGCTGTTCAAAACTGTGATGTGGAAATTGATTCGGAGGTCTGGAACAAAGCTACCCTGCCTTCCTGTTTGTTTGTATTTAAACGTTTGTGTGTGTCTCTCTGTAACTTTAGATACATATTTGAAATAATCAGATATGTGTGTTTGTTTGTTGTGTGTGTGAGTAAGTACCAGAAGAGTTGTGTGTGTTTGTGTACAAGGTCACTGCTCCATTACCTATTCGGGATGGTGCCGCTATCCCAGCATCCTCTCTGCCAGCAGCATTGATTATCACTCGGCAAGCATAACATCACGCACTCTCACACACACCCATACACACACTTAAACTCTCTGTGTCTCTTACACACAGCTGCTTTTGCGTCCCTCAAACAAGTACCAGAGCTTTAAACAAAGCTAGAAAAATGCCAAAATATTCCCATTTTCATACAGAGTTATGATATTTATATCGATAAAAACTGCCGCTAAAAAACCAAGACATAACCATGTGAGTTAAGTGGGTTTTGATTGGTGATGTTGGAGAAATTGGGTTGTGTGTGTTTCACTGGGACTAATCTGGACTAATTTAAATTGTACTGATATTTCTCTATTAAATCAAACAATGTCAGCAGGGTGGCCATATCTGTAATAATGAAACTTGTATACTGGGTAAAAGTCAAACTGATTTGTTCTTTCTTTCTGTTATAACAGTGGTGCAAAAAAATACAAAAAACCAACTGTGCCATGCAATGTGGGGAGAATGTGTGTGTGAGGCTCACGAACCAACCCATGTAGGAACAAGCAAAATGTGTTAGTAATAGCATGGTCGGGCAAGGCCAAATTAGTCTGAACATCTCTGTAGGAGGAATATAAATGAGTAGAGCCTTAATATGTTGAATCTTATTTAGCCAATATATTAAAACAAATTAAATGTTTTCAGGACCAAATCACACAATCAAGTTTCAGATGTAATGCTTGTGTTATATGTTGATCATTTTGATTTGGTTATTTTATCCATCCATCTTCTACTGCGTATCCGAGTCGGGTTGCGGAGGTAAAAGTTACTTCTTTTTTGTTTATGTTGTATTCAAATAATGAGTTTTTAATTTGACAAATTCTGGAAACATTGTGTTGATTGTTGGAAACAGTATTTCCATTTCTCTGTCTGTACACACAAACTGAAAGATTGACAATAAGGTTGACTTTGACACAACTTAACATTAGACAGGGTCATTTTTCAACCTCTTCTCATACAAGCATTATTTGATTTCATATTGTGTAAGCATTTATTGTACCCTCAGTAAATAATGATCTCATCTGCACACTTTCACATGGACTACAGTTTGGAAATGATGTTATGACTCCTGGGAATTCTCAGGGGATAATCTCATTAGTCAAGTCCTCCTCTAATGCATATCTAAATTGCCAGATAATCCACAGAGTATTTATCTCTCCACCATTTATTTCATTTGGAATCAGACTTAGGTTTTTTTACACTACTTCGAAATCATTAAAACCGGATGAATGCACCAGATTAAATCCAATCAATGTTAGCTGCTGAAATATATAACATTCTCAAATGAGCTTCCTAAAACACTCTGTAATAATAATATGAATATGTAATGTAGCTACATGGATATGTAGAAGACGATATGCAGTTGGGTTAAATGTAGCTGTACACACATTGTATCTGAGTTGCAGAATTAATCTAGTGCACGCCAACTGATTTAGTATCAGTGTCACGCTGTGGCTTCTGGGTGCATTTGCTGTCTGCTAAACCTTCTCACCCACAGTGATATGACTCCAGGCACAGGAAGACATGGCTTCCAGCTCAAACCTATCAATATTTATGTTCAGTGCCTCTATAAAAAACAAATCCTTGACAAGCAGGACATTGGTAAATGACAGCCTTTCAATAGCTCAGTCCACCATTACCACATATTTGGTGATATGCTGTCAAGTAGGTGCACCTAAGAGCACTAAACAGTTTGCTATATGTTGGACTTATTTAAAGAGAGATGTGCAAGACAGGAAGTGAATGACAGAAAGAAATAGAGGAAGACAGATAGATCGATAAATAGATAGATATATGGATAGATGGATAAATGGATAGATGGATAGATAGATAGATAGATAGATATATGGATGGATGGATACATGGATAGATAGATGGATGGATAGATAGATAGATAGATGGATGGATGAAAGAGAAAGTCAGCGAGAGAGGGATAATAAGTTTAAGATGCTCCACTTGGTTTCAAGGGCAACTGATTCTGAAACAACAAAATAAAACGTGTGTGTGTGTGCGTGTGTGCGTGTGTGTGTGTAATTATGTATTAGTGTGTATTAGTGTGTGTAGTGTAAGGCTAGGATTACAGGCACTTAGCTCCCAGCAATATACTACTCTCATAGGTGCGAGCAAAACTCTTTGCATACTGATTAGACAACCGAGTGAGTGTGCATGCCAGTAAATGTGGGTCTATAAGGAATGACAGACTTTTTGTGTGTATGTGTGTGTGTGTCAGTTTTTGTATGAACATATATGTAGGGAGTGTTACTATGTGGGTGTGGGTGAGACTGATGTTGTAAGCCTTGCAGCAACTGATAAACACATGACAGATTATTTTACACATTCACATATTAGCAAATCACCCATTAGCTTCTCTGCTAATTGCTTTTGAAAATTAGCATTGTAGCTATAAGCGTCTCCGCAAATTGCCATTGGAAAGTAGTACATTAGCATTTAGTGGTGTAAGGAAATAGCTATGGGATCAGACAGCATGGCCCAGTTTTCAGAAATACTTTTTGAAGCCATTTGAGGTGAACAAGAATATATGTTTTATAAGGACTTCGTCTGGTGAAAAACTAACATTTGTAAGGACATATTGTGTTACTTTTCAGCCATATTACTAAGAGGGTTATTGGTACTTAGATATGTTTGGACTTCTGACAGGGGAAAATATTACAATTTTGTGCCCACAATAAATAAAGATCTTATTTGCACACGTTCACATTGACTATAGTGTTTGGAAATCATGTTAGGATTCTTGGGACTTCTCAGTGATACTCTCATTAGCAGAGTCATCCTCCAATGAAACCCTAAGTTGGCAAGTTATGTTCTGAATATTTATCCGTCTTCCATTTCCTTCCATGTTGGAATTGGTCAGCTGGATGGTATCCAAAGCAAAAGGACAACTTGAAATCCATATATTTTAATGATGTAGAATAGTGAAAATAGAGAACTGAGGGACAGGTAACATTTGAAAGGAAACCCAAGAAAATATGTGTCATTGACTCGGATCACTGGTGAACAAGCTCCAAAGACGGCAAAAGTCTGGTGTATTTATTGTCTCTTCCATAGAGAACCTGGACAATGTGTTCAATGTGCTTTTAGTTCCACAAAAAGGCAAACAAAAGAAGACTAACACATTCCTACTACTTCAAAACTGGCCTGATCTCATGTATTCTAAGTGCCCATTGTACTGATTGCATTCACATTGTCTTTCATATTTATTCTTTGCTTTTGATTTTAACGGATTACACTTATTGCTGTATGTGTCAATTGTAAAGTTAGAATCCAAGCTATTTAGTGTAGTAATCGACCCGCTCAACTTTTGGGGAATGGGTTTTGTTCTTCATCAATCATGAGTATTCTGATAAGAGAAAGAAACAAAGGTTGTTTACAGAGAAGGGGGATATACTCTGTATTGTTTACAGGGTACATTTTTGTCAATATCAAGTTTCAGGAGCATCCATGGGGACAAAGAGGGCAAATATCAACTGATGCGGTAAAGATGCAGAAACAGAATATCTGACTCATTTCAAAGCACACAACATGTGTAATTAGGAATGCACCTCCATGGAAAACAAGCATAGATACTTCGGCACTAAACAAATAAAGTAGAGGGAAGTGGTGTTTGATCCTCAATCTTTGCATTGAATAAACTACACATTTAATTAATTGTATTATCCAACCAAGTGTAGCTCTTTCTAGAGCAGTTCAATGGAAAACACTTTTAATCCAATATATGAGCGACAGTGCCAGATGCTTTTACAAGGACACAGGCTTCAATGATGATGAATGTAGTTTAAAAGGTCTCACCTCCAATAAGGTTCATGATCAGTTTATGAAAGTGATGTTAAATTCAAACATATATTATGTCTGACCATTAATCAAAAAGGCTACATATTTAATTACATGAATTTGAAACAAGGAAAAGGCATCACATTGAAAAAGCTATAACCTGACAACCAATAACCATGCCGTTGAAACTGCTCCTTCCAAGTTAAGCAAATTGTACTTTTCTATTTTTCTGCAAAACACCATCCTTCATCCAGGAAATGGTCAAACTACACTCTGCTCCTCTATTACTACGAAGGGGGCCAGTTACGGTTCAACTATATGCAAACTGTTTGCATTCCTGGCTCTGTAAATGTTGAACAATCTCCCCACAGATACAGAACAGCAGTAACCCAAGACATCTTCCCTCACAGAGTGGGCTCCCCTAGACTGAATCTTGGCCAATGAACATTTGAGTTTTTCTCTGTTTCTTAAAGCACACTGTATGAGTTTGCTACATTTTGATTAATTGTATGGAATTGCATGCATCCTGCAGTTTTTGGACTGTGTCTTAACAGTTAAAAAGCTCTTAGTGTTAGTTGCTTTGGATACAAAAAGGCAATACATGTAAAGCAATGTAATCAGTGCCAACTTTCACCAGGCGATCAGCCACTAGCATCCTACTGTATATGCCCCCAGGACAGACTGTCTTCTTTAAGAGAAGTTGATCCATGCTTACTCAATACGTCACAAAGTCCCTGCTGATTTTCCAGCACACATGTGCAGCCCTGACACATTTCTGCAGCATACTTGTTCTGCAGCTATACAATTCTGCCTAATTAAAGCTGTACAGTGCTGAGATGTACACTGTATGGGTCACTGGAGGAAACAAACATCCATGTCATTCCCCTGGAACCATCTAGAGACGATACATGCTTTCTGATATGGAAGTATCTGAAACATACTGAGGCCATAAGATAATTCACCTGAACAGGAACAATGCTCAGGTACACTGGGGCATCCATACAAAGCTACATTGGTACACGAGAGTCTAGTGTAGCCTAGATCAGGTCAAGAAGACCTTCGGCAGCAGCATGCACCCTTAAGAAAATGAAATAATCCATGGGATCATGCTGTTCACACCTAATTGTGACCCTGTCATCAGGAAAACTAATAGGACATGGGATATTTCAAACTGGGAAACAGTTATCCACTCCTTAGAGGTCATGTGTTGCTGGTAGTATGCCAAGTGTTTTTGCATCTCCATGTTTGGCAGCAGTGAAATCAATGGACACACTTTTACAATGTAGCACATCCACTGGAAGGCAAGAGTTATGATTTGTGCAAAGTCCCTTTTTCTGACATCTCTGATGAACAAGACACTTTTTACCCAGTGGAGTACTTTTTCTTCCCTGGTTGCAAACCATTGAAGTCAATTTGTTTAATTAAGTTTATTGTGAATTCAAAAATGGTCATCTATAATTATGTGTGCCTTGCTGTTTGTATACATGGAGTTTTTTTTACATGCATATAACGTTTACACAGAATATGTTTATGTTTGTATATATATATTTTAGGCTAGTTTGTGTTTTCTTGTGTGATTTTGACGCCGGTGTATGTTCTCCTAAATTACAATACATCAATGTTTTATTTACATTCCAGGTTTTTACTTCACTCCTTTAGTTGTAAGAAAGCAATGTGTTCGAAGAAAACTGACATTAAATAAGGTCAGTGTAGCATCTTTTTGCAAAATTAGGGCAAGTGGGTTTTAGTTCTGCTCGAGGCTGCACGTCTGAATGACGCAACCACCCTTTTCAGTACAGAGCTACAACCGTATTATGAGTGTTGCTGCTGAAAAAGATTCACGTACAAGAAAAATCTACTCACTGACCCCAGTATGCTGTATGAGACCCAGAGTTAATTAAACAAGTATCGAACAACACAACAAAACACTCAAGAGCCAAGACAATGGACGGAATAAATTAAATATTACCAGTGGCCAGTACATTACCCCCAAAGGCCAATAATCTAAGTCTGAAGAATACATATATTAGCTGTCTATATCCCCGAAAGAGGCACTGAAGTTGTGTAGGGTTTGTGTTAGCTCCAGTTCAAAATGAAAGCTTGACGCTCTTCTACTGCATGGCTTTATGCTTCCTTAAAATGTATATTGCATTTCAAGTGTTTAGTTGAACATGTGTCTCTTAAATATATTATATTGACTAACAGATTCGGAAAGTGCACATTTACGCAAAAATACAATAACTGTCTGGTTACTTTTTGCATGTACTTTGTTGCTATATTTAAAAATACCATGTCATATTGTTCATCTTATTCAGAAAAAAACAGACAGTATTGAAGTTCAACGGATGGATAAAAGTAAGCTTGGTAAACAACAACACCACAATTGTTTTTCTTTTGTGTTCAAATAATGATCAAATGTGCAATTTTTGAGAAACAAGAAATTGAATAGAGAAAGTGTATTCAAGTGCAAGTTGTTGAAAACACACACACAAACACACACACAAACACACACAGAATAGAAACAATACCACTTTCCTAACAGCAGTTTCCTGGCCATTACTACGTCCACATCAATTACACACACTGACACACTAATATCCCTGACCATGATAAGATTCAGATTGGTTACAACAACAGCAATGGTTAATCAATACCCTAATTTACCAACAATCAATGAGCAGCAAGCGCAATAAAATATTGTTATGAGTGAACCATCTAATAACACATGAGGAAATTACATAAAACCATGGAGAGAGGATAAAAGTCTAACAAGCATAGATCAATGAATTAATCTCTGAAATACAAGCACCATGCATTAGGGCTACACCTGAGAATACACACACACACACCAACATATCATAGTTCAAGATTATATTTTCGTATTTGTTTTTACCTTGACAAATGGCTATCCCAAACAGATAAAAGCTGTACTTTATTTCTGTAATAACTTTTTCATTGTATTACCTGGTGTAACTTACCTTTTCTCCAAATGTGGTTAAATTGTTCCATAAACTGAGCCGCTATGTGATTACACACTATCTTTGCAGAAATGGTAGGTCAGAAAGGTCAACTAAATCCTTTGCTCTTTTTTAAAGGAAAGTGCAGTGGGGATCTATTGTCACTCTATTATACCGTTTACCACATTTCTCCTGTTGCAGACTGTGAGTTCAGTGGAGCTTTAGCTTGTTTGGATGAGTTACCATTGTGTCCTAACATAACAAGGCATTTTTAACAACCACGCCTGTTCTGAACATAAATATCCACCCCTGAAAGACATTTTAAGTTTTTCGTTTTCAGCATCTTGATAATTGTATGTATTTACAACAGGAAACATGCACTGCACAATTTTGCAATTGTACACTTAACCCTGACTCATTCCTCCACTGCAATTTAGAATTATTTCGCAAATACTGAATCAGACGCAGATAAAGGGAACGTTATGCCACATCAACACGTTTCACAGCACCACAAAGACTGCTAAAGACACATATGATTACTGGAGTTTAAAAAGTGACTCACCAAATGGTTGGTGGTTCAGATCCCTCCACTTCCAGGTAGTCATACTTCTCCTCCGTCTGGAAGTCTGTAAAGATGAGAGAGATGGTGTCTCCAGGTTCGGCCAAAAGGATCCAAGTACAGTCGGCCTGGTTACCATAGTTGCCGGGGTAACCGGGACTGGTCACCACCCCACTGCCGCCCCTCACAGTGCCCCCACATGTGTCCTCAGCTGTCAATCAAATCAGAATGACAAATAGAAAACCTGGGTTAGGGAGAGGAGGAGGGACCGAGGGGCGGACTTTAAAAAAATTAAATTTCTTTGTTTTTGGATAAATGTTTTTGATTTTCACAGCCATATGAGATGGGGTGGATCCATTAACAATAATATCGATATGATGTTTTTACCAAATTAGCAATTAAAATCCAATTCTCAATAGACCTAACATTATTTATGAACGCTTTGAGTAGATTACAGGTCAGACAGCCAATCCCCACCGCTCTCCCAGGTTTTTTTCTAAGATACAATATTTTAGTATATTACATAAACTCTTCGCTCTCCACTGCTAATGTCATTTGGTGGGCTAATTGTTAGAAAATGGATGACTGTCTCATGAAACTGTCAAGTCATGTTAGCGACCCACATTGTGAAATGTGGAGCTCTGACGTCACACTTCAATATGAAGTGTGAAAATAGCCAATGCTTGGTAATATTCAAACAGTCGTTATTTTGTGGACAATCAGTTCTCTGCCATGAAGCCGGTAGATTTTAGAAAGTTTCTCTGTTTTATTTTATCCAGTTAGAATCAGGGTTGAGTCCAGAGGTTAGGCTGCAGTTCCTGTCACCCTCAGATATGCTGTCCTCTCCTCCAATAACAAGTTGCGTTTTTTTCTCCAATCACAGTTCTCCGCTCTCGTCTCCTCCAATCGTAACCAAGGAACTTTAGATTCAACTATTTCCCAGTTGGCTGGTATAATGTTGGGGTATCAATGGATCAATTAGTTCAATCAATTTGTTTCAAAT
Source organism: Notothenia rossii (assembly GCF_949606895.1). Taxonomy (NCBI): domain Eukaryota; kingdom Metazoa; phylum Chordata; class Actinopteri; order Perciformes; family Nototheniidae; genus Notothenia; species Notothenia rossii. Next base: position 16,177,963 of record NC_136908.1, read on the forward strand.
GATATTGACCAGATAGATTTTCCCAACTTTCTGAAATTGTTGATTTCATCTGATGGATAGTATTTTTCAGAATTGATAGTGCTGATTACTGTATAACAGATAAAGACACATGGATTGCGCTGTGTACACGGCATAAATTATACACATATAATTTATACAAATACACCCACTTAGAGAAAAAAATACAACATTGGACATTTTGCCACTGGGACATTTGCTGTGGGGCAAATATTAAAGAGGGCTGTGCTCAATTCACTTCACAACACATCCTTTAAAAACAGAGGATGCCTTTTCTCATCAAAAGTTAATTGAGCCCAGCCAAGGATCCACTGCCCCAGTGATAAAAGATACAATGTTGAACATGTTTTCTCTGAAAGTGTAAAAGTTCAACTGGAAACATAGTATAAATTATACAAGTATAATTTATAGTTATACATAAAAGAGGCAACACTGTATGTTACACACTCTTAGAGCAAACCTGTATTTTCCTACTTACCAGTGAGTGCAATTTGGGATGACAAGTGATTTATAATGCTCTGCAACACATCACATGTTGATATCATCGGTATTTAGAGAAGACAGAGAACCACCACGTGTGTGTTGTCCGTAAACTGCACTCACTGATAAGGTGAAAAAGACATATCCTTTATAAGAGCGTAGACAGGTTGCTGTCAGGTATACATGCACATCCTCACCCAGGCGGGTTTTGGGAATGCATGTACAGATGACAGAGATAAGGGGGGGACCGAGCCAGACTCCACCCAAAGTCTGTGGTCCAAGACTCACATCAAGCAACATACAATTACCAAAACAAATAAATGGTAAACACATTAGAAAATATATTAAAAATCAGACGGAACAGAGTGCACTGAGTAGAGACAGGAAATACATAAAGGATAAACAGGGTGAACATAAATAGGAACAAACAGGGACACACAGAACTACAGTGAAACAAATAATATAAAACCAGATTGAAATAAGCACAGGTTTGGTATAAACTGGTACATTAAACGGAATGAAACAAAATAATTGGTTTGAAATCACTTTTACGAAAGACCAAGAGTCTTTTTTCAATAGATCAGAGCATGGCGTTAGAAACAAAACATGCCTTTCATTTATTTTAATCCGAGCATGAATGATGCTCGAGTCAACATGTGTTGACAAGGACTGGTGACAAGACGTGCATTGTGTCAAACAACAGGTGCTGATGTAATGAAAGGCATTGTTTATTCAGCAACAAAATAATTCATTCTTTCAAAAAGGATCGTAAAGGCATATGAGTGAGTTCGACAGGCAGGCAGGCAGGCAGGCGCTCACAGAGAGACCCTTCAGTTATCTAGACACATTCATTCCCCAGCTAGACAGTTAAGGATATGTGTGTAAATGACCCGACATCCTGAACCAAGCCCTGCTGAGACCCCATCAAAGTCACAGGAGAGAAATGATACAATGGTGTGTGTGTGTGTGTGTGTGTGTGTGTGTGTGTGCGTGTGTGTGTGTGTGTGTGTGTGTGTGTGTGTGTATGTGTGTGTGTGTGTGTGTGTGTGTGTGTGTGTGTGTGTGTGTGTGTGTGTGTGTGTGTGTGTGTGTGTGTGTGTGTGTGTGTGTGTGTGATCGCAGCATGGGAGAGAGGGCTGCTTGCAGGATGACAGCTGTCACATGTATATCATGACACCAGGATGTACACATACTGGTTTACACACACACACACACACACACACACACACACACACACACACACACACACACACACACACACACACACACACACACACACACACACACACACACACACACACACACACACACACACACACACACACACACACACACCCCCACACACACACACACACACACCCACACACACACACACACACACACACACCTCTTCCAGGCATCCAGTTAATTGATGAGCTAGTGACACTTGACTGACATGTGGAACGACCTCAAGGCGAACTGACGTGTGGTTCTTATTAAAGGAGAGGAAATGCACTTGTGAAATAAGGAATTACTGACTGTAAGAAGCGCTCTTATGTGCAGTGGACCTTTGGAGGGCTTGACATTATGATGTTGTGGCATTAAGAGTTTCCATCCATGATGTTCTCTGATTTTGTCTCACTAAAAACATTCATTAAATGTGACCTACGGCAAACAACTATTTTTTATCATTACTTTAAAATAAACCGACTTCAATACTGATGTGGAGAAAAAACCTGAAAGCCATGTGCGAACTCCATGTGATAATTTGTGATGACACATGATGCAATTAGGATCCTCACTTATTCTGTTGTGTGTCATCTTGGAACGCAAGGGCTGTGCAGAGACCGCTTCAGGAGCATCTGCTCTAATAAAAAGTGACATTTGCTGGGTGTTCGCAGGGGGAGGGGGGAGAAGTTCCCATACCTATAGCCAACCCTGATTACCTTCTGCTAAATGTGTGTGAATCAGACATGACATGGAACCAGTCAACTCTGCATGTTGCACCTGCTGATGCTGGATATCGCTCGCTCCTGCTCCATCAATCATAACTGCAGATCTGCGTGACACTGTTAAACATTACTGTCTAGATAACATCATTTCCTGGGAGCGTAATCTCCATTTTTTTATGTTTACTGCAGGAGTCATATGTTGTTTCCTTTTCAGTAATATTACAAACATAATGTCACTTAAACATAATGTAATGGATGAATTATCTACATTTTGGAAAACTATATCCTTTGAATTGATTGAAGGAATTGATTTTCATTAAATACAAGTCTGATCAGCTCATAGTGGACATTTTTAAATCCCATAAATATTAACATAATTTGTGGGTGACTACGGAGCACTGGGGTCAATGAAGCATGTCCAATGTATGAATGAACTTTGGCATCAAAGTGCGACGCAACATGAATGACATGTCTTATCAAATCAACACAAGATGATTGATAATGAAGTGGCTGATATTTGGTGAATAACCCTGTTCAGTCAGCGTTGAATTTATAGATGAGTGCCTTGCCTATATTCAAAATACTGGAATATGGATTTGGTTAATGTGTTCCAGAAAAGCAACATTTTTTATTAGTAAATCAATCCACAGTAAATAGATGTATCTTTAAATATTAATCTCTGCACCCCTGCACGGTTAGTTTTTAAGTTTGAAATTGATATTCATCATAATTAAAATGATTTCTTGCGATTTCAACACAACAGCGACAAACGCCATGTCACGTTGTCTGAACCACTTAATAGGGGTTTAATGTATTACAGTATATGAGAAAAATACTAGAACATTAGATACATGACTACAAAGGGTACATCTATAGTACAGTAAGTACAGTAAGGGCCCTGCTGTGTGGATACACTGTATGCATCCTGCTCTTATTTAAACCTTGGGAGGCTGGACTCACGCTCATGCCCCAGTGCACTGACCCACAGGAGGAGGAGAGTGGGTGTGTGTGTGTGTGTGTGAGTGTGAGTGTGAGTGTGAGTGTGAGTGTGTGTGTGTGTGTGTGTGTGTGTGTGTGTGTGTGTGTGTGTGTGTGTGTGTGTGTGTGTGTGTGTGTGTGTGTGTGTGTGTGTGTGTGTGTGTGTGTGTGTGTGTGTGTGTGTGTGGAGGTGGATGCTATATGTTAGCGTGAGTTTGACTGTATGTGTGAAAGGAAGAGGGAGAGAGTTACTGTTGACAATGTTGCCTTCATTTCTTCTCACATCAGTAAGCCAGTGTTACCCTTTTTCCCTCCCTTTCTCCCACTCTATACTTGTTGTTGTTGTTGTTGTAGCACTAATTCTTTTTTTCTCTACTGGTGTCTGCTCACTAGACCCCTCCACCACCCTTTTTCTGCATCAAGATAATTGTTTTAAGTAAAAAGGCACATATCCTCCTCTACAAGTCTCTCTTGTTTGTTATCCTCCTCTTCCCCCTTTTCTCCCCTTCTTGCTTCCTGTTATTTTCCTCTTTGTCCTTTACTGCCTCACCATTCCCCCTTCCTAACTATCCTCGTTTCACCCTCCCTCTCTCCTACTCTCTCATGGCCTGGGGTGCTTTGATCGCCCGTTCTTAGCCTCCTTATCCTGCCTCCCCTCTCTGCATCCGTTCATCCCCTCTTCCTCATCATCTGAGGATTCCTTCTTTATCCTTCTCTGTTTCGCTGTGTCTTTCTGTAAGATCTTACTCTCTGGATTTCACTCGCCTGGTCTCCCCCCCTCCCCCTCTCTCTTTCTTTCTGCTGATTGATTTTATGTGTAATGGTTTTTCTGGCCTCATCTCTTTCTATCCTCTCTTTTTTCATCCCCCACTTCCTTTTCCTTCTGTCCCATAACTCCATTCCTTTCCTGCATCACTTTGATAGGCAGATCACTATCACTATCAGATTTGCACACACACACACACACACACACACACACACACACACACACACACACACACACACACACACACACACACACACACACACACACACACACACACACACACACACACACACACACACACACACACACACACACACACACACACACACACACACACACACACACACACACAGACTTCAATCACAGGAGACCCAGTGTGCTGTCAACCTCTAAGGATTATGGGCCATCTACATCATCCTCTCCTCTCCCCTCTCTTCAGGCTGTATCCATCCATCCCTCCTGCTCTCTTATCTACATCCACCCACCCATCCATCAGCCCTTGCCCCCCATATGCTGTGAAGCTGAATATATATAGCTGTCTCTGTTTCTCCCTCATCACTCCCTCCATACCTTTAACACCTCAGTTTACCTGCCATGAATACATGAAAGGAGAGGGGGAAGAACTGTAAACATGTGCATACAAATGACCCAGCATTTATTTCCAATACATTTCCTGGTCAGAGTAGTTATTGGGCACTCATCCACCTTCCTCTGCCGCTGCAGTGTGCAATGCCGCCTGAATGCACTGAGGATGCCATTTCCCTTGTGGCCTCAATGTGACTTTCACCATACAGTCATGCCAGAATGCACAAGTAAAAGTTATGGATGCATAAATAAGTATCTTATAAACAGATCTATCAGACTTGCAAACTAATATTGCTATCAGCTGCAGTGAATAACATGGAAAAGCTATACATATAACCCATGGAGTGGTTGTTTACTGATCAAAAGACCCCATTGGTAAGGACAACATCATTTGTCAGTGTCAGCAACACATTTTTCGATCCCAAAAAACGATGGTATGGCTAAGGGTTGATACAGTATCTCAGTCAGGGAAAGTTCTTCTTTGTTTGAAAGATCGACATGGTTAAAGTCTGGAACAAAATAAAGTCATGCTTAAAATAAACTATTGTGATCTTGTTTCTTGTTATATTTAGAAATGGTTGTTCTCTTTGTGTCTTTGTTTTTTTTCCACCTTAATAATTATTCGCCCTACCCTGATTTCCACCTGTGTGTGTTCTCATTGCTTCCCTTCTGTCTGTACCTGCCCTGTCCAGCTGTGTGATCCAGTCTATCGTCATCTTACCTGTTGATGGTTTCTACCGTGATTATCTTTGCTGCAGTGGTTCAGCTTCCCAACTTTCCGAAATCTGGAATATTCCTTTTGTCATCCTGGTTTGTCTCCTTTTTCTTTTTGTTACTTTCCCTTGTTTTATGTTGCCTGCAATTTTAGTTGTGTGCTTCTTTTGTAGCAGATTTAATGTAGTAAGGATTGCCTTCAGTTCTTCATGACTGCCTCCCCTCTTTTGTTCTCGTTTGGGTTCTTCATCCCTTACACTCGTGAAAAGAACTGTCTTTAGAAAACAGGAAATAAAAAGATGTCACCCGTGTCAAGGTCTAAGGTTTGTTGGGCCACTGCAGCCTCTTCCCTGTTCAATGGACAACTCATAATTCCAATAGCCCCCGAAGGGCTTTGCTGCTTTGACATGCATTTGTAGTTTTGAGTTTTATGCTGATACGACTTACGCTGGGGTTTTCTTCAGAAATACAGTCTCCATGGAGGCATCAGGCATGTGTATTTTAGTGTCCATTCACAACTAGTGAAGTTTGAGCTTTTATGGTTTAATGGAATGTTTTGATCACTTTTTTATTTGTCTGCCAACTTAACTTTTAATTGATTTTGTTTGCCTTCACACATGCTTCAGTCCTGAACTGGGTGAAATGGATATCAAACTGTTCTTCCAGGGTAGCATGCACTAGATTACTGTAAGAGTTTTAATGTAAAACATTGGACATAATCTAGCTTTTCAGGAGATTATTATTTTGTTGATTTTAAAGTGTGTATGGGAAATGATGAAGCATCAAGAGAACAGTGTTTGCACCATCTGGTCTTCTAAAATTGCCTCATATTCCTTGGCTGCTATTCGACCATGCAGCAGACATGTGGGCGGAAGGCATCCTCCTTTTTGCCAAATGTAAACCCATCTGGATTTGGAATAAGTTATTATATGTGAGATCTTTTTTCACAAGTACAAGTTTTCACCTCTTCACATCTATTTTATTGTTGCAACCCTTTCATAAATACTAGATTTGTTAAGGTTGATATGGAACATTTTTTGACAGAATCACTTAGATTTTAATTCAGTGGTTGCTCATAAAGCTGTTTTATTGTCGGGTTTTACATCTATCCTGAGATATTCAGGTATCAACTGTTGTGTGTCTTGCTTGCTTTGCCGCCTCATTTTTCTTTCAAAAACTCATACAAGTGAGGTGTGTCAGACCTATGGATGGGTATCGTTTGAAATGTATCGATTCCGGTTCTGCTTTTGGATTCCGGTTCTTATTGATTCCCCGTTTCTATTGCAAAATTGTAAAAGAAAGAGGCCAAACGTTTAGATAACAAAAACATATCTTAATTATTTTAAGCTTTAACTGACATTTTTACAAATAAAAAAATATACATGCAATACAAATGTATTACACAATAGCTGTGCTTTATTTTAACTGAGCTATGCCTTTGGCAAGCTATTAACAGGCATTACGCTGTGCCTTGTGTTTTTCTTTTTTAGTGTAGTGGAGCCTCACTGTCTACTGGAGGGCGGGGGGAGTCTCGCTGCGGGGCAACTGTGGACCTCTGTCGCCTGTCAGCGCAACTTACATGATGCCGTTTAAAAAAAAATTAAGAGCGGTGCCGGCCGTCAGCGTACCGAGCCGGCCGTCAACGGCCCGCTGACGACCGGCCGTTCTGTGATTCTCCAGAACACACAGATGGCCATTCCGCTATGTATTCCACCGGGTCGCCGCGGCGCAGACCGACCCGGTGGAATACAGGGTCTACCGTGTTTAGGAACCGCTAAGCAGAACCAAAAATGTGTATTTTGTATGGGTACCCGGTACCCGGCATTTTCTTATCGGTTCTCATCTGGAACCGAGTTTCGGTTCCCAACCCTAGTCAGACCACACTTAAAGCAGACAAATACCCACATTCAAATAAGTATGACTAATCTGTGTAGCTGCCCTTGGAACTTTGATTTAGCAACTTCAAATCCAGTCCTGTTTATGTGCAGTTCCTATTACTCAGTCTTTCTCTAGCATATTGCTATCGTATTTTTCTATCACTCTTTTAAACCTTGTTAAAAACATATTGGCTGCTCTCTTCTGCTTGCCAGCATTTCATTTCAGACAAATAGTCAGAGAGTTGAGGGTGCACACACACACATGCACACTACTAGTAACCATGCTGACCTTCAGCTCCTCCCACCATCTGTCCACAAATCAAAGAACAGATGCTCTCTGCCAGTCAACTAACAGCCCAACATTTAGACCAATTAGGGCAGAAGAGTGATTTAATGGTAGATCAGCAGAGAGAGACATGAGAGCAGGCGTTGTTTGATTGATTGATCTCTCTCATGATTATTTATCATACAGTAACTGCATGAGCATAACAGATACATTAAGATATCGTTTGACTCCTGTTATGAAATTATTTTTCTTTTCTGCTGACCCCCTCCAAATTATGTCAGATGGTGATACAATCTTTTAATATTGCTTACAGAGCTGACACAATTATCAAAAAGCACTTCAATACCGTAGACATGCCAACAGAAGGGTTAAGCATTTTGCCAAAGGACACTTTGACGGCAATGGGTAGTATCGAACTGCTCACCCTATGATTGGTATAGGCTTATTTGACCTCTGCACCACCCACTGATGATAGTTTGCAAACTGTAATATAGATTTTTGGCAGGTACCAGCAATAAAGTCAGGGTAATGGTGTTTATCCTACTGGAGAAATGCTGCTCACTTGCCTTGTCAGATGCCAGGATAGACTACAGTATATCACTGCATCCATGGAGCTGCATACTTTTTTTTTTGCTCAGGGACATTTGAGCAGCAGAGTTCCTATGGCTTTAGATTGGCAGCTTCATCCACTAATTCAACATTTTGCCCAAACAGAAAGAAATGAGGTAAGGCACAGTCAACTAAATGACAAATAAAATATAGCAACGAGTTACTAAAAAGGGAGGAACATGGATCTCTTTTGCCGTCCGTTTCCACAGCAGCATTGAGATAGATGGCGGTAGTGTCCCTGTTGTTTGAATTTGCTCATTAAAGAGACTTTCTAAATTGTCCACTGTAACAACAAAGTCTTTAGGTTGTGATTTATAGGAATTACCTCTCGTTCTTTTACCTGCCTAGTCTCCTTCTCTTTTATTCTCTGAGAGTGGGTTTGTCTGAATGCGTGTGTTCACCTGTGTCCCTGATTTGGTGTAAGTGTGTGCTATTTTGACTGTGCTATCATTTGTGTGTGTGAGACGGAGTTAGAGAGAGGCCATGGGTGTTGGTGTCGGTTAAATGTCATCCCTGACATCTTAAACGAATAGCTGCATACTGAGAATGCAACGCATCACAGCCTGATGAAATACATTCTACTCTTGTCTCTCCTGCTCCTTTTTCCTTTTCAATCCTACCTTCTCCTGCACGGCCTGCGAGGGTATTTGTACGTTTGTATTAAACATAGGTACACACAAACACACACACACAGACTCAGCAGACACACAACCACATTTGAAAAACTACACTCTGTTGCAAGATTAATAGGTACATGTAGCTAAGGGGGTCTGCTGTTAGCAAACACCTTTCAGTATATCACAGTATAGTGAGCGATGTTCCTGCCCATTGCAAAGGAGAGTAATGCAGTCAGAGACATTTACTTCATGAAATGATAAGTCTAATCCCCACAAAAATACAATTGTACAGAATTAAATGTTGTAAAACATATACTTTGAGCTTAACAAGACAACAATTGCATTGCTTGAATCACATAAGGCCGAGTTTTGGGTGGTGGGTGGCAGTGATGGCATTAGAGTTATAGTGGGATGTGGTATTTAAAAAGGCTGCCTTGAACACATGAATGCAGTTGAGTAATATACTGTAAGTCAGCAACTGGCCAATGATATGATACATATAAGCCAATAATATCATGGAATAGGATTTCTAAATGTTTCTAAACAACATAAGAGCTTTTATGAGGCAGGATAATCATCTACGCTTGGCCTCAAGGACACATACATAAGGCTATGGTGAAAAACACTTAGTGTGAGGTAAAAAAGTAAGAACGTTTCTCTATTATAGAAGACATTAAGGAAGAGAGACATCAAATTATAAAAAATAAGTAAAGATGACAAATGGGTCTTTTTACAAATGGAATTATTAGATTACTGTCACCAAGTGTCGTCACGATAATAAGGTACTGTCACAAAGACTTTGATAGCAAAATGCCCCGTCTCTAGTGATGACAGTCTCTCAAAAATGCTTTAGAGACACGACTTATATTCCAAATAATTTCTGACATGCCATCTTTGGTCTGTAAAGGTAAAGGAAAATGGCCTGGACCACATCTCACCAAAACCATACAGTCAGATACAAGTCTATAACGTGTTGACATTTGACCCTACATAATCAATTTATAGACATGCTGATCAATATCACTAAAGGCACGGACACACCAGGCCGATTATCGGCGTCGGTGGGCGTCAGACCGACGATGAGCGTCGACACGCCCTACTCAGATTGGTGTGTCCCCCACCGTCGGGTCTTTTCAGCAGTACCGACGCCTTTTCGGCACGGCCAAAGGCCAAAGGCAGTCGGCAAAAGCAATCACTCTGATTGGCTGTTCAGCTAGCGAATCAGTGCATAAGAAACGAAACGGAAGTGAGGGATTCAAACAAACTATTAAGAAGGCAAATCTGAGCTCCAGCTCTTGACACAGGTTCGGGAAAGAACCTGAAGGGAGAGTTATTGCCAGTCACGCATACGCAGTTCGTACGTGCTTCTGGGCCGACGGCTGAAGTCTTTGCGGTGTGTTCGAGTGCGAAACATGGCCAAGACGCGAGGCGACGCAACAGTCGGGGTCCGTCTGTGTCAGTTCTTTGTTGTCAGATTGGTGTGTCCGGGACTTAAGAAAAAGTCAACTAGCTGTTCACACGTACAAACCATCAGTCCTTCTCCATGTATAGATGATCCTTTTGCTTTCACTAATCAATACTTGGGCATGTACATGCAAATAAATACAGCACATGATAAAGAGGTGCAAGAGTTCATCAGCACACAGGTACATATGTACATTTAGTCTGATACTGAATAGGAAATCATGCAAAAGATCACATTGCACAATGTGTTATCAAAGTTAAAGGAGACCTATTATTATTCCTGTCTTTTATACATAAACATGTGTCCCCTATGTGTAAAAAAGATTCTCTCTCTTTTTGTCCTGATCAATTTATATAAAAACCTGTTTGAAAATGAGCTGATCAGATTTTGGCCACTTTCTGATGTCATAACGATTTTTTGGCTTGTGTAACCATCAGCCAATAACCAACCAAGCTAACTCCCCCTTATCACCTGAATCTCCTCCTAGAGCACCATTGTGTTCTTTTGAACCAAATATCTCTCAGAGGGGCGTGGGGAGGGGCTCCTTATTTTCATCTAAAGTAACAGACAGAGAATCGGCACTTTTGAAACAGGGCTGAAACAGAGGGGATTATGGGATGCTACAATACATGATCTGTTTTGTATTTCAAGCCAAACGCTTCAGAGACATGTTTTGTATTTATCTGAGACCTATAATATATTGATGAAAAACAGTATAATAGGGGACCTTTAATGCAGCAATAACCTTGTTATCAGCAATAGCATTAAATATGAGGACGGAAATGTTACATACCCTCTGACTACCATTGACATGTACGCCAAAGAAAGGAATTGATAGTTAAGGGCTGACTTCCAGAAAATATGCAATCTATACCCCATAGATGTTTACTTTTATGCACGAAAGACACATTTCACAAAACTGAACAATAGAAGAAAACTAATCAAAGAAGATAAAAAGAGACTGAAATAAAATAGAGGGGGAAAGTGCAGAATCAACGATGACTTTGAGACTTATCCAATTAGTGTTTCGTTTGTGAAAATAGAAAGTTACAGAACAAGAGTGACAGCAAATCAAATAGGTCTTGGTGATGCTTTTGTGATGCTTTCATCTGTGTTTATGTGTTATGTTGCTTTTTTAAGCAATATTATAAACTGCCTTTTGAAGAGCTTCATGAGTAAATATGATTCATCCTGACAGGCAAAAAAAGAGAATTAAAATAACAGACACATAAAATGGTGTCATGTTTTTTTCTGATGTCCACTTTGTAATTTGAAAAATGAAAAGGTACTATAGGCCTTGATGTTCAATACAGCTGCTACTGTATACTTGGAAAAAGTTTTCATAAACTAGTTTTGCAATGACGCCAATAAAGTCATTTGCTAATGAAAGGTAGGTACACACAACGAGAGACATTTAAGAACTGTCTGGTATGACTGGCTACGTAGAAAATAATAGATAGTTACACTTTGCCCATCCATAATCTTGAAGAACCATTCAAAAGTGTTAACATCAGACACTGTAGAGCTTTTTAGAACTGCCCCTCTAAACGGATGCAGTAAGTCACAGTTTTAGAAGCGGGATCTATCATCCAACTGTCATAAAATTCTGATGACTACTGATAAAGACGTAAGAGAGAGTCAGATAGAGACACTGAGTGAGAGGGAAGGTGGGACAGAGATGTTAGCACAGGGAAAGACAGGTGACAGACCAAACCGAGATGGTGACAGATGATTTAACGAAGACCCGACTTGCTGGAAGGAACGAAAACCAATTAGAAGACACCACAGAAGCACGGGAAGAAAGCGATGGAAAAGAAAGGGATGGAAAGGAAGATGGATGAATATTGGATGGAGTTGGACCAAGACAGTGACTGAGAGGATTTGCTAGAACAATGGTGAGATAAAGAGAGAGGTGTGGAAATATGAACACCAAGGACAGAGGTAGAGATGTAGATGGATAAAGCTGCGATGCGGACAGAGACAGGAGAGGAGAAAGACAGATGGAGCCATTTAGCCATACGAAATTTCAGATAATATCACACAGTGAAATGGAGAGATTTTAGTTTTATGATTTGTGTGTGAGGGAGATTGTGTGCAGGCTTATAAGGATTGATAGCTGAGGAAAAATGCATTTCAAGAATAGTGCTGAAAGAAAACCCTCCAAAATGGGAATATTTTACTCTTGCTTACGTTACTTAGAATCTCGCTTTGGGTTCAATTTTGCGGTTTTGGGAATAATAATACAATATAGTTAATATATTGCAGGAAACTCGGTCAAAGAATGACAAAATGATTGAAGTTCAACAGAACAAAGTGCTGGAAAGTTTCTATCGACTGCAGTTTGAAGAACATGGATGTCCCATGTACCTTTATGGGGTTAGGGTTTTGGTGCCAGCGTGGTGCACAGGCTCTCGGGTAGGTATTTTTTGTTAAACCTGTTTAAAAACTCCTCTAACAAAATCTGGTAAAAAGATCTGGTAAGTAAGTTAAAAACATCTGGCTAAAAGGACCAAGGTTTGCTTTGTTTAAAATGGGCATGCAGGTAAGATTAGTATTAAATGCTAAATAAATACATAAACGTGCTTAGTAAGAATCTTTATTGGGTTAGGTTTCAGTTGTTCCTCACACCCCTCACCTTCTGACTATGAATTCAGTTGTTACTCATTGTGGTTGATGGTATGACTGTTCCATGCTCATCACTGCCAAGGGGGTACACAAGTCAAATCAGAAGTTTACATACTGTTCTGCAGTTCACTATCTCTTTTTTCATCAACAAATAGTCACTCCAACAATCATTTATCCGTATTCTAGGAAACGTCCATTTCTGGCCTTTTTAAATACTCAGAAATCAATACAGGAACTGCCTTGAACCAAGATGTATGTGTGGGTGTGTGTGTGTGTGTGTGTGTGTGTGTGTGTGTGTGTGTGTGTGTGTGTGTGTGTGTGTGTGTGTGTGTGTGTGTGTGTGTGTGTGTGTGTGTGTGTGTGTGTGTGTGTGTGTGTGTGTGTGTGTGTGTGTGTGTATGTGTAACTGTGCATGTCTGTTGGTGTGTAGCATATATTCGTGAGTTTCTGTGAGTTAGTGTGCTTGAATTATTCATGAGCCTAAGTGCTCCTCTGGGAGAAATGCTATGCAACACGCTTTCTAATATCTTATTCAATGCGTGTCTTTCTGTGTTTAAAACATGCATCGCCTGGGGAGCTTTGAGTTTTCAAACCTGAAATCTGGACATTTTGCAAACCATTTCAACATTTTAAAGTTGCTGTAATGCGCACAACATTATTATACAACCTTCACAGTGCATGACTTATCTCACTTACTTTTTCAAGTACACTATTGAATCTGGTCAAAGTCGGTTTTACTCCCCGCAACATTGAAAAACTAGCACATCTCTCAATTCAGGGCTACATTGTTTAACATAATATCATCTATCAGGAAGGTTGCACAACATCCCAGTTGGATTGACCAAGTCAGTATAACATTTATAATAGATTTGGCTGGACAATTTAACCCTGTAATGCATTATTCTACATTTTTCACATGACTTAAACTGCACAATGTCAGGCATTCTAATGATCCTGGGATGTAAAGAGCCAATAATACTTTCCGTGTCCCACTAATAAGGGTCCATGTGACATAAATGGCTTTGACTACCAACGACCATGAGGAGGAAATACATTCAGATGTGTGCACAGCATGTAGATCATTAAAATATACAAAGGGAGAGTGAGAGTTGCCAAATAAATGTTGTTGTACTTTGTATGATGACAATAAAGATAAATTCTATTCTAGGAACAGGAAATGTTGTATTTATTGATGTAATCAAAAATAATGTTTATTTTGTCAAAATGTTCTCCATCATTTTATGCTGCATAGTGTTACCTCTTTACATTTCAAATATTACACAGATAAAAAAATGAGTAGAATTAATTAAGGTTCATTTGGAGTCAAAATCAGTTATTTAGATAATGTAGGTGAAGCAGTGAATAAATAGAAACTAATTAAGACCGCTGGCCTGTAACAATCTGTCTTAAAGCCTGAGCACTCAAACTGTTTGTTCATGCTTATGGAAATGTTTTTCTTATTGTCTGGTTTCGCCTGATTGTATGCATTTACACAAGATTATTGTATTTGTGCGCATGTGAGTTTTGCTTTGATACAATGTGCTTTTCATTAGCAGGGTCTATCATGTGTATCTGTGTGCACTAAACGGAAGCATTCCTGTGACCCGTGAGTATAATTGTGATTATGTGTGATAGTGTCTTTGTCTTATAAACACAGATAATTGTATTTGTATGTCAAATAATCTGTGTTTGATAAAGGGTGTGTATCTCCCAAGTCATGCATAGGTGAACAGCCTAATTGCCTGCTACAATGTGAATGAGCCAACATGCATGTAGATTACTAATACACAAACCAGCACCATACAGTACGGAGGATGTGTGTGTTGTGTTTCTGAGTGGATATATCTGTGGATCTATAGTTGAAAAGTGTCACTTACTGTACCTGTAACTGTGTCTTTGTTTGCAAATGCATGAATGTGCAGGTTTTTACGGAAAAAAAAAACAGGGCCAGACGGAGATATGTCTATTTACTTATGTGGGTAACTTTATAATGAATACATAATGTGTGTACATGTCAGTGCATGTGTGTTAGTTTCTATAGATGTATAGTTAACTAAACAGTTGTCCTGGGGCCACACTAAACAAGCAAATCATTCATGTGTAGAGGCGTCTCCACAGGGAGTGTGTCAGCGCGTGTGTGGTAGCTATGATATAAACTGTGTGTGTACGTGTTTGTGTATGTGTTTGTGTGTGAGTTGTTGATGCATGAAAATGAATATGAATGACTAAATTCATGTCAGTATGGAGTAAATGCATTTCATCAATTTTCATTCAGCGGTGGAAAGTAACCACAGTAAGCATACCATTTCCACTGAAACATGCCTGTGTTTTTGCAAATATGTACGTGTTGGGTGCAAATATGCCTTTGTAAAACATATATAAATACTGGGTTATTATTTGCAATGTGCTGTTACTCAGGGTATGCCGTTTAATACTTTTTAAAAGCCTTAATTTTTGCTAAAATGATTGATCTACTTTGAATACTTTTTAAGACCCCGTGGACACCCTGTTACTGCATGTTATATTCTGTAAACGCTGGCAATGAAACTGCTACAAAAATAAAAAAATGTGGCAAACATAGAAGCAAAACCTATATACCCAGCACCTCTTACTAGCCCTTCACATTTGAAAAAGAGAAAACTGAATAATTGAAAAGAGCCCAAATAAAGCCTGTTTCTGTTTGTTGGTGCGTTAACACAGCTATAGCCCTGAGAACTGCTTGTATCATTTTTTTTGGAAACTACAATCCAGTAATGCCTCGATGAACCCACAGGGCTGAATCTTTTTCTAAGCTTTCATTTTAAAAAGTGTTTTTCTTTTTACTTATGGATAACTGCAGATACAGTTCAAATGCAGCACAACAGGTGGAGGATAGTAACAATTCTATAATTCCACAGTGCCGACTCTTTCATCTTTATCCGAGGATGTGCACTGTTTTTGAAAACTTGCCTGCCTTTTTTTTTTCCTGACTGTCCACCTGCTCTGTCATCTCTCCATCTACATGTCGGCTTCATCTTGGCCAACCACTGTTTGTAATGCATCCAATTGAATGTGTGATCTTCAAGTAACACGTCATGTGTATAGCCTGTTTGTTACGCCAACTACATAGAGCAGCAAAGTCAGCCAGTCCTTTCAGTGTCTGCTTTTCTCTATCCCTATGTCAGCTACAGAATCTCTTTATGCTAAAACTGTATTATGCATGCAGATAGAACGCCTAAACAGCGGTCTCCGTGGTAACCCAAAACACATCCATCATCATCACCATGACAACCAGGGATAGAGCTGTCAATCTGCACTGTCCCAAGGGAACTTGGGATATGCCTACGCCCACATCTGCACAGACAAATACACATGAACACGCCTGAATGCACGCACTTGCACACTTACACACACACACACACACACACACACACACACACACACACACACACACACACACACACACACACACACACACACACACACACACACACACACACACACACACACACACACACACACACACACACACACACACACACACACACACACACACACACACACACACACGAGACAGTCAGAAAGACCCACACACATAATGTTGTTGAGGGTATTCACCATCTTGCACCAACTTTCTGCACGCACACTGTCAAACGTTAAACTCAGGCATGAACAGATCTATAAGAAAATCTCCTATATTAGGAGGCCCCTGAGCAGATGGCTTGAAAAACATGGACCACAAGTCACCCCAGGACATACTATTCAGTTCAAGCTGTCAATACATGAACAATGTTAGCAATAATGGTTAATAGACATCAGTAAAAAAATTAAATATGGATATAAAAAAGACCTACAAAACAAACATATCTTCTCAGTTTAGGTGCACATGCCATAATCGGCTGTTATTTGGCTTTTAAAAGGCTTGCTCCTGGGGCAATGCTTTTTTGCTTCTGATGAAACAAACATGGTGATGGCCTTATACAGATGGTTTGGCTTTGAAATCATGCCAAAATAACATGTTGGTTATCATAAAATCATGTGGTTAATGTTTGTGCTTTCACACTACAAAAAACACACCAGGTTGAGCTTGGAAGAGGAGCTACATTTAATTAATTCAGGCTGTCTTGGTTCCATTTCTGGTCAG
Organism: Notothenia rossii; assembly: GCF_949606895.1. Classification (NCBI taxonomy): domain Eukaryota; kingdom Metazoa; phylum Chordata; class Actinopteri; order Perciformes; family Nototheniidae; genus Notothenia; species Notothenia rossii. Next base: position 16,195,037 of record NC_136908.1, read on the forward strand.
CACCTGGGTTCATGTGACAGCTTTAAGCCCACAGGAACCATACTAAACAAGCAGCTGACCAGATTTGGTTTAATATTATTCAATTTGTATGGTGCTCGAGTGTCTGAGGGCTTGATGTCTAAATATAATTGAGTGTTGTCAGTGTAGCAGTTACAATTGAGACCATGTGGACACATTATGTGTCTAGGGACTTAATTACAACCTAAACAGCAACAACATAAATTTAAACCTTAACTTGTTTTCTCTTGTTAAAGATTGCTTTCACTCAACATTCAGATTTAGTTAGCACCACACTGGCACCGATTCTAGGGTCCAAAAGGATTACATTCCAGCATTAATGAAAGTGAGTGGATAATTCAACTCTTATTTGAGCCTTGCTATGCTGTGGCTTTGTGATGTACGCTGAATAAAATGTCTACTAAAGCAAAACGTTTGCCCTGAATCTCCAAAAGTCTCTTCCTCTCACTCACATAATAAAGTTTTCCCCTTCCTACGCTTCCTCTGTTTCTCTCACAGACATGTCCTGGTCATAACCTCCCTCCCCACCCGTCTCTCATCCGCTCTCTATATCTCCCTCTCCCTTTCTCACCATCCCTCCCTCCCTTTCAGATTAAACTGTCTATCCTGCTGTCCCCCTTGAAATCCCCTGTTACACACCACCTCAGGCGGTGTGTGTGCAAGTGTTTGTGTGTGTATGTGTAAAAGCCAGACACGCTGGCTGAGCATTAACCTGTCGAAGTATCGAGAGACAGGGGAAAAAGAGAGCAAAGATGAGAAACAGAGGGGCGGGGGGGATGCTGACAGAGAAAGGGAAGGGAAGAGGGAGTCGGGTCAGCACATCCAAAACTATACATGTTGCTAGGTAGTGGATGTGGTTCTGTTCCCATGGTTACATTTTCTCTATAGTTGAAATCTTCCTTCACTTGATAAGAAGTTTACTCTTCACTCATCTCAAGGTGAGGCGCACAGACTAGTGAAGACACTGGAGAAGAGGTGCAGTGCAGATAAAGGTCATTATAAAGAGGCTTTGTCCCACAGAGAGTAAGAAAGAATTTACACATTTTTAAAGATAAATTGGATAAATAATGTACTGCATAACATCCACACATTTTAACAAGGTTGACACTTATCCCTGACTTTAAACTTAACTATACATTCCTCAAATGTTACATACGTCAATACCACTAAAGCAACAAATACTACCAATGTACTCCAATTATTATATGTGTGAATATTTGTTTTAATGTACTGGTAATTATTTGTCTTCAAAAAACTGACTGGCTTTAACAAATATCTCCCTCTGTGATAATATTATTACAGAATGTCTCTGTACAGGAGCCTCTTTGTGCTATCATGGCAGCCATGATCATTGTCCTATTGTCCGTATAAAAGACTGCATCGGTTGTCACAACAGCTGTGTGTGTCTTATATGTAACTAAGCAGCCATAACTAATCTCCAATCTTTAATTCCCTCCAACCAAGAATTACATAGCTAATCCATGTTTTGAATAAATAAACATACTTGTAAAACACTCTCACAACAAAGACAGTGTAGACTTTTACTTATATATGAAAATACCTTAACCAGGACTAATTTGGGAGTGCCTGCTAAACAATACAACATTTTGGTCACCAAAAGCGCATTATTTTTTTGCTCAACAGTTCACAAACCACTGGATTAAAATACAACTCCACATTGCAGAGCAGTATACAACAGCAGGATACAGTAGGGGTACCCTGTTGGTGGGGGGATGACGATGTTGTGGGTCAGTTGTCAAAACAGTTTTGACAGCAAAAAGTTCACAGGCCTGTTCCAAAGTGTAGGTGAGTTACGATTAAGGTGTTCCTTAGAGGTAGCTAGAGATATGGTAAGGAGAATGGAGGTGATATCTCAAGAGAGGCAGACGGGATTGCAAAGAGGAGGACCTGCTGCCCTTAAAATCCATGACACAGTTTGCCACAAGCCCACACACACACACACACACACACACACACACACACACACACACACACACACACACACACACACACACACACACACACACACACACACACACACACACACACACACACACACACACACACACACACACACACACACACACACACACACACACACACACACACACACAAATATTGTGAACATCCTGAAATGTTTAGTGGCTAAATGAGCCCCTGCTGACTACAGCACTGACACCATGCTGTGTGTGTAGGTGTTTGTTCGTGTGAACGAGTGTGTGTACATGTGTGTACTGCATTGCATGTGTGTGTTTGTGTGTGTGTGTGTGTGTGTGTGTGTGTGTGTGTGTGTGTGTGTGTGTGTATGTGTGTGTGTGTGTGTGTGTGTGTGTGTGTGTGTGTGTGTGTGTGTGTGTGTGTGTGTGTGTATGTGTGTGTGTTGTAGTGTCAGCAGACTAATAAGGAAAATAAGCCATCATGGTAAACACATTTTTAAACCAATCAGATTGCAGTTAACAAAGAAAACCCTGACGCGAACCTTCTGCCATCTGAAAGGAACCCGGTTCCAGACCGCCAAGACCTGTGTGCTGCGAATAAATCAGCTATTGCAAATAAAACAACCATGATCATTCAACTAAATACACATTTCTTAAATGTGACAAGAAAAAATATTTTTAAAATTGCATGAAGTGAACTCACCGGCAACGGTATTGTAATCTTTTCAGACATCATAGGAGATAAGTCTATTTTATTCTGCCATATTTGAATCACGGAAAAACATTTCCAAAAAAAGAGATACAAATATACGAATCTGCAAACAAACAAGTGTTATTCAAATAACGACAACACTGGAGGTGCCATGAAGCAGCTGCCGAGGTGTGATATCTTTGAAGTGCTCATAACTGCTAAGGGCTTTTTATTTGGTAAATCGCTGAAGTCTAATTAAAAATCTGCTTTTTTTTGGTCATTGGCTCATTTGAAATAATTTGTCTGGAGAATTATCCACTCAAATTTCACAAAGCACAGCAAACAGCACCATCACGTGTATGAAGTATAATCAGAGCAACATCCTTATGTGTCAGATATATTCACTTTTGACAACATGTACACTGTAGCTACTAAATACTAAAAGCCATATTGCTGAATTATTATCAATCTTCCAACACATTTGAACTGTAACTTAGAGATGTTAACTTTATCTGGTAATAGGATGTTTTATTTAATATTTTGTGGTCACACTTTTACTTTAGATTATTATTATTCCTAAATGGATTATTAATGGTGGCTATAAACTTTATTTTATTAATGAGAAGGAAGTGCAAAGGTATACTTAATCATGCTTATTGGAGATGATGTTTCTTTGGTGTGATTATACACAAACCGTTGCATGCAATATCTAACAAACCACTCTGACTTCCACTTCCAGACAGACACTCTGCTCTGTACTGTCTCTGGACACAAGTTTCCTCCAGATTAAAGTGAATGCTTTTACGATTTCATCACAGGTGTACTACAGCTGTACCAGCACCTGGTGGTGTACAGTGAAATAAATAACCATATATCCAATGATCACACAGCCAAAAGGCGAAGCTGTGTAAGTTTGCAGCACTGATGCCAACAACCACAAGTGCTTGATTCTTGATAAATAAATGAATAGGTTGTATTAATAAATGAAAGTGCCTTAGTGGAATACATTTGGTTCAACAGGCTGCGTTCGAGCTGCAGATCTTTATGGTGTTTGACAGCTTGTCGTTTCTGCGTAACTTAGTATGGTTAGCTTAAGTAGCACGAGCCTCTTACATTATTATATATTTTCTTCAGTTTTGGCTATATACAGTAGATCAAATAAAAAAAAGATTTTTGACATTCTTGACATATAAGTTTGACTTTATTTATTGTAAATATTACGAGAAATAAAAAATAAAAAGTCAATCAAACAACTAAGCTAACCAAGTAAGATTGATTAATAAATAAAATCGCTATTTGATCAATATTGATGAAAAATATACATATTTTTCTGTCACATTTAGCAAAAAAATATGAACATTGTTTTTCTCTTTTATGTCTCTTTGCTTGGAAAGTTGTCGTAAAGCTGTACCCTTTGACTGAGTATACACAAAGGAGAAACGGCATTAGGCAGACTTTAAATTGCCATCTAAATGGCAATGACACCATAAGTTGCAATGCAATGCTATTATGCTACTGAGAAGCAGTTTAGACCATTACAGCCACCGCCTTGAGGTCATGGAAGCTACTCTGCATATAAAGAATAATGTAGGGTTTCATTACAAATATAATCATGGACAACCCGTAAGGTTTAGAGAGGAGTGTTTTTCACAAAATAACAGTGTGTGTGAAAAACAGCATGTAGAGGAGAGAGATGAAAAAAGAAAGAAAGGGGCTGTGAAAACAAGGGGGAAATGCAGTCGGAAGAGGCTTTTTGTGAAAACCTTAGCATTGCAGAGTGCTTGTGGATGAGCTGCAGCATCAACCTCATATATCATTGTTAGCTCAAGTTTAGAGAGCACCCATCATCAGCATCAATGTAACGAGTG